>NC_090940.1:452545140-452848170 GCF_040938575.1 Ambystoma mexicanum
CTTTTACTCAGAAACCTTGAGTCAGTGTTTGTTTGAATCATAGTAATTGCTGTTCTTTGTGTAATTATTGATACTGCTCACTTAATCTTGAGAAAAGTCTGGCTGCTCAGCCATCGCTACCACTTTTACTGTGTAGTACAGGCTTGTGCCAAAGGTGACTTTGTACTTTCACTTGTAGTCTTAATTGTGTGTGGTGTTCCCAAAGGGTACTGCATACAATTCTGCCTGACAAGGGCTAGGTTTAGAGGCGAAGAGTTTGATCCATTGGGTTGGTGTGAGAGGCTTAGAGTAGTTGAGACTAGTTTTGGATGTAAGATTAAGTTTGTGTCCATAGTAATGTATGGGGGGTAGAAATGGGATTGGAATGATACTATCTGATAGTGTTAGTCTAGTTGCCATAGACATACTGTGTTTCCTGGATGAGGCGTGTTTAGTTGGAGTGCTTGTCTTGAAGTTGTTATTGTTACCAATTGAGGAGGCTGGGGCATATAGTGCCATGGTGAATATTAATTTTAAGAGGCACGTGATGTATGGAAAAAACACATACATGTCAATGCTGATAATGCAGAGTGACATACTGTGGCTAATGATCCTACGCAGGGTTGCCAGGCGAGGATGCTGAATACTTATAGGGGCTGGGACAGTTACGTTGCAAAATGTATTGATATGAAGTTACAAGATACAAGACATTATTTGGCAGTTGCAATATACCAGAAGCAGAGCAAGCATTATGCATAACAATCCGTGAGCAGCGTCTGAAATGGTACATCACATAAACGATTAGTGTTTAACTAGCAAACAGGATAAGTGAAAATAGCAATAATAGGTTAATGGGCAGAACACTTATAGGGTAGCAGGCAAAAAGTTTTAGTATTCTTCAGAATACAGTAGGTATACAATAAAGCACTTAGCCAAGTAGCATGTCACTGTAGTGGGATTACCTTTGGCATACAGGATTGCTCCCGTGGAGAGTGGGTAGTGTCAGAGTTGTTGTCGGCTGGAGCTCTGAGTAGGAGAAATGGAAGGCAATTTAAGCACACGAGTAGCGCTGGGCGGCAATGCTAGGTTGGCCTGTGAATAGGTTTTCGTGGCGATGTACCGGTTTAGGCACAGGCACGTAAGGTGAGTTCTTGGGTGTAGGCGGTAACAGGCACGTACGGCTTCTGGGGGGTGTTAGCGTGGAGTGATATATCTATATATCGTTCGCTATTGACGGCGGTGATAGAGGTCAGCTAGTCAGGCTAGGCTCTAGAGGAGATCTGGTGCTCGCTGATGCCCTTGCAAGCAATCGGCATAAATATCATCAGTTGCATTTAGACATAGCGTGAACAATAGGCCATGGACAATTTCAATGTTAAATATGCGTGCAACAGTTGTTAAGCTTAATGGTGTGTATTATGTTAAATGGACTTAGAATGCGACTAAGGCCGTTGATAAGAGTTAGGTTTGCGCAAAGTGATCAAAGATGTGGCGCTTACCATACTAGTAACAATAACGGGATACTGAAACGCAGTAGTTCAAGTATAGTCATTGCCGTTGTTGTAGTTTGAGAATGACCGAGCAGTCCCAGGTGGCACTCGAAAGTTCGGTGCAGGAAGTTTATGAAAAGGGCAGCACATTTTCGCCGACAGCACACGGCATCTCGGACAGGCTCAGACAGGGCCTTATAAAAACGGGCCTTGGACGAAACAGGGCCAGCTTCAGCCTCCGGTGGGGGCTGTTCAGAGAAGTACACACGGTTGACCAATCAGCAATTATGGCGGCTCTCTACAATTGTGGACAAAATACGGTGGCCATTCCTGCTGTTGCTATGGTCGTCATAAACAAAGACGGGGTTGATTTTTTAAAAAGCTAGATGTTGTGAAGAATGCTTCGGCAGCTATTTCAAAGCACACAGGTAGCAGTTTATGATGGGAATATGATTATCATTGGTAGGATGGGTTCACAACGGGCGCACAAAAACTGCTCCCTCTTCTCACCGTAACTGATGAAGTGGTACTCCTGGTCCGCGCTTCTCCCGGTGCAATGTGTTAGCGGCAGCAGAGAGGGCTCCTGCCCTCTCACGACGTCGCCGGAGACTCAATTGTAGAACAAGGCTCAGTCATGGCCTTATAAACACGGGCCTTGGACGAAACAGGGCCGGCTTATGCCTCCGGTGGGGGCGGTTCAGAGACATACACACGGTTGAACAATCAGTTGTGATGGCGGCTCTCTACAGTTGTGGACAAAATAAGGTGGCCATTGCTGCTGTAGCTATGGTCCTCGTAAACGAAGGTGGGGTTGATTTTTTAAAAAGCCGCGTGTTGTGAAGAATGCTTCAGCTGCGATTTCAAAGCACACAGGTAGCAGCCTACGATGGGAATATAATTATCATAGGTATGCTGGTTTCACAACGGGCGAACAAAAACTGCTCCCTCGTCTCAACATAAGTAATGAAGTGATCCCTCTGGACCACGCTTCTCCTGGTGCGATGTCTTAGCTGCAGCTGAGCGGGCTCCTGATCTCTCACGACGCTGCTGGAGACTCCATTGTAGAATAAGGCTCATACAGAGACTTATAAAAACGGGCCTTGGACAAAACAGGGCTGGCTTCTGCCTCCGGTGGGGTCGGTTCAGAGAAGTACACACGGTTGACCAATCAGATGAAATGGCGGCTCTCTACAGTTGTGGACGCAATACGGCGGCCATTGCTGCTGTTGCTATGGTCTTCGTAAACAAAGGCGGGGTTGATTTTTTTAAAAGCTGCATGTTGTGAACAATGCTTCGGCTGCGATTTCACGGCACACAGGTAGCAGCTTATGATGGGAATATGATTATCATTGGTAGGATGGGTTCACAACGGGCGCACAAAAACTGCTCCCTCGTCTCTCTATAAGTAGAGGCATGGAAGCCTCTAAACTGCTGTTTCCTAAATTCATTTGTGCGTATCTCAATCATCAAAGTCTCACTGTGCCCACTGCCCAAGCTTTCACTGACTTGCATCTTTATGTGTCCTTACTCAGAAACCTAGACAACATAAAGGCCCTTTTTGAGCCTTGCAGTAAATCATTTACAAAACGTATTGATTTTGATTCTTCCATTTCTGCTGAGAAAACAAATCTAAAGTCATTGATGCACAAGTTGGTACACTCCTCTGCTCGACCTCAGTGTTCGGTGACTACTAGTAAGGCAATCAAAATTGCAAGAAGAAATGATCAAATATGGGTCAAGACTCACGAAGCTGCCTCTGAGAAATCTTGATGGCTGAAAATGGTGTCCAGTCAACTGGTCGACTGCAATTTGGTCGACTGCAATTTGGTCGACGCAATTTGGTCGAATGCCAAATGGTCGATTGCTGCCTTGTCGAAAACTACAGATGATATTGCCATATGGAAAATCCTCCAACATAATTCTAAATCCGCTTTACAGATTAATGGTGTAAGTGAAGATGCTTGGATGCGCCACATTAAACTCACTCTAGGGTCAGCACCTCTGGATGAGGTGTTAGTTCCCATTCCGGCTGACGTGTGGGAATGTGTTGATTGAGCGACTTAGTGGATTACAGGCCGTGGTTCCAGATGGGATCTGTAATGGCGTCCTGAAATCTTTCCCTGAGTTGTGGCCAAATGCCCTCCTTGGTTTATTTAAAGAAATCGGTAAAATAGGTAATCTACCTTCTACCTGGCGAGAGAGCCACATTGTAGCTATTCACATGAAAAGCCCTTGTATTGCATGCTTGCGATGTTATATGTACCGCTAAGGTGTTCGCTCATGTTCTCCTTGCAGAACTTAACACTTGGATTGACAATAATAACATCTTGAGCCCTTACCAAACTGGGTTTTGTATGAAATCCTTGACTAGTCATCACATCAGGGCTCAAGTCGAGGGTAGGGGGGGGGCGGAGTCCACCCACTATTTTCAGAGGGGGGACTCAGTCCCCCCCAGCTAAAATGAGAAACATTCAATGTCCTCTTTGAATTTATGAATTAAAGCCGACGACGAGGATTGAACCACAGTCATCAGGTTAGTAGGCCGGAAACGTCACCACCGCACTATATAACCTGATGAAAAACAAACAACTAAAAGGTAAAATGTTCCATTTTGGTACTGCGACTCTCAGGGAAAACATTTGTATTGGTTCTTGGAGTCTAAAACATGCACACATTTTAACGTTTTCAAAAACACTATTCCAAGAAAATATCCTCTTTGTTTTGTGTGTGTGTTGATTTTATGTAAGTCGAATGTCATTCGTCCTGTGCAATTTAGGTGGTTATACAAAGCAAATTTAATGAAATGTGCATGTTTCACCCTGATATGCTAATTTCTGGTGACTTCACATCCCATTGCATTTGATGATGAGTCCCCCCACTTTAATTTTTAGGGCTTGACCCCTGCATCACATCTTAACACGAATATATGCAATTGATTATTCTAAAGTTGAACGTGAATCTGCAGTATACTGGCTTTCATCGACCTTCGTGCTGCTTTTGAGTCGATTTCTAGAATTCGCCTATGGTCTAAACTTATTCAGCTTAAAATTCCATCCCGCCTTCTTAGGATGTTAATGTTACTTCACAATGACACTAACGTGAAGATCCGTTTAGATGGTTGAGGCAAGCTATTCGGATCGATGTGCTCAAATCGTGGTGTTAAACAAGACTGCATTCTTGCTGCGACCTTGCTTAACCTTTATATGTCGATTTGTACAAAGAATGTATGGTCATATCCCATTACCCGGTAAAAGTAGGAAGTAATCAAGTTTGTTGGCTTGCCTACGTGGATGACTTGATCTTGCTCGATCTTACTCCTAAAGGCCTCCAAGCAATGATTTCCGCAATAGGCACATTGGCAGATCAGAATTGACTAAGCGTGAACATTTCAAAAAGCAAGACAATGGTCTTTCCGTCCAAAAAAATGATGAAATATAACTGTGTTGGGGAACTGGATGGCATTCCTTTAGAAAGAGGTAATTGTTATAAGTATCTTGGCCTAAATGTTGACTCACTATTGAAATGGAATGTCCATTGGTCTGACACTAAAGCGAAATGTATGATCATGGCCAATGCACTAAGTAACTTTATAGGAAGAAATGCTGGGATATCAGTGCAAACCGTTCTTCTGCTATAGACTGCCAACATAGTGCCTGGGCTAGCATATGGAATTGACATATGGGGTCATACCTTTGGAATAGAGCTAGTTAAGTTTGAGGCAAACTTGCTATGCAAACTCCTTTGTATGCCATCTGCATTATCAATTGAGTTCTTATACCTGGAATTCGAACTTACAGCAATATCATCTATTGTTATCCAAAAAACATGCATGAATTGGGTGAAACTGCTTAGACTTGCATATAGAAACTGTATAGTTAATTACATTCAGTCATTTTTTTGACTCGGTGATCATAAGAAATTAGGCACAATTGCCAATATTATTCAAGTATATGGCAGATGGCTGCCTGAAACGGACTCACTATCCCTCAAAGTCTTTGTTTCATCCACTAAATTCAAGTTAAAACAGAAACGGTATGCCTTTGTTAATGAGAGAATAGTTTGCTTAGCATATAATAGCAATACTGCCTGTTTTATTGAATATATCCAAACGCGGCCACATAGACCTGATTATATCACTGCTTATCCCAATAGCAGACATTTACGACAATAATGGGTATATCCAGTGATAATCATAACAGTCGCTTATGTGGTGCAGCAGCGACTGAAAGTTTAAAACATAGCTTGACACTATGCGAAGCATTATGCCCACTGAGAAATTACCCAATGAAAATGTACAATAACCAATTAGATTGCACTGATCTTTTACATTTGTGGCCAACTTTTATGGAAGGTAATGACGAACAACCTGATTCATTTTATGACCTTATATTATTGGAAGATTTCTGAAATTTTAAGGATATTACTGTTTTTAGGAATGTGTTATGTAATGCTCTTCTGCTCCTGTATGGAATGTTTATGTGTCGAGCTGTGGTTATATAAAATGTGATGTATTATTTTATGTTTGTGTATTATGATATGATAATGGGTTTTAAATGCATTTGCATTTTTAACATATTTATCTTTTAATTCTCGTTGTTTTGATTCTTCTATTGTTAATTTATTTGAATCTATGTATTTTACATATTTTTACTGGCCCTATTTACAAGTTTGCTGGTCCGGAAACAACGGTGCTGGTAATCTTACCGCCACTGTTGTTACCAGACCGGCAAACTACGAGTCTGCGGGCAGGTGCTGTTCCACCCACTAGGGTCAGACCTGGCCGCCGCCTGCAGACTTTCACGGAGGCACCGGCACCGTTATTAATGATGCTGGTGCTTCAGTGGTCCCCATTCCCGTGGAGTCCTATGGTACTCCACGGGAATGGGGATCAAAATGTTACCGGCGTCTGACTTACCGGACCGCCGGGGCTGTAATTCCCCAGTGATTCCGGCCAGTCAGGTGGCAGTAAATCATTAAAGGTCTGGCGGCTACCTGCTGGTTTTACCGGCACGGTTTCCCGCCGGACCCGTAATGAGTGTTGTATATACAAGGCTTTACAGCCATATGTATATTATTTTTTTTTTAAATAATAATAATATTTATATCAACTAAACAAGGAAAGACATGTGGCCAAGTGCTTAAATTGCCCACATCCCAGTTTCATCGTCACTTATTATTTATTTATTTATTTATTTATTTATTTTTACTATAAAAGTGTGTATGGTTTACAAAAATGAAACCTTTGGCACAGTATATTCCATAGGATTATCAATGTCATCTAAGATGGTATCCACCTTAAGTACATTGAGACCGCTAGTCAACATAACATTACTCACTAATTTTGCATTACGTTTCAATGTTCACTTTACTCCAAATTATTCTATTACCTCATATATTTATCATGCACCACATACACCAATGGTGAGTTTCTGAATAGAGTGATCACTAAGAGTATTAGTAGTGTCGTAAATTCAGTGATATAGTCATTCAAATATGGAGCAACAACAATGTGATTAATCCTACTATACACATGGCAGCTAGACCAGCTGTAATTTGAGGCAGTGCTTCCTGAGTTAAAAGGATCAAGAAAATCTAACCCATAGCCCTTCAAAAAGGAGAGCCAAACTTCCCCCTGCTGCCCCCGCCCCACTCCCTAAGTTACTTGTGGAGAGTGAATTCCAGAGCGTGGAGAACTAATCTCAGCAATGAAAACCTGTGGGGGGCAAACTCTAGAATTAATAGAATTAATAGACTTGCCCCAATCAAGAAATACATCCTCTCCCTCAATTCTTGCAGCTTCACAATAGGAATTGAAATCACCCAGGACAATAAATTGTTTGCTGCGATGATGTCAGTTCCACTCAGCAAGAATCTGCACAATATATTTCATAATGGAAACAGTCTTAAGACTGCCTGGAGGATCATAAATATTAATAATGAGCAACAGAGGATGACTAAGATACGAAGGCTGATATAGTGTGCCACATAAGGCCTTAGGGTGAGTATTCTGGGACACATATTCCAATAAGGACACATTAGATTTAGCTCCAATAATAAGACCTCCAGAGGGTCTGCTAGTAGATTTTTTCACAGCGTGTTTAGAAATTACATTGTAACCATGTAGATGTAGATTGTGGCACAACCATGTTTCTTGTAATGCGAAAAGGTCACTGCTAGTAAGAACTCTATCCAATATGATTGTTCGAAAATGAACGACAGCCTATGGTATTCCATGAAACCATGGTAACGACATCAAAGGATTGACTAAAGGATTGTCAATGTTGATTGCTCAGGAGAGCAGAGGGCAACCAAGACCAATCCTCTCCTGACTCTGATGGTTTTCTCTGTGCAGGTAACACATAAGGTGTGCGAACCCTCCTTCCATTTGAATTTGTAGTGACCTTTATATTATTAAGAAGGTATCCATTAAATGCAATCAAAGGTCCTGAGAGATTGGCATGGGCAGGTACAACCGAAATGTCAAAAATATTATCTTTCAAAATTTCGGAAAAAAAGATGATCAACAATGAAAAGAAAGATCAAATGAATGAATGCCCAGTTTTTTGTGCTGCATAAGCCAAGCAGTTCAACTAGTTCCAAATCCTTTATGCTGATAGTTTCAAGTTGCAGAATACTGTGAAGAAGGTGTATCACCTTTTCTCTGCTTAAAAAAGGACTCTTTTCCGTGAACAATTGAGTTTAGGCTTTGCTTTATTTTGATTTGTGTTTACCAGTTCATAATGATTCATGGTAGAAACGCATGCAATATTGGAAGCTAAGGTTATTGCCAAGGATCCTGAATTCTTTTTACTGAGGATTTGGTTACCATTTGTCTTAACCTCCTTCTTCGCAGTTTTTTCTTGCTTTTCTTATTATTCTTGCGGTTAGATCTTTTCTGGGTACCAAAGTAATGATATCCTCAGTGTCCTTTCCTTTACCATCAGAGAGGGCTCTGAAGGTACTTTCACAGTTCAGTTCCTGTCACCGGATAGCCAGTTACATTACTCTCCATGTGCACAGAGTCAGGTAATGGAGCATCTTCATGCAGCAGTGGATCATTGTGATTTCCAAAGGGTATCATTCGAATATTCGCTGTACCTACCACCTGGTGCGCTGTAATTTCAAATAACCACAGTTTCCTAACAACGCTGCATAGAGCTTTTTGTTCCTTTGAGATATCAGAGCAGAGAGTGAAAGCAGCTTCAAGAAGTGTTAGAAGAATGCTTGATGCATCAGAGAGATCAGACTTGTTGGATACATCAGTATCATCAAAGGAATTCAAAAGTTTGTCCGCAATTCTCTTCAGATCCGTGGACTTCGAAAGGTCAAATCCCATGACGTTGCATGGCACGTCTGTGCCCAGGATAGCTGTACTAGCAAGTGGGAGTCCATTAGATTCACGGTGCAGGCTCGAGCACATATTCAACAAAGAGTTGTTGCCAATAGGCGGTAAATTGATGGGACTATCAGGTTGCGAAGATACAGAAATAATGCCCAGGTCATGGCAAGACACCAGCACCATGTTAGTAGAGTGTTTCAAGGCGCAGGGCTGGATGGAACAATTCAGCGATGTTTCATGCTCCAGCTCTAGGTCCGCTGCTGTAGTACTGCCTGCCTTTTTTTCAAGTTAGTCGGCACTGTGTCAGTATTGGGTTGAGGCTTTTTTCCTGCATAGTCGCTTTCTTAACAGCGTGTGTATTCTGCGCAGAGCTACAAACCTGGTATGCTTCATTTTTGGGCGGAATGTTTGGAAGGTTTACGGAAGCCTGCTGGTTCAAACAATAGCAATGATAAATGCGAGATAAGCAAGGCAAAAAAGAACGAGTGCTGGACTGTACTTGCAAAAGCACTTAGCAACGCGCACGCACCAAGTGCTCGGACTCCGTTTTTAAAGTCAGGATGGCGGAAGGAGGGGCCACCAATCCCAGGCAGGTGATTTCCAAAGGCCAAAAAACAACGTAGAAGAGAGCCAGGGAGCTCGGCAATGCTCGACTGTAATTGCAAAAGCACTTGGCTAGTGTGTTATTCTGAGCAAATTGAGTCCCTGAAAGTGATTCAGTTCATAGCTTATGTTATTATATTATTATGTTATATGCCAGTGTAAAAAAAGACCTCTCTCGTGGTTTTCTTGACTATAGAGTTGAACCACACACACCCCAAAACTGCATCTGATCCGTTACTAGGGGCGCCGAGTACGGGGGGCTGCGGGGCCCAGGGCCCCACCCCCGCAGAATGAAGTCCGGGCTGAGAACCCCCTACCCCCCCTGAGCCGGAGAGAAGAGACGCAGTATGGATGGCCCTTTGTTCCATCCATACTGTGTCTCTCTCTGGCGGCCCGGGTAAAAGCCAGGGAAAAACGATGTTTAGAAATTGTGGGACAGATGCAAAGCAAGAGGCTCTTGATTTGCATCTGTCCCTCAATTTCTAAAAATCGTTTTGGGTTGGGTATACTTCTACATCTGTGCACCAGGGTGTACAGATGGCGAGGTACACCCAAACCAAAACGATTTTTAGAAATGCAGGCGAGGGAGCGAACCTGAGGGATCGAACCTGTGTTGCTCTGTGTCATTTTGCTTCCAAGGCGAGCATGTTGCCCCTGAGCTATCCTTCCGATACTCTAAAGATCTGAAGTACATTTAATGATTTAGAACCAGAACTATTGAGCAAGTCTGTCATCATCAGAATAACTCAACACTGTCATGGTTATACAAGAGCTCATATATTTAAAGGGATGGAATTACTCAGAATGTAGCAGCACTAGTCAATAACCCATAGTTCTTAAGCATGGTTAATGTGAAAATACTACACTTCTCACCGTTGGGACAGTACTGCCATTTCTCACAGGGGCTTCTACACCTTTTATGGGGCAGCACTGATCCAGCCTACTGCTCACATGCTCAGAATTGTCATTTCTCAGCAGGACTGCAACACTATACCATTGTGTTCTGTATGTTGAGTGCTTCTTCACCACCAATGTGGATTCATGGCTCTCTTCCAGTGTCTAAATAGTAGATCTGTCTACATTCAATTGGCAACAGGCATGTCCGGAGCTGCCTGCTGTCCATAAAATGCCACTCAGGATGTTGGGAGCCGTCATGGTGCAAGGGTTAGAAGGCTCGAGCCTGTCCGATAGAATCAGCAGGGTCTTAAAACCTGCTCACTCCTTCTGGAGGGGCCATGGGGCAAAATTAGCCTGATCCCACATACAGGGGTTGTTACCCCTTTATCTCTCCTGAATGAAAGAATGAGCTCTCTCAGACACAATTTATCACCCATGCACACACATTGAATGAATATGGTATGGATCTATAGATCGAGAAAACTGGAGTGACAATTCAGAGTGTTTTAACAGAAATATAATTGTCTTCCCAGATAGGAGACTGACTCCATTAATATACATGGGGTCACTGAGATGACCAAGAGTGAAACTGTACATTCAGTTGTGAGATTACCACAACGGTTGATATTATGCTTCAAGGAGTGAGGTGCCCACTCAATATATCACACTGTTTATAGGTGTGAGACCCATCCTGAATGCTTGCCCAAAGAGCCCTGGCCAGAGTTTCACACTGAAGAAGTGAGCATGTGATCCGGGGTCTGCAGCCCACAACACGCAGGGGATTCCCATGCTCCCACTTGCGAGATTTGCACCAAATTAGTGAGATTGTGCTCCAAGATAGGAGGCACACGAACAGTCTTTGCTCTGACGTTTGACACACTCACAGGATGGGGCGGCATTTCCTTCTCCCATCCTAGTTGTGTTGCTCTGCCTTTTGGGGGCTACTGTTGAGGGTGACTGGCACCACCCGCGCGCATCGCCGCAAGCCCCGGCACCAAGGACTGAGACCCACACGTCTGTCTTGGTTCGGGCTTCCCGGTCGCTCTAACGCGGCCGGGAAACGCCCCGTTTATTTGTACGGCACGCGACGGCGTGCAACGTCACGCCGCCGCGTGCGCGCCCGTCATCGGGCGGCGCCACACTCCTCCTTTTTTGGGGAGAACCAACAATTATCATTGAACTATTCACTGCAAACTATACAACACTGCAATTGAAACAAGTCATGAAAACAACGGGGCAACGAAAACAAATCACAAAAACCCCTGTTCCGTGAACACCCCTTTATTGGCACCCACCCGGGTCCCCTTAGCTAGCCTTTCTCACCCTCCGGATCCTCAGCCAATTGTCCCAGCACGTAATCGGTGAGGCGAGCTGGTTTCCCTCGCCCAGCCCTCTGGGAGTACCTCCGGCTCGCCTCCGGCACGGGTGATCTGTCCGCCGACGGCCCCCGAACTGGGGACTCCGGCATGCAGGGTGGGTCTCCCTCGTTCTCCAGGACTCCTCCCAGGTCTGGATCAGGAGATGGGTCAGTTCTAGGGTCTCTAATCTTTTTTGAAGAAGCTCACATTGCGAGTCACTTCCGACCGTCCATCCGACGCAGTTACCATGGAGCCCCGGACTGCCACGACATCCAGTGGCTCAGGCTCATACGGCAAAGAGAGTTTTCCATGCGGGTGTCGATTGCGAATGAGAACCTCATTGCCCGGCTCCAGCTGTTGTGGGCGAAGCCCTCACCGCACGTTCTCTTGCTCAATTCTCGCTTGCCGGTCCATTTCGACTCGGTGGTCGTCAATCACTGCAGGTTCTCGCTCTCTGACCTCCGGCAAAAGTCCTCGCGGACACCTTCTGAACATTGCCTCCGCCGGGGCCACCCCCGTGGACGCATGTGGCGTGGTGCGGTACACCCTCAAGAATTAGTACAGGGCTCTCTGTAGGGACTGCCCCTGTCCTTGGGCAATTCTAAATGTCTTATTGAGGGTGCTCATCAGGCGTTCCGCCTCCCCATTCGCTCGAGGCCACAGAGGCATGATCTTCCAGTGCACCACCCCGCAGCTCACCATCAGTTCAGCAAACCGTTCACCCTGAAATGGCGCACCATTGTCCGAGCACAGCGTGTGTGGGAATCCGTGAGCCGCGAACAACTATTCCACCGCCACCACCACGTGCTCAAACGCCACGGATTCCACGAACTCCACCTCGGGGTACCGGGAGTACTCGTCCACCAGGACCAGGAAGTGGGTGCCCATGGTGGTGGACCCAAAATCGGCATGAACCACCTCCCACGGATGGGTCCCCCTCGGCATCACCTCGATGACCGGCTCCCGCTGTAAGGGCGAGGCTGCCTGACACCAGACACAAGCCCCACAAATTCGTCCACCTTGCGTTCCAGCTCGGGGAACCACACCTTCATCCAGAGGCGGGCCTTGGTCTTGGCGGCCCCTTGGTGGCCCCGGTGTGCCAGTGTGATCACCTCACCCACCTTTGACTGGGGGACTACAATCCGGTCACCCCGAAGTAGCAGGCGCGACGCAGAGAAAGACAGTTCCACACGAACCTTCCATAGTTGTTCTAAACCAGTCCGGGCCTCCAGAGTGCGTCCCGCCAGGGCCTCGAGCGCTGACTTCCAGGAGCCTTGCTGTATGAACTGCCTCAACACTTTGAAGCACTCATCCTGTGCCGCCGCAGCCTCCAGCTCCTGGAGAGGCATGGCATTCGGCGTGGCTGCTTCTACCACGACTTGGACATGCTCCTCAGCTTCTTGCTCACAGATGTCACGGTCTCCTTCTCCAGGCGCTCCGGGGTGTCTGGATAGGTAGTCAGCTGCGTTGTTTACCCCTGGCCGGTAAACCAGGGTCACCCCATACTCCAAAAGAGCCAGCATCCACCTCTCAATGCGTGCCGGCGGTTTGGATGACGACCCTGCTAGGATGGGCAGCAGTGGTTTATGGTCAGTAACCACTGTCACCGGGCGTCCGAGTACATAGAGCCGGAAGTGGCGGCATCCCCACAGCACCACCAGCGCCTCGCGCTCAATCTGAGAGTAGAGTTGTTCGGCGTCTGACAGCGCTTTGCTGGCATATGTGACTGGCCGGACGCCGCCATCACGGTCAACCTGTGTCAACACCGCACCCAGGCCAAATGGGCTGGCGTCAACGATGATCTCCGATGGTAGGGCAGGATCTAAGAACGACATTGTGTCCTCGGCAGTGAGGGCACCCCTAATGTCATCAAAGGCCGCCTGTTCCAGCGGACCCCAATTCCAGATGGTGTCCTTTCTTGTCAGGGCCCGGAGGGGCTCAGACCTGGATGCCAGGTTCTTGATGAACCGGCCACAGTACGTGACCATGCCCAAAAAGCTTCGCACCTCCGACACAGATTCCGGTGGTTGGGCCTTCTGTATGTCCAGTACCTTTTTTGGGTCAGGAGACACCCCCCCTCCTTGAACATGAACCAAAGAACTCCAGGGAGGGGCGCAGAAATTCGCACTTCTCCTTATGTAGTGTGAGTCCCAACGACTGCAGCCTCTCGAATGTTTTCGCCAGACGCCTCAGGTGGTCCACCTCTGTCCTTGCGAAGACCAGAATGTCGTTGCTTATGTTTAGGACGCCCTCGAGGTCGGCTAGGGCACCCCGAATGATGTTCTGGAATACTTCTGCGGCCGAGGACACCCCAAAACTCAACCTCTTGTAGCGATATAGTCCCCGGTGCGTGATGAAGGTGGTAATGTACCTTGAATCGGGGTGGAGGACGACCTGATGATAGCTGGCCCTGAGGTCGAGCTTCGAGAAGAAACGAGCGCCCTGCACCTCCGCAATGATGTCATCCAGCGTCGGTGTGAGGTGCCTCTCCCTCTTGATGGCTTTGTTGGGGATCCTCATGTCTACGCAGATCCTGACTGCGCCCGGTTGTTTGAGTTTCCTTGCCACCACTATGGGGGACACCCAAGGAGTCGGTCCCTCCACCTTCTCAATGATGTCTAGATCGACGAGGCTGTCCAGTTCTTTGTCTACCTGCTCACGGAGGTGGAAAGGTACCCTCCGATGTTTGAGGGCCACCGGCTGTACCGAATCATCAATGTGCAGCCGCACCGGCACCCCGGCCATCTGCCCAATCCCTTTGAATAGGGCATGATGCTTCTCCAGCAAGTCATTAATGTCTTCCAGGTAGACGGAGTACGCAAAGCTGACGATGCCGAGAGCCTCCGCCGCTGCACAACTCAACAAAGTGTTCTTACTCACTGGGGTCACGTAGAAGCGGGCTGTGATGTGGGAGCCATCGTGTTCTACTTTTGCTATAAAGGCCCCGTCCAGAGGGATGGGCTCCACACCACCGAATGCGAAGATGCGGGCCTTTGGCGTGACCAGCCTGGGCGGCTGATCCATGGCGTTGTAATGTTCTCAGGCCATGACGTTCACCGATGCCCCTGTGTCCACGAGGACAGGGACTGGAGACTGGTTCACTTCGACCACGCACCTTGGTTGTCGTCGGTTCCTTCCTCTTAGAAGCTCCACACTTGAGACAAAGAATATTTTCTCTTCGTCTTCTTCTTCTGCTTCTTCCACCTGAGCCTCCTCCTCGCCCTGGTCCACCTGAGCGACATTGGACGGCCGACCTTGGTGAGCGGAGACAGCTCGGCCCTGGCCCCTTGGCACCAGTACGGGCAAGGCCGCCCTACACACCCTTGAGAAGTGGTCCTGCAACCCGCACCGGTCACAGGTCTTTCCAGCTGCAGGGCACTCCGCTGGGTGAGGCAGGTCGTATCCGCATTTTTGGCAAATCTCGCCTGCCCTCCCAGCTCTGTCCCGTGTGCCGCCGCCATATCTTCTAGCACCTCTCCCCCTCGCCACATCGCGCAGATCTCTTCAGTTTTGATAGGGCGCGACCCGGCCTCCATTCTTGCAGCTCTCGCCTCCGACACCTCGTGGCACCTTCCTAGCTCAAGGATGCGCTGGAGCGTTATCCCAGGCTCCCTCAGCACTTGGCGCCTGAGCTTGCCTGACGAGCACGCCTGGATAAGCATGGTCCTGATCATGTCCTCTGCATCGCCCCAGGCGCAGGCGAGCGACAGACGCCTCAGGCGCCCATAGAACGTGTCCAAGGTATCGTCATCTTTTTGTTTGGCAGAGAGCATCACGAATCGCTCATATTCCGCGTTGGCTAGGGGCAGAAAATATGCCTGGAGGGCGGCCTTTGCATGATCGTAGGTTCCATTCCCTTGTGGCAAAGATTCAAAAGTCTCCTGGACAGAGAGCCCTGCCGAGTACAACATCGTGGCCAGCCTGGTGTCATCATTGACCACTTGCGCAGCCCTGAAATACATGACCAGGCGGTCCACCCACCTTCTCCATCTGGGCCCCAAGCTGGATGGTGGGCCCGACACATCGAATTCGGGGATGGGCTGCAGGGCAGCATGCGCACGTACCTGTGCCATGGCAGGCGCCGCCTGCTGAACACCAGGAGCAGCAGCAGGTTGAACTGGGGGTTGGAGGGCGGGAACCGCTGCCTGACCATCTGCTGGAGCTGCCGGTTGCTGCATTGGAGGTAGTGGACCCTGCGGGGCCACTGGTGCACGAGGATGAAACTGCGCCGCCACACCGTGTGCTCCGTCCTGATCCTCGGTGTCACTCACGAGTTTGAGCGCACAGGCACCCCCATAATGCTGATCGGGGCCGCAACTCAAACATTCAGCCCAAAGTGATGCTCAGCATGGACCACCTCTGGACGCAGTGACTCCTGCCACCTCTGTGATGATGAAGAGGATGAAGATAGGTGGAGTCACCAGGATGATGATGGAGGGGGTGAAAAAGCAGTATGCCTTTGGTTGTTCCAAAAATTGGTAGCCAAAATAATAACTGGATTCAGCAGGCCCAGCCAAGATAGGCCTTCTCCTAGCTTCCACTCGACGTAGGAAACCCAAAATTGAGTCGATGCACTATTTGGGCATAACTCCGTGTAGATGTAGCTGGCAGCTACTGGAATGTCCAAAAATTAGGCCTGATGTCGCTTCAGGGCCCAAACCGGAGCTCCTTCAAGTCCCACAGCCCGTTGCACAAAATGGCCGCCAGCCGCGTGGGCAACGCACTACCCGCGGCATGAAACGAAGTCTGTCTTCCGACCTCGTGTCGGTGAAAAATTATTCCGATGATCACCGCTGGGCCCGGGCATCGTTTATCCCACCTTCGTCGCCACTGTTGAGGGTGACTGGCGCCCCCGCGCGCATCGCCGCAAGCCCCGGCACCAAGGACTGAGACCCACACGTCCGTCTTGGTTCGGGCTTCCCGGTCGCTCTAACGCGGCCGGGAAACGCCCCGTTTATTTGTACTGCACGCGACGGCGTGCAACGTCACGCTGCCGCGTGCGCGCCCGTCATCGGGCGGCGCCACAGCTACTACAACCTGGATGATTATAGAGGGGTTGATTAGGGGCAGTGATGGCCTACTGGAATGCAACTCAAAGGCTTAAATCTCCTTCTTACTTGACTTTAGTATATGCCGTACATGCTAGCCATTGTTTCCACTGTTCTGCACTGCGCGCACCTCCACCCCCCTGCACGCCGTTGCACCAAGTTGGCGACTACATGCACATTTGCGGTCCTATAACTGCCAGTGATGTCACTTCCTGTATTTGGGCCCCCCACCCACCTGGGAACTGTATAAGTCTGCTCCCCTGTCCGTTACTACATCTAAAGTGTCTTGTGAAACATTTTTTTCGTAAAGTTGGCCCTCCCAACACCGCCAGTCAGCCTGCGGCAGCCGTGATTCTCCACAGAGCACCAATTGCTTGGCAGGGGGTCTGGGAACTTAACACCTGGTGCTCAATCCGCTGCTCGGTAGCCAACTCGAGGCCACATGAGTTATCACGTTGCCCCTCCCTTGCCCAGCACTGAAAGGATGTGGGAGCAGTGTAAAGCCCAGCAGCATGTCAGAATCCCCGCATACAGATATGAAGAGCTTAAGCATGATGGGAATGAGGGGGTTTAAGCCTCAAGCAACAAGGGGGTTGAGGTCCAAAAAGAAAAAAAAATGGAACGGTTGCTGTTGTGGGCGATGGAGCATCAGTACTGGGACGAGGAAGAGGAAGGTTGGTGTACTGACACTTAGGTATAATGTAATTCACCAATATATAAAATATGAATCTGTTGACAACGATCTTTAAAAGTGAAACAGTATCTTTTCAGCATTGCAATAGAAAAAATATTCACAGTGGGAAATACGCATTTTGTAAACAGAAGTAGAAGTGAACATCTGGTTATGATTCCATCTGCCTTGCAGAGCTACAGCGTTGTTGGTAGACATGAAAGTTTGTAAGCAGCGTTGATGCCCTGTGCAACCACAGTCTCATAAGGTGCCATTCACTCTACGGCAAATCCTTTTATGACGAGCTTAAGAAGCCGGCAGCAGGCCAAGACGGCGCAAAAGAACTAACTGTGGCTAATGAGGCTAATTCAAACCTCTGAACGTGCTGCTTTCTAGTTCAAATAAACAACCTGTCTCTATGAGAAGCTGTCAAACAAAGAATTGAATCTGGCGCCTATGCTACAGATTTAGCTTGTCAGACGGATTGAAATTTAAGAGACAGTAAATATTCTTTCGCACGGTGCATAATGTATGTCGAAAAAAGAGACGCCTGGGGGTGCTGTTGTACCGTTCGTGTATTCGAAGAAAAACAAGCCGGTGTTCACTGCAGTATCACCAAATCAGGGCCTTTGTGTCTATAGATTTGTATGTAAAGAGGTTTTTGTGGTCCAAAAACAGTTGGATAGTAACAACGTCCTGTTCAAGGAGGAGGGGAGATACCATAGAGGCCGGTAGCACCAACCACGTTGGGGCTGGACATGTTCAGGCTACAACAGGAAAATCCGAAGGAGGCTGGATGGGGGGTGGTTGAGCACCTTACGAAGACAGCAGCCTACAGACCAGAGGAAGCACCTTTAAATTAACAAGCTTCACCTAGTAGTCAGCAGTGCCCTGTTCGAGATGGGTGCGCTTCCCCATTCCCCACCTCGCACGCCACTTTGGCACTGCAGAAAAAGCTTTTAAGGAAATCGTATTTATGCAAGAACCATCGTAAAAGGCATCTATTTCTTGAGATAACTGGAATACCATGCGTGGCGAAATGACTACTTGCAAAAGGATCAGTAGTGGGTAAACTGCCTACTCAGCACACACACTTCTACAAAACAGCAATGATCCCAAACATAAAGGTGAAACAGGCAAACATAGTAGATATATCCCCTTTGCCTTGTGTGGTAACTTAACTTGGGTAGTAAAGTGATGACAGCAAGCCACCCAAACAGCAATATTGCAACGGCCCAAAGGACAACGCAATGTCCAATCAAGGTTTTATTAAAAAAATATAAAAATATATATATACGTTAATTAAACACACCAATATGAAATATTAATTGCACTAACACCCCTAAAAAGAATGACAGAGAATTGTGGAATGAAATGATGCAATCACTCTGTATTTTTAGCACGGAAAAGGCCACAGTCCACCAACAATGCTCAAAAGAATATTTTTTTGTGTGGAAAAAGGTGCAAGAGGGACGTAACCAGCCCCTGGGTCCCAAAAAATGGTCCACAGGGATGGCGTTTCTCAATGTACTTGATTTCAATGTTTAGGTGGTTTGATGGGGGTCGAATGAGGCTTTTCGCATGCTGGTCAAAACAGGTTAGAAGGCAATGAGTTGTTGTTAGGCAACATTGTATGCAGTACCCTTTGGGTGCACTACAATAAACCTGACCTCCTGGCAATAGGGACCCAATCTTTGGTATAAGTCTGAACTACACAGGTGTGGCTTAGCAGCCAGGCTTATCTCAAGAGGGGTCAATGTGAGCAGTAATGTTGTGACACAGAGTTTCACAGTAACTGTTATTCAAATAAAATCTTACACTCAAGGTTTCTTGATAAATCAAGTATTAATTTATTTCAGTCAGTTTTTGTTTTGTTTTATTGTATTTGGTGAGAGCACCTTTACAAAACAATTTGTGCAATAACTCATAAAATCTTGCAGTTGCAATAAAATTACATATTTACATTGAAAGAACAATGTTAAAACAACATGGTAAACTAAAATCGTCAGTACATTTTGTGGGTAGATTACAATATAGGATCTTTTACAAACAACTCAATAATTTCAATTCTCACATCACTTCAGTTTTTCCATGTTGCTAATAGGTTTTAAACCTCTTAATATAATTACAATATTCAAATAGTTTCAAAACAGTTAATCATTTATATGATCAAAGATAGCATTGAAGAGAAGAGTCTCTTGGTTAGATCGGAAAAAAACAACCAAATACAAAACAATTCATGTAAAGCAATTCATCATTTGTGTAGTTGATGATATGGTTAGAGAAAGCTACTTCATGGTTAAAGAAAAAAAGCTACATCGTGGTTAGAAAAGAGATGCATCCAATCATTAAATTGCAGATCAGCTTCTATATGAATTTGGTCTGCCCTGGTGCTGAGCTTTGTTTCTAGAACCTTTAAGAAGCGTATTAAAGCTAAAATTAGAGAATTACTTTTGCCCCACATACATGATGCCCAGAATATTTCAAGAGAGTGATAATAATTACCACTTACATATGGTCTCAGAATCGACTCTCTGCATATTGTAAAGAAACCACAGTGCAAAACTAAGTACTTCAGGGTTTCCGGTTCAAGACCGATTCCACAAAATCTACAGAGCCATCATTATTTTTGTCGCTAATATTTTTCCAATGTTTTGTATGTTCTTTGTGAGGAATAGGTTTAATCTAACCTCATATACATTCTCCTCGCTTGGTTACACAGAAACATAATAAGGTATGCCAAGCGGGGCTTCTGTGAGTGCCTGAATTTGGTGTATTCTGCATATGATTTGTAGCAAGTAATCCCATCGGATGTTTTTGCCGAAACGGATTTGAATAGCTTTTTCTTTCCAGTTCCCAAACGTATTATAAGATCTTCAGGAGTCATGGCAATCTGATCAAGTACAGCCCGCATTTGTATGTTATATAGCAATAAAGATGCTGGAGTCTCGTTGGCTAACATCCCTGCTAAGTCCTCATATACCGAATTTGGGGATGGTACTAGCATTATTGTAAAGTTGATAATCCTTCTCCATTGTAGTTTGGAGGCCAAAGAAGACGGACCAATTTCATGAATGATTATGACATTGGGAACACTTTGAGGAAGACCCAACACAGTTTTCCAAATGATGCCTTGGAATTTGTTAAGTTTGTCACCTATTGGTAGCAAACAAAGATCAAGACTGTATAGAATTATTGCCTCTACTTTGAGAATGTAGAAGTCGATAAGTGGCAAAATTGATAATTTGCAAAATGTGTGCAGAATGGTGCTCATCTGTGCTATTAGCAGAGTAATTTTAATAGATATAGAATTGTACCACTTTCTGATCGAATTAGTGTTGGTCAAGTTATACCCCAGATAAGTCGTTCCCAATGTGCGATGAATTGGGTTGCTTTCTAGGCTCCATTGGTATCTTATCTTTTTTTTTGGTTGGAAAATACCAAGATGTTCGATTTGGAAGAATTCACAACCAGGTATTGTTGAAAATAAAATAAAGAGAAGTAGTGAAGTTTCTTCTGTAATCCAAATGGTGTTCGGTCAAGTAAAATAACGTCATCGGCAAAGGCAAGCCAGTTGATTCGCAGTGCTCCTAACTTTAAAGGGAAAGTGTCATAGTTGGACCACAGTGCATCAATATCGGCAAGAAAGAGATTAAACAGCATGGCTGCTAAACTAAATTGCACCCTTGCTTTACTCCGATCTCAGTTGGGATGCTATCTGTGAGTGACCCAGCCTGGTCGATCCTAACTCTACAGTTGGTTTGGTCATGGAGAAGTGCAATCTTTGCGATGATGTGAGGAGGAATATGAAACCCTTGCATTTTTTCCCATAGAAGGCCTCTGATTACACAATCAAAAGCAGATGGTAGGTCAAGTAATGCCATAATAAAAGGACCCGTTTTTGACCGATGCGAAGATGCTAGGATGTGGGATATGATGGTTTCATTTAATTGTGTGCTCATAACTTTCCTAAAGCCAGTTTGATAACGTGATAATGTGTGATGGGTAGAGGTGAAGCAGTTTAGATCATTTAGCACTAGGGAAGCAAAGACTTTTGCTGCAACATCAATCAGTGCTATGGGTCGAATGTTTGCAGGGACTGCTGTCAAGCCTTTTTTATGTAACAGAATGATTATTGATGTCAACTATGATTCCTGAATCACCCTGGTGAGAGAGATAGAATCAAAGCAACGCTTAAGAACAACAGCCCCAAAGTGTGGATCGTCTTTGAAGACACAGAGCGGCAGGCCATCTGGACTGGCCGCCTTTGAATATTTTAGCTTTTTAAGGGCCCAAACCACGTCTTCCACTTCCCACATGCAAGATGGAAGCATAGATGTTGCTAAATCTTGGGCATTAAATTTGTGAAATCTGTGTGGTAGTCGATATTTACTTTCATAATATTCCATCCAGGTATTATCAGATATAGAGGCCTGAAGTTCGGTGCCTTGCTTACCCATGGGGTTCCTTAGGGAGGCCCAAATTTCTCTTTTGTTTTTTTTTACATAGGAGATTAATCATATTTTGATTATTTTTCAAGTGCTGTTCAGTTTGAATAGCTTTCATCTCGGTTTTGTACTTCGATAATTGCTTTCTTTCAGCCTGTGTATTCAAGATTATTGCCTTTTGTTCTTAGTAAATGTCTGAGTGCTGCGTTTTTAAAGTGCTTCAAGATATTAATTGCAGGGCTAAATGAGTTTGGATGCTGGGAAGTACTCCTGGTGTTCTTGAGTAAGGCTAAGGTGCTAAGATGTTTATGAATCATCTACATATTCCATGCATCAGCAAGCACATTCTCCCCACTGAGTGGACTTGACTCATCGACTATCCCTTAACAAGATAAGTCAGTTGTCTACACAAGGAAGACTTCCATCGCATGGACAACATATGTCTGTCGATTGCTGGTAAGGCTAAAGATGAAATCATAGGGTAAGATGGATTTGAGATACCAATCATGCATTTTAGGATGTAATGATCGCTAGTGTTAGAATTATATAAAGTACAGTGAGATGATTTCCCTGCTAATTCGATCAAAAGAGCAATGTAATCAATACATGAACTGGAGTTACCACAATGCCATGTTGCATAGGACCTATCTTGGTTCGGTAACACCAGATGAATATCCCAACCTTCCAAGAAATGTGTCCATAGCATCCCTCTTTCATGGGAGAGGTTAACATATTGGTTATGATAACTATCAGGGGTAGTAATAAGATATGACTGTAAGGTTGAGTTGAAATCCCCACCAATTATAAGTTTGTATTTCATATTCTTAATGAAGGCTTCTGTCAGCACTGCCTTTAAATTAGATATCATCAAATCAAGAGGCATTGTACTTGTGTTCCAATATAATGATGTGACTAAAATAGTACAAATGGGTTTGGCTTCAGTTATAAGTTCAATGACCAGTAACTCCGGCGAAGCATGGAATTGTTGCGAAATAAATTTGAGATTGTTATTTATCAGAATTGCTATGCCTCCAGATGGTCGCCCAGCAATTCCTCTTTTGGCTTGCTGCGTGAAGGAGGTGTAACCATCTATAAGGATGTTAGTTATCGATGTTGTTTCTTGTACGAGAATAATAGATCGTTTTTCCACTTCAGCTAAGGACTTATGCCATGCAAATACGTTTTTAAATCCACAACAATTCCATGAAAATATATAGTGTACAATTTTATGATTTTTCCACCTGTACATTTGAATTGGCTATAGGTTTAATGAGAGGTTCTAGCCAAGCTAGACCATTAAGAATTTGAGAGAATGATTCAAATTGTTCCTTCATTTTATTGTTCATAACATGTATTTGTTGCTCAGATGAATTAATTTTGGTTGTCAAAGCAGCCACTAGCGGTTGAAACTCGATGAAGCTCGTGGCATCATCCATGGACCGAAAGGCAAATAAATGGAAACCTATGGAGGCCAGATCTGTTTGATGATCCCATAATAGCTTTGCTATAATATAGTATTACAGTTTGCAAAGCATGCGATTGTTGAGACAGCTTGGTAATTTAATCCATTCAACATCGTCTGAGATCAAGATCCACAGCGCTGGAATTTGATGGAATATTTTCATGAGCGCAGAGCGACTTAGGTTTGTTTTGTCTATTCTAGATGGACCGACTCCCATCATTAATTGCATGTCAGATGGCACCTCTTCAAAAGTAGTCAAAGTAACACCTAAGTCACCAATAGCATCGATACAGTTGTCGACACACCTGCTTTCCGGTTGTGGCGTTTTCACTATTGAGGGTATTGGCAATTGATCCTTACCAGAGATTTGACCCATACCAGATTCTGGTTTTGTACCAGTTGAGAGTCGCAAATTTAAGGGCTTGTGACCAATGGATGTAGCTTCCGAGTTATTGACACTGAGTGGCTCACCTTTATTGCTTAAGGAGGAATTCGAAATTGGCGATTATTATTGTTATTACCAGGTTTGTTTGGCTGTGATGGCACTGAAGATTTTTTGTTTGCCGTTAAGTTATAAAAATTCGACATATGTGCTTGGGTCAGAGAGGAACCTGTCTCTAAACTTTGTTGCAACGTGGCACCAACAGATTGTGTTTTTGAGTTTTCACCATTTGCTGACCCTTCTACAGGGACTGCACAAACAGAAATAGCAGGTGCACCTGCATTGGATGACATTTTTGTTTCACTATTCTTTAAGTCTAGGTGCAGTTGACTTTCAGCATTAAGTTGGTTCAGATCTATTATTGCATCATCCTGTGAGATAAGGCCACTTATTTTGATGGCTGAATAGTGCCCTTTTATTTTGATAGGTGGCATATTTTTTGACTTTGCTTGAGAGGCTGCAGGACATGTCAAATGCGGGTTTGACGATTTAGCTAAGAGGCGCTTTTTTGCACTCTTAGATCGATTTATTTTGCTTTTTGTGACATTAATTGCTTAGTTTGTTGCTCTTTGTTTTGGGGAGAGACCTCCTCAAAGGCCTGTCTAGCCTCATCTACTGACCCAACGTTAGCGTCTAGAATGTCAGTTAGTGCTGTAGGGCTATCCGAAGTATCTGACTCCACTTCTCAGGGCCTGATTTTCACATTTGCACCACAATCCTCATTATGGAAGTCCAAAGGGACCATGTTTGCATTGAGCAGTATGTTTTCTATGGCCAAAATTCTGTCGTGTTATAGTTCGGCTATGTTTTTGTTGCTGTATTATATGAGCAAATGATTTCATAGGAACTTCCAGAGGTTGTGTGCTTGCGTTGGTTTGAGTATACTGTGATTGAGTGATTTTGAGAGAGGATGGATACTCATTTGGGTAGGTTCAACTCCCTTAATGAACTGCTTTGCCCAGATTTAATGGCGGTTTTCTTGGGCTAACATAAAGCCCTCTATTTCACTTAGTTTAATTAGTATATCGGCTGTGGACGATGTAAGGGCATTGATAGCCAAATGGGTGTGTTTGTGTCCTCTGTCCAGTAAGTTGAGATTCCGTGTGAGAACAGGAACGTTTTGTAATTCCTGCTCGTTTAGGTCGATAAGAGATTCTTCAAGAGGATGTAATGGAAGAGACAAGTTGGGTTGACGTGTTCCTTTTGTCAAAAAGGATAAAGGTTTCAGGCCGTGTGATATTACCGGAGAGTGAGGGTATGCTGGCTCTATACTGATGGATGCAGCATCAGAGGAGGGTGAACTTGCGTTTGCTTGGATACGCCCCTTAGTGATTGCCAGACCTTCATCACTATTGAGAATGGGTACTTCGTGATGTAGAGGCGGTGTCATATGAAAATGCACCTGTTCCTTAAATCTCAATGAGCTAGCAAATGGAGTGGAAGGACCATTTGATAGTCGAACTCTGTCATGTAACTCTGCCATGACGGTGAGTGCTACTATAAACGTGTCAGTTAGTGGAATACAGTTCTCCTCACTAGAAATTCCAAGTAATGAGTTGTCGGTAATTGGTATATTGGAATGTATTTTCATGAATGGCATGTTTGTGGCGGGAGTCGATGGAGCAGTTTGGATGTTATTTTCATCTTGGGAAAACTCTTTTTCTGAGTAAGATGTATATAATCGAGGGGCAGCATCATTTGTTGCTTCTATATTTCTATATCTAATGGGAGGATGGTTGCAATATCAGCCTCACTATTAGTTGTGCAGACATGCCTCTCGTTCACTACTGACATGGGGCCTCATTATGAGGCTTGCGCTCCCGTAATGAAGGGTGCCGGTACGGGACCGGCACCCTTCATTACGGGATGCGCAATTACGAGGTTCCTTTTGCGGGACCCTGTAAGGACGCCTGGTAAAACCAGGCGTCCTTTCCGGGTCCCGCGAGGGGAAGAGGAAGGTAATAACGGGCCAGTTGTAATGTGCCCGTTATTACCTCCCTCCCCATTCCCATTGAGCCCTATGGGGCCTCAAATGGGAATGGGGATGGGTTCCTGCAAGGAGGAATTACCCGGGTCCTCCTATGTCAGAATGACCCAGTAAGTCCTCATTGCAGGAACCCGGTATTGGAGCCCGGTATGGAGGCAGCCATGGCGCTAATAGCACCATGGCTACCTCCATACTCGTAATGAGGCCCATGGTCTTTTTAATTACCTTGGAAGATAGGGAAGGGATAGTGAGCACCGGGAGTGGTTTGAGCGCTACATCTTGTAGACGTTTCCTGCTCCTTAAGCTCTTATCTATTATCGTTGTCAGAGCTTGTCTCGTAGCCCTTGGGACCTTGTGTGAGGCTTATGAATAGAAGTAGCACATTTTGTAGCTCGCGATTGCGAGTATTAGCTATGTAGTATTTAACCTGTAGAGCGGTCGTAAATCATATAACAATTGAACAAAGTGTTTCTCACCTAATATTCGAATAACACGCAACAAACGGTGTTTACAAACACAATCACTGTAACCAGCAGGTCTCACGCGCCTCACAAACCGCTCACCCGAACAGCTAAACAGCCACTTAGTTCCACTTGCGGTGCGCGCACGGGTGCGCAAGGCCGTTAGCTATTATAGACTTGCTGGGTAGGGAGGGGCGGGGAGAGCATTGAAACGTGAGAGCTGCAGTGAAACAAGAAAGAAGTATAGGTGAGATAACGTGAATCATGCACCAAGTCCATACACAAAGTCCTCGCATCTTAAAGTGAGCAGGAAAGTAAAATATTTACTGGATGATGTCGTCAGGGAATTCTCGCCGCATTTCCATGCAGCGCAAGCTTCTTCTTGAGGACCGCGGTCCCAGAAGATGCAGCAGGAACATCCTGCCACGGCCAAACAGCCACTTAGTTCCACTTGGGGTGCGCATGCAGGTGTGCGAGGCCGTTAGTTATTGTAGGCTTGGTGTGTAGGGAGGGGGCGGGGCCAGCAGTGAGACATGAGCGTGGATGATGTCGTCAGGGAATTCTTGACGCGTTTCCACATGGCGCAAGATTCTTCTTGAGGACAGCGGTCCCAGAAGAGGCAGCACGAACAGCCTGCCACAGCCAAACAGCCACTTAGTTCCACTTGGGGTGCACAGTCAGTTGTATAAGCCTTCTTCAGAAGGGAGCAATATATGTAACACTTATAATACACTTCAAAACACACTCTGTTTCTGTAAATCAGATGACACCCATTGTGGATGGCACACAGACACTTCCTACACCCTCAGGTGACTTAAATAGCTAGGACACTGTGGACATTGATCTATCACTGGTACATTTAGAGCAATACTGAGTTTGGTGTAAAAGATAGATAGGGGAATAAAACAAAGGTTTACACATAATTCACAAACTGGTAAGTACTTTTGGAACCTTCCAATGCAGAGTAAATTAACCCTTTACTGGGGGAAAGGCCAAAGCACAAAGTCAGAGGTAAAGAAGAGTCTCTTAGGGAGCCAGGGCAGCCAATGTTAATTGCACAATGTCTAGGGAAGCTGAAGATCATCTTTGCAGGTAGGTAAAAAGTCTTGCACAATGTTTTTAGAAACGTTTGTAGAAAATAGAACATTTGAAGTTCCACAAGCTGGGAGGCATGTGAGGGCAAAGCTATTGCAACTCTGCAAGGTAACCAAGACAGGTCTCAACTGAAAGCAAGCAAGGTTACACAACAAGAGGTAAGTTCTCTTAGACTTTACAGTGCCTCTGGTTAGACTAAATGGTTCCAGCTGGCTTCTAATCCTGTACAGCTCTGCAGATCCTGTTGTTCCTGAGCCTCAGTCATGGGAATAAGGGGGAGGACGTCTGGGCACTCCTGCTCTGCAATGGGAAGGTCAGCAGCAGCAATGGGCAAACTTTGATTCAGCGGTTCTTCAGTGTTTCAGCTCCTTGCGTTTGACAGCAAATAGCAACACTGCAGTTCTCGGATACCATTCTGGACTTTCCTCGCATCTGGGTCCAGCATTATTTTGGGGTGGCTCAGGCTTGGTCAGTCCTGCTTCATGGAAGTCCAGAGGATCTTCCTGGTGCTCAGGTCCGACTTAAAAGCAACGCACACAATCTGGTGTTCCTCTCCATGGCACTTCGGTTCCAGCAGCAGCAGCAGTGGAAGCACAGCCAGCTCTGAGAGGATGTCCAGACGGGTTTACTTTGGAGTAGATTGGTCCCACCAACTCAAGGGGAGAAGTCATCCTTGCAGGGCTTCTCTAGTCAAGGTGAATTCGGAGCTTCAGCACAGCAGCAGGGCTTCACCGGGCAAACTAACGGTCCAGGAGTTGCAGCAGGCGTCTCTTCCAAGTTATTCTTCGGATTCCTTCGTCCAGTGGTCGACTCTGCCTTCCAAGCCAAAAAAGCCTTGCCTTTTATGCAGGTTTCTCCCATTCATTCCAGCCTAGCTGTCAATTACACAGCAGGGTGGCTGTCCTTGCCGGACAGCCAGCCGGCCAATCACCTCCCTCACTTCATGCCCCTGCCAGACATACTGGAGCCAGAGGCGGGCTTCACTCGTGAATCCCGCCAAAACTAAAGTGAACAAAAGGACCAAACCTGGTTTGGAGGACAGAGTAAATCTCAAAAAGGACCTTTCCAACAAGAAATGCCCAAAAAAGAAGACCAGGGACATTTTGACAAAATGGGCACCCATGGGTGCTTTACTGCAGCTGCAAACGCAGCCCGCGGTAGAAACTCCCAATGGTAGTTAAAAGTAAACCACTGCCACCAGCCATTAATTGTAGAAGGGGTAACATAACATTGTTACATGAGAAACTAGACAAAGGGGATACTATGTAACCCCTCCAGCACCCTATGGTAAGATAGTGTGTGCTGGGTCTAGAAAGTTACAAATGTAAGTAAAGTCAATTTCACTTCACTGCTCTTGGAAACAGTGGTTTATCCAAGAGAAGGTATTTAAACCTGGCACTGCACTGAAGTTGCTGTGTGTCCCAATGTAAAAAGATGATGCCTATGGAGTTTGTCAGACTCCATAACCAAAGGAAACACAGAGGGCCTCATTACGAGGTTGGCTGTCTGGTAATAACGCAGCCGGTAAGGCAATGCAGGCATCCATTTCCAGTCCGTAGAATTACGACTCTAGGCGCCGGTCCTACCAGCATCAACAAGGACCCGCTGTGGCCGTGCACCACCGTACTGGCATGCGGGTGCGCGCGCCGTGCCCATAAAACTGGCATGCCACAAGGAAGAAGACATCACGAGTCACACAGACATGCACATACCTGCATCCGGATGCCGGTAAGAAGGGCCACCATCATGCCACCAATACTGGCATCGCAGATCACCCGTTAATAGGAAACTGCTGTGCACCCAACTGAAACAGGTGCACACAATCAGCACAGGTGGAGGCAATGGAGCCAGGCCCTGCACAAAAGGAGCACACCCACACACCACACCCCTTGCAAGACCAAAATGATACCACTAGCACTTGCCATACTGGAGCTGGAGGATATGCCTGCACTGCTACTCCTTGAGCAGGCAGTACAACAGCCAACACAGAGGAGACGCAGGAGGAGAAGGAGGCTGGGACCGGGCCAGCAAATTCCAAAGGGGAGGCAGTGGTACATCACAGAGAGCCATCAATACCACATATAAGGGCCAATCCATTTGACTTAATCCCAGCACAGATCCACACCCTGTACCAAATGGACAGGGACACCATCACCACCATAGTGGAATTAATACAGGAAGACTTGGTCAGCCTGATCAACATCCGCACAGCCATTCCCCCTCTGCTGAAGGGGGCATCTGTGCTCCACTTCCTGGCCACAGGCACCTACCAGCACACAGTGGGCCAAATGCATGGCATGTCGCAACAATGTTTCTCTGTTGTGCTAAACCAAGTGCTGGATGCACTACTAAGGCATGCAAGGGCCTACATATCCCTACCACGGGCACCACAGGAGGCGAATGCCACCAAAATAGCATTTCATGCACTGGCAGGCATGCCCAATGTAATTGGTGCCCTCGACTGCACCCACATAGAGTTAGTAGTGACACATGCCGTGAAGATGGTGTACCACAATCAGAAGCTATTCGACTCCATAAATGTGCAGATGGTGTGTGATGCCAGCCAGATCATAACACATTGCTGTGCCAGATACCCAGGATGCACGCATGATGCCATGGTGCTCCGGAACTCCTCACTACCCCGCTACATGGAAGGAGACGTCGTACGATGTGGCTGGCTGTTGGGTGAGTCTGCCCTCTGGGCCATGGGAGGAGAAGGCTGGGGGGGCCCTACATGCATATGCAAGAGGAATGCCTTCTAGGCCATGGGAGGAGAGGGTTGGGGGGGCATACATGCCTATGCAAGGGGAATGCCCTCTGGGCCATGGGAGGAGAGGATTTGGGGGGCCTACATGCATCTGGAGTAATACCGTACCCTTCCACACAGCCCTCACATGTGTGCGCATCATGGACCTTGACAATGCATCAGGGTGGCTGGTGGTTCAAATGTCTAGGCCCCTAAGTCATGTATGTCACCCAAGGCTAGCACCATGGATTGGCAAGCACTGTACAGGACAGATAGTTATGTAGATGTGGCTGCCATCGACGGGATAGTGCATGTGAACATGAAAGATGTACAGGCTGAGCACAAGTGGTAACTGAGCACTATCCTTACACATAACACCTTCTGCTCCCATGCAGGTGATGCTAGCTATCCCCGAAAGGCGTGGCTCCTCACCCCTGTCAGGAATCCGCAGAACAGGCACAAAGAGAACTTCAAGCATGCACATACACACACGCGTGTGGTCATTGAGCAGACCTTTGGCCTGTTGAAGGCATGGTTTTGCTGCCTCAGTAGGTCGGGTGGTGCCCTCATTTACGGACCTGAGAAGGTTGGCAAGATCATCATGGCATGTGCAATGCTGCATAACATGTGCATCCGGTGGAACGTACCCCTGCCACCTGACGTGGAGCTGCCACCTGACGTGGAGCTGCCACCACCTGGTGAAGTAGAAGGAGGGGAAGGAGTAGATGTTGGACAACGGCCAGGCGTGATACACTTGAGGGTCGCGCAGTGCGCCAATCGGTCATAGACCAATCATTCTGATGTACTGGGATGCAGAGGGTGCCATGTATGTGGGACTCTGGGCACTGGGTGTGGGGGTATATTGGCGCAGTGCAATATGAAGCAATAAATTGACACACACCAAAGAAGCAATGTCCACTCATGTGAGGTTTTGTGCACAAAGGGTGTATTCAAGTGATGGTTTGTACAACATGATTTAACACTCCATGCCCCCAAAACCCCTCATCCCTCACCCAACACACGCCCCACCGCCCCACACCTCTGCCGTACTACACCCCTTTTCCCCCCTCCACCCTCCCCCTAACACCCAAGTCATCAATGGCACAACATGTGTCTGGATGCGGTGCAAAACAGAATGTGCATGGTGGCCCTGCTACTGTGGAGCCCCCTTCGGAGGTGGGGGTTGCATCTCTGAGCGCTGCACACTTCGCAGGGACATGTGCATGGGGCTGGTCTGTGTGGAACTTGCTGGCGTGGTAGATGCAGATGAGGTAGATGGTTGTGTCCCCAAAGCCGCAGTTTGCCGCTGCTCCAGGCTGTATGCAATCCTGGTGAGGATCTGGCCCAAAGCACTGAATCCATCCTGGACTTGCTGAGTGTTAGGGTTGATGGCCTTGATTATGGCTGCAGTGCTGTCACGGATTGCACAGCGTGTTGCCTCGCCTTCTGCAAGGTACTGTTTAACATAGCCCGGCTATGCATCTCCTCCTGCTGGCCCTCCATCCTGGACAGACATCCTTCAAGGTCCCGTATAGCAGTGTTGGTGGTGGATGGTGGGTTTGGTGGTGTTACTGCAGCCAATACGGGGCTGTGAGATGTTGGAGACCACTCTCCATGGCTGCCCTGTCCTGATGAATCCTGGCGAGGGGTGTCCTATGGGGTGACCGCGGGATTAGGGTTTGACCTACAAGCTCTGAGTGGAGGACTCCTGTATTGGTGTATTCGTCATTACTCGTCACCACTATGCTGTGCCAATGCAGCCGTCTCCCTTATTGAGCTTGCAGCAGCGGACTGTGTGCCATCATTCTCCATACCAGCATATGTGTCCTCACCCTGTGTGGGTTGTGTGTCCAGGTGTGCAGGGGCAGGTGTCTGCTGGTCCTGTGTAGGTGGCAGTGTGGCTGGTTGGCACTGATTGCTGTCTTGCGTGCCGATTGGCCCATCCTTAGTCCCCTCAACGTAGATGGCCTGGTGCCATCATCTTGGCCCTTGGGCCTTTTGGCTGGTGTTGTGGCTTGTGCACTTCCATCAGGTTCTTCGGTGTCTTCATCCGTACCTGTGTGGGACAGAGAGTGGCAGGGCATCAGTGATGGTGGTGCTTGCATCATGCATGCGTTGGTCTTTGTGCAGTTGGCGCCATGTGATCAGTTGCATGCCTGGCTTTGCGACGGGCTGGGTATGTGCAAGGTTGTGGGGTGAGTTTTGCAATCAGGCAGGTGTTCACATGTTCACTATGGTGTCTGTTGTGGGGCCTTGAGGTGTGTTGTGACTTGCCTGCTGTGTGACACGTGCAGGTCATCTGTGTGTCGGATGTGTATTTGTATATGGGAGCGGCATGCAGCATGCATTGGGATGTGATATTGGTAGGCCCAGCATGTGTACATGGATATGTGTAGGTGTGTATGATGAGCCATGTCTTGGCTGTCATCGCTGTCACATTTGGCGGTCAACTGTGATGATTGGTTGTCAGGTGTTTGTAGGGACACTCACCTTCATCTGCCGATGTTGGCTCGCCAAGCTCCGCTCCACCGACTCCTTCAATGGATTCCACATCTATCACTGAGCTGCAAGTTTCCTCCCATCCAGCCAATTTGATAGGTGAGTGAGGCCCCAATCTGTTGCCAGCCCTTGGCTCCGATTGCCGACAAGATGTTCCTCACTCTCAGCCTCAGGTCATCCCAGCGCTTTTTGCAATCCCGCACTGTGTGTGCGGTGGTGCCGACTACACTTACTTTCCTTGCCACTTCCTCCCAGATGGCCTTCTTTCCCAGCTGTGCTGGATGCCTGAGATCACTGCAGAAAACCACATCCGCATTCTCTACTAGGGTATCGGCTAGCATGTTCAGCTTCTCGTCCTTAAATCGTGGTTTCTGCAGGCAGGCAGTGCCTTTCTGGCTAGCCTTTGACATTTTGTCCATGGTGTGCTTGGAGTTTTGCCTGTGAAGGTCCAGTCTGTGGAGGATGGCAGTGGATTGTTTTTTTGAAGATGACCGCCAATGCATGTCCCGTTCCGAAACGATGACGTTGATTCTGGGTCCGGTATTAATGGGCCCGTTCTTACCACTATGTTAATACCGATACTGCTATTTGGGGGTTGCAAATGGCAGACGTGTTATGTGCGCATTCGATGATGCCACTATCTGGTAGTTTGAGGGTCGTTACCGACATGCCGGTACAGCTGTTACCGGCATGCAGGGGTGCGCGTGCTCGTGCACTCGTGATCAACCGCTGTTTGCGGGATCAAGCCTACATGGACATGTTATTACCGGCATGCTGGTAATGGGAGATTTTTAGCACCATTCTCGTAATGAGGCCCAGAGTCCAAATCATAATAAAAATACATGAGAGGGTGAGAAAAAGGGGTCACTCCCACCAGATTAGAAATAAAAAGTCCTGAAGTCCAGCAAAAGAGATGGGGGTCTCTAAGGTAGGATGAATTTGCATATTTCTGAGAATTCTCCCTAACAGTCGTGCTGATCCCAAGCAGCTAGTTGAAATCAATTTGGGTTCGAGATAGTGAGCCATGCGGTTTAAAAGCAGCATCTAGAAATGGATGTTGAAGGGCCTCCAGAAGCAGGTCGACTATCGAGTGTGGTTCAAGATGATGAGTACCACTGGTTTCAGTTGACGAGCGACACAGTGATCCAGCATTTGAGAATCAAGCTGTGATGCGCAGTCCTGGCTGTTTGATGGTTGTTTTGATGACATGGCGGTCTGAGGTTGTCTGCAAGGTGCGCTAGTGTTTGAGCTGGATGGCTACCGAGGCTATGCTGGGGCGATGCAGTGTTGAACTGGTGTGATGGATGCAAACAGTGGTGGTTCGAAGTTCAAATGAGTTCCAAAGGCAGCACCGCAGGTCCTGCTGGTTTGAGCACAGCGAACATGCTTGAAATGCTGTTTGATCAGTTTGAGGTGATGAAAAGCAGGAGTCCTGGCTGCTCAGGCTCCCAACCCCAGGTAGCCTGGCTAACACCCTCAGGGAGATCCCGAGGGCCAGTAAACCTGGCAGACAGGCAGGTCTTGCTCCTGCAACAGTTCACCACCAACGTGGTCAAGGAGGTGAGGACCAGTAATTCTACGGCAGTGCTTGCGATCAAAGGAAAGAATGGGTTTGCTCTCATGCTGCGCACACACATGAGATAACAAGCACAATTGCGGGTTCAATTGGTTGGTTTTAATCAACACCGTTGCAGCCTGACACGTGTTTCGAGCTTCCTGCTCTTCTACTGAGGCTTAGTCTTGGCTTGTCTATAATCTGTGTGCAGAGGTTGGAACTAAATGATTTTGGAATTAAGCCATGGGCTCCCAATATCGTGCAGTTGCACGAAGGGAGTATCTGTAAATTGTTAAATAGTAGCGCGTTCGCTGCCTGTCAAGGAAGCTGGAGCGGTGATCAAGACTGCTCCGTCAGAGGCAGCCTCACTTTTGAATCAGTCTCAGGAGGTTTGGGCGTTCGCGCTCACGGAAAATGTCCATGGCCTAAATGTACGGCGGTTGATGACTTGAAGCCCGTGATCACGGACACTTGCCATCCGAGCATTAGGATAATAAGAATAACCTGAAGCTTTTGTCTCCCACAAACACAGGAATCCAGAGCCAAACCTGACCAATATTTCGAGATACTTGATGAAGTTCGGAGGGTAAACAAGATAAACAGCAACACAGCTAATAACCATAATCCACGAACAATGTGATCTGATCGCCCTTGTTTCTCCACTATTGTGTGTTGGTTTCATCCAGTTTTCACTACATTAATGAATGGAAGGAATTTCCCTATGTAACCTAGCGGTTTGATGGCCATGGACATAGGACACGTGGTGAATGTGCCAATTAACCCTACAATAATGGGGAAGATACATGCACTCTAGAAGTGAAAAGATATGTCTGAAGACTCAAGCTTCTAGATGGGGATCTAAACCACATTGTTTAGTTTCTATGACCTAAATTGATGTTTAGGTTGAATCTTTATAGTTGAACAGTGTTTTTGACAAAACAGATAGCCTCTGATGAATTTCCATAAACTAACTAAACCAAAAGTATGAGGAAAGAAACATGTTGGGTTTTTAGAGGTTTTTTTTAATTAATTTGTCAGGAATTTTGTATGCTGAGAGCGGAATGAATGGTGTGAGAGATGAGTAGTGTTTGAGTCAATGAACATAGATGTGAGTTTGCACAGCACTATTTACTTTACTGGTTAGGAAATCCAAAAGGTTATGCTTCTCCTGCGTTTTGTACTATCTTTTTTTTCTCCACTGTGGCAACACTAACTGTAGTGGCTTATTGTCAAGTATTGTTATGATTTTAATCATGTTGTGATTATATTGAAATATGTAGCTTTTAAATTGTCCCGTCAGTGCTGGATAAGCAAGTATTTTACCCCAATAACAGACATTGTGGCCACAAGCGTTTGGTTGTTTGCTAATTGAAGGTGTTTAACCTATTTGAGGGACCACTTGTGGGTGCTTATTCCCCCATGCCTCTTATGATTGTTGCTTAGGTCTTGCTCCTGCAACAGTTCACCACCAATGTGGTCAGGGAGTGGGTAGGGAGCAGAACTTGCCAAGTGCCAAAGGCAGCACTCCAGGTCCTGCTGGTTCGAACACAGCGAATGTGCTTCGAATACTGTTTGATCAGTTTGAGGTGATGGAAAATCGGAGTCCCGGCTGCACAGGCTCCTAACCCCAGGGAGCCTGGCTGACACCCACAGGGAGATCCTGAGGGTCAGTATGGCTGGCAGACAGGCAGGTGTTTCTCCTGCAACAGTTCAACACCAATGTGGTCGGGGAGTGGGAGGGGAGCAGAACTTACCTCTGCATTGAGGCACTCCTTCACCTCTTATATGCTTTTAATTTAACCTCATTAGAATTGTAATGATTTGGTTAACACTGCCTTTACATTTTGCCACACTAGAATTATACTTATTTAGTTAACGCTGCTCCTAAATTTAGCCACACTAGAATTGTACTGATTTAGTTCCTGTTACGTTTCAATTTATCCACACTGGAATTGTACTTATTTAGTTAATGCTGCTTTTGAATTCAGCCACACTAGAACTTTAGTGATTTGGTGGCCACTGCTTTTGAATTTAACCCCACTAGAATTGCACTGATTTAGTTAACTCAGCCCTTGATTTTAACCACACTAGAATTGTACTGAGTTCGTTAATGCTGCTTTGAATTTAGCCACACTTGAACTATACTGATTTGGCATCCACTTCTTTGGACTTTAGCCACACTAGAATTGTACTGAGCTAGCTAACACTGCTTTTTGAATTTACCCACCCTAGAAATGTTCTGATTTGGCACCCCCTACTTTTGAATTTAGCCACACTAGAACTGTACTGATTTGGTGGACACTGCTTTTGAATTTAACCCCACTAGAATTGCACTGATTCAGTTAACTCAGACTCTGATTTTAACCACACTAGAATTGTACTGAGTTAGTGAACGCTGCTTTGAGCTTAGCCACACTCAAACTATATTGATTTGGCGTCCACTTCTTCGGAATTTAGCCACACTAGAATTGTACTGAATTAGCTAACACTGCTTTTTGAATTTACCCACCCTAGAAATGTACTGATTTGGCACCCCCTGTTTTTGAATTTAGCCACACTAGAATTGTACTGAGTTAGCTACAGAGCTTTTGAATTTACCCACCCTGGAAATTTACTGATTTGGCACCCCTGCTTTTGAATTTAACCACACTAGAACTGTACTGATTTGGTAGACATTGCTTTTGAATTTAAACCCAACTAGAATTGCACTGATTTAGTTAACTCAGCTTTTGATTTTAACCACACTAGAATTGTACTGAGTTAGCTAACACTGGTTTTTTAATTTACCCACCCTAGAAATGTACTGATTTGGCACCCCTCTGCTTTTGAATTTAGCCACACTAGAATCGTACTGAGTTAGCTACAGATTTTTTGAACTTAGCCATGCTAGAACTGTACTGATTTGTCGTTAAGGAGATTTATCATTTGTATGCTTCATCCCCTCTCCTAGTTCATCACTTTTTGCTGGACTTCTGGACCTTTTTCTTTAATCCAGAATGAGTGGAGCCTTTGTCCCCTCAATTATTCTTAGGGGCTCAGTCTTTTGGAACTCGTTCCTTTGTATTTTACTGTACTTTGGAGTCTATTTTTCCTCCCTACCTCTTAAAGGCATCTGTATTTTACTGTTGCAGCCCACAGCATCTTATGGCAGTGTTGCTGGGGTCCCTTAGGATCCTCCTTTGAGATTATTTTCTTTATACTCAAGTAACTACAGTTCTTATTTTCTTTATCCTTAGTTCTTAAGGACATTATAGTCTAAGAGATTGGCACAAACCACCTTCTGTGTAGTGACAAGGGGATACTTAGCATCCCCTTCTCTCTGCTCCTGTGACTTTTAAGTCACATAGACAATCACCTACTTATGGCTGGTGGCAGTGGACATGTCCTACCAACTGTTGTGTGCATTGTCTACTGCAGGCTGTGTCCATAGCCTCAGTGGTGCACAATAGGGGCACCTGAGCACCAACTAAGGGGCTATTTTCTTTTTTTGCCATTACTAGCATGGTTGTTCTTGTACCATTCTGTGAGGGGGAGGCCTGTGTGTTTGTTTTGCCATTGTCAGAAACCCGTAGGTGTCCCCGTCTAGGCTTCAGAGTGTCTGGGGAGGGGCAGGAAGTTTGGAAGGAGTTTTCCACCCCCCTGTCCTTTCTCTGCTAGAGTGCATGAATAGAACCAGCTCCCACGTAGGGTCTGGCTCCTGATTGGACAGCCAAAGGCCCCTTTTTGTAAATTGCTGAGAGAGATTGCAGAGAACAGTGTGTGCTGGAACTGTATAAAAGATGATGCTTTCTGAGTATAAAGCAAGTCGACCACTGGAAGCTGAAGTAACCGAAAAAGAAGACGACCAGAGATGCCTGCAGTCCCTTTGCAGCACCGTGAAGTGACCACTGCTGTACTACCAGCCACCCTATCAAACCTGAGATATGGCTTATATTCTTAAGTTTATCCTGCCACCAGCTTGGTAGTTTATCATAATCATGTAATTTTAGAACAGAGGTGCAGATTTAAACACAGCCTCTATATTGAATGAAAATCAATAATATGTAGGGCTTTTGCACTCTTACCAGATGGCAAATCCTCACACCATGTTTTATGCAACAAAAGCCTATCTTTAGTGATTACCTAATATGCTTTCTTCCCTTGAGGTAACACTGCGTGGAATGATGTGGGAATGTCACACTGATGTGTTAATGATCCACCAGCACAGAGCTGATAGGTCTGCTTTTCACTGCTCTCAGCTGACGAGCCAGAGAAAACAAAGAAAAGGATAACATAAGAAATGTTCCCTGCTGTGCACACCCGAAGTCGTAGGTTTCTGTGTTTGGTGTGGCTCACCAGCCCAAAGTAATCTTTGCATAAGCTTACAGGCAAAGGCCTTTGGGTTTTCATTTGTTACACAGTTTGTGAGTGGGGTGGTAGAGAAGATACTCATTTGACTCATGGTGGCTGCTTGCCTAATCCTGAGGCTTGCAACATTTGATGTATTAGTTTCCTCTCTCCCATTATCCAGAACATGTGAGATCCACCTGCGGCTCTCAGGTTTGCCTGCTGTTCATTTTTGGAAAGTTCCCCTACGGCATAAGCACACTTGTAGCTCTGTTTGCCTGTCCCTTCCTAGACCAAAAGCCATCAGACAACTGGATGGTACTCATTGTATCAGCCTCTGAAGGAGTAATGATTTGCTAGCACATCCGGGATGCAAACGTATCGCCCAGAGCTTGCACACTGATTTCTTTCTGAAGTCATTCTGGGCAGCTTCTCCTCTCCTACTTACTTCTCCACCTGTGCTGTTCCCCAAGGCTCTATCCTCTCACCTTGGCTCTTTAACATCTACCTTACTGAGCTGGCACTCCTCATCTCCTCCTTCTCCCACAAATTCCAGTGTTATGCAGATGACACACAACTCTTCTTCAAACTTCCTGCTGACCCTCTTGCACCTTTTATCATCCCTGATTGCCTATCTGCCATGTAGGCCTGGTGCACTTCCCATGATCTCTGCCTCAATGCCAGCAAAACAGAAATCCTTCCCATTGGGACTCCTGCTCCCAACTTCTTCCCTTCACTCTGGCCTTCCTCCATGGGCTCACCCCCTGCTCCTTCTTCTGAAGCCAGAAACCTTGGAGTCATCTCCGACTCCTCTCTCTCCTTCCTGTCTCACACTCAGGACATTGCCCAGAAGTCCCACTTTTAGCTCTTCCTTCTCAAAGGAATTGTACCTTTTCTCACTTTCCCCCAGTAGCTAAATTTTATCCGAGCCATGGGACTCTCTAGGCTTGACTATTGCAATAGCCTCCTCCTGAATCTAGCTTTGTCCACTCTGCAACCCCTCCAGCAAATCCCAAATAGGGCAGGGAGACTTATCCATGGCCTCAAGCCCAGGGACCGCATCTCTCCTGCCCATAAAAGTCTTCACTGGCTCCTGGTTGCTTCACAGATTAAATTCAAATCCCTCTGTATCATGCATGTCTGGGGCCAAGGACCACACTATCTGCAACTCTCTTACTAAATAGTCCCCCTGTAGACCTATGCACTCTTCTAGCACCAACTCTTTGTGTGTAAAGCATTTTGCTGAACAGAGGGCAGGAGGTTCATCCCTTTCCTCAGCTGGCTCCCTTCTTTGGAACAGCCTCCCCTCACTCTTTGTCCTGAGCAGGACTATCTTAAATTCCGGAAGCTCCTGAAGACTTTCCTCTTTACCCCCTCCTCTGCTAATATCACAGTTGCTTGATTGGTGTACTGGGCCATTATGCATCCTCAGGGCACTGACGTCTCACACCGAATTGCCCCCAGCTTATGTCTATCCTCAGCGCTTGTCTTGGCACACCTTCCACCCTGGAGGCTCGCACTTACCATTGCACTTCATGTGTTGATCACCCATGAGCACCCCATCACCTATACCATGCCCCCTCCCTTCTGTAATTTTACATTATGAACTCTCACAAGGCATAGTAGGTTCTTCCCCACTGTATTTTATAGTTTATTTTAGTGTATTTTTTGTTCAAATTCATTTTATTGGTGAATCAACATGGATAGCATACATCGATTTGCAATTAGACTTTTACTGCTTGAGCTTCGTACCATATGAGAGTTTAAACTTTTTTTTGAATAACATAATCACCCAACCATCCCCTCCAATTCAAACCCCTTCCCCCTCCCCCCGTTCCAGCCATATGCTCTCCAGACAAGACTGTCCTTTGATTTCGCTGGGACCTGTCATTGACTGGCCCCTTTCCCATCTCCCTTCTTCTTTAATTTGGAGTCCACTCTTAACAGTCTCCAGCGTTTCTCACCCTCCCATTCCAGGGTCCGCCGAGGGGTCTACTGACTCCCAGTATGTGTCCATTTACCCCTCTATTCCCCCTAGTGTTGATCACCCCCGTTCTTCAGGCATGTGCAATGTCCCGCACCATTAATTTTGTTATCTGAGACCCCCAGGTTTATTGAGAGATGCTCGTCTGGGGCCTTTCCAGGTCACATCTTTCCAGGAAGGGGGCCCATTCCATTTCCATTGAGGGGGTCAGGCCATGTAACTACCTGGTGAGTTGTTCTATTCGGTATAAGTCCAAGTGAAAGATTGAAAAAAATATCGAGGCTTAATTCCACATAATAGAAATATGCCAGTCATGAGTACTAAGGTACAAGTACACTTTATTTGAACAGGACAGCTGTCTGGCTCATAACACCCCGCAATGTGTGCAAGCAGACAATGTGAGATGAGAGAGTGCTGGAAATTTCAAAAACATGAGTATTTATACAGTTTTCTCACAATCCCGAACACATCGTCCAGCCGCTCTTCGTGTAAGACATTTACCTAAGGTACATAGCCTTTCCACAAAATTATGTTAAAACACCCTTGAATAGCTGGTTGTTTTCTGTTAAACACGTCATATGTTTTTCAAACATTGGACACAAAGGTAACAGTCCTTATTTCATTTACTTATATTGTCTACCATTTGTTCTTAATTTTAAAGTCAGCTTAGTGTCAAGGAGCGAAAACAAAGATTTCTGCAAAAGCACATGTTCAGCTATTCATCATTCTGTTTCGCTATTTGAACGGGGAAGACACTGTTGGTAAAGATGGCATCTAAATTACTTATTAGCATGGCTCTTGTTTAGCTCCAAGGTTTCCTTAGTGCAAGACAAACAATCCACCTTAGCAGCTTCAGCATGCTTATCTATGTTGACACAGTACAAAGTTCATTTTGCTCTGATGGAGCCAAAAACACAAATTCTAACATGGGACAGAAAACAGGAGTTAATCAAAATGGCGGATAACTTAAAATGGTGGCGTAGTCAGCCTATTTCAGGTTCATTCAAATGCGATTTACAGTGCAATGCGAATGTGCTTTGGCCAACGTTCACTATCAGACAGTATACATGCAAAATATACTTTACAAACCCTCCTTTTGGCCTAAGCCAAGAGCATTACTCAAACATTAGCATCATCAGAAAAACATGTATCATCATCAGAACATCCTGAATCACTATCCTCAAAAACATTGATCTCCATTAACTCCTTTATAGCGATGTCCTGCATTACCAAGGCATTAGTAATCTTTCCGGGCATATGTGTCTTAGGTTCTAGTTTAGCAACCTCTTGTGCACAACTTCCCCCTATCATATAACAAATGACAGGAAGACACTGTAAGCAAAAGCAGCAAAACAGTACAATGCCAAGAATCACCATTAGAACTGCAAATATTTTCCAGCCCCAAGATCGTAACGAGTCCCAGAACCATGTGCCAATATCCCAGTTTCCCTCTGGAACGTGTACTTCAGTACTTAAGGTGTGCAATTTCTTAATTGTCTTAAATATGGTGGGAGAGGAATCGGGTACAAAAACACAACACGCAGATACCACCATTTTGCACACCCCACCACGCTCAGCTAGAATGATGTCTAGCACCATCCTGTTCTGAAGAGACACTAATCTAATAGCATTTTGCTCTAGTGTCATGTTGTATAGGATGTCAGTGGTTTCATTGATGGTTTTCTCTAAAACCCTTGCCAATCTTCTAATATCTTGGGAGTTGATTATCTGTCCCCAAAATGGCGCAAAGAATTTAGTAACGTCACCCAGAATCTGTGTGGGAGTGTCACCATCCTCATCCCACCTGGCACGAGTTCTAGAAACTTCAGCAGTGGTGGCAACATATACACCTGGTAATAGTATACCTAAATAACAAGTACCCTCCCAATCTCTTGGCAACCAAGGATATGCCTCATTACTGCAAACAAAGTAAAGGGGATCTCCTATATATAGAGGTCTATCTTCACTAGTTAGCACAGCAACGTTCGTACATCCCCCAAATGTACCCATTGGTTGGGAACCCTCTCTTCGTATGCAAAATGGAACAAAGTTTGGACTATGGTTAACAGTATAGGAAGGAGGGATGGCATCCCTATTACCTTTGGGATCCATTTTAAAGGTAATCATTGATTGGAAAGGTCTGGAGAGTCTATCAGAAGGCCTAATAGAGGCAACATTTAGCTTGCTCCTATTCGCAAACAGAGAACATCCTAAAGGTGCTAAAACTCGTTTTTCAAACTCATTGAGATTAGTCCCATCAAAATTCCCAGTGACACTATCGTTCCATCGGCCAAATAATAATGCCCTAAGTGAAGCATAACAAGCAGTAGTTAGAGGGAGTGGATGTAAATACCAGCCCAATCCCTTTCACCATGTGTGGCAGATGTGAACATATCCAACTATTGGTCTTATTTAGAATGGCATGGGTTGTGTTCATGATCATCAAGAGGGTGTTGTTATGATAACCCCCTCTATGTTGGAGGTCTTGAGGATGTAGGGAGTCCGAATGCACATATGGGGGAGACACAGTGGAGACACTTGCAGTTGGCAATAAAACATCAAGAGGATGTGTACTCTCCAGATACCAAAACCCGAATCTCAATGCAATTATAATACCAACTGTTATTGTGATCAGGATCCATTTCGTCCTCAGGGACATTGACCCTTGATGGCTGGACTCATTATCAGCAAAACGATCAGTATCCTTATTAGTATGAGTGGCCTCTAAAATAGGCATAGTTGCTCAGCGTCCGTTAAGAAGCCTCACTGTTAGGCTTTTTTAGTTAATCTGTGGGTGGCACTTGACCACGTGGCCTATCTTGATTGAAGGTAACTTTGCCGGTCCCTGCCTCTTATTGTATGTAGCAGAGGAATGACGAGGGATTGGCTCAACAGTGGTTTCTTGTGGGTTTCTTGTGGGCACATAATCCTAGCTGTACTTTCCAATTCTATTTACATTAATGTAATGTCAGCAAACTCTAAATCTAAATCCTTTTCCGTAGTCGCAGATCATAGCTTACAACTCCTGGTACTGAATGATCAGTGAACAAAGGGTTGTTGTTTCCTGAAGAAGATGAAACAAGATCGATTGACGGTGAAGAAGAAAATGAAGAAGCAGCAATCTCCCCAGACCCCATGGGCTCAGGAAGGACTTTCGTGACACCCTCAATGTTGATCAAAACAGGCTTGTTGTGAGCATCTGGATCATCATTTCCCTTCTCCTCCCCTTCGTCATAGGGCAGAGGAAAAGGAATCCTTTTCACATGTGTCGCATGGATCCAGTGTTTCTTTCCGGTCACTCGTATTGCAGTTTGCATAGCCAAAAGGATCTGATGTGGTCCTTTCCAACGAGGTGCAAGACAGGTGCCCCTCTCAAAATTCTTCACCAGGACCCACTGGCCAGGTTGGAGTCGATGACCTGGACCCTCGCATTTTACAGGGAGGGCTGCTCTTACCTGTTGGTGAATCAAACGCAAGTTTTGAGTCAACTGATCACAATAGTCAGACAAAAGCGGATATTCGATATCTTTCAACTGCTTGGGTCTCGGAGAGTTCCATACATTGGCTGGTCTCCCCATGAGAATCTGATAGGGGTAAAGCCCTGTCTTTGATTGTGCGGTTGTCCGCATTGATAGTAAGGCTATTGGCTAAGCGTCAGGCCATTTCACATTACTGTGTGCACACACCTTGGCAACTTTGTTCTTTAGAATTCTGTTATGGCGTTCCACAAGGCCTGCACTCTGAGCATGTCTGGCCAAGTGGAACCGTTTATCAATCTGTAATCCCGCACATACTTGCAGGATGACATCAGTGATAAAATGTGGACCATTATCGGACCAAATTACTCTCAGCAAGCCAAACCTTAAGCCTGGTTTTTGCCATTGACATTTCTGTGGCATCTTTCAGTGAGAAAGCCTCAACCCATTTGCTAAAGGCACAGATCACAACTAGGACATGTTTATAGTTCTGACAATGTTCCATCTCAATGAAATCAAAATGGATCACCTCAAAAGGCATTGGTGGGGGACCAAAACTGTCCTTCGGTGTCGGTGTTCCCATTCCCAATGTTATGTTGCAAACATATCATGCAACTCTGGACCAAATGTTCAGCAGTTTTCTGGATATTAGTGTCAAACCAGACAGATTCTAACTATTGGCAAATCCTTTTGGCACATATGTGTGTTGGGCCATGAGCGATGGTGACCATAGCAGTGACATAGGCATTGGGTAGCATTCATCTTTGCTTCTCATTATCCACCCAACAACCCTCATCATCTAGACCAGTGTTAGGAAAGATTTCGTAATTGTAAGTAATTTTCCTTCCATGTGGCAACCCCTAAACTTTTTGCTATTGTTTTTAACCTTGTTCTTGACTTTGCCAGAGAAGTACAGCCTTCTGCCGCACTTCTCTGGGCTTTCGCTCCTTTCTTACGGGGAAACTGACATGCCCTTAAGACAGTCAGTACCGGGGAATGCTGTTTCCCGTAGTTTCTTTTATCGTGTTGCGGCTTTAGTGCAACATGACACAAGAGGGCACTGTAAGCTAAGTTACAGCTCTCTTGGGTCTCTAGCCTTCTACAGGCCCTAGATACTCTTTTAGGATGGTATTTGATCGGTGCAAGTCATTCAGGGACTCGAATGGTGGCAGCGATCGTTTTGTTTATTTTGAGCTCCTTTTGGCGTTCTGAGCACGTTTTTCGCACTGAACCCAAAATGGTGGCCTGGCTCCCAAAATGGCCAGACCACGAGGCTCCTTTGTCTTGTCCACTGACCGTCTTGCTCCCTTCACCTTCCCCAGGTCGAGCGACCCGGGGCCTTCCTTATTTGGGCATGTACTTTCCCGCGAAACGTGGTTGCTTTCGCGGGCTTCTACATGTCGTTTGTGTGCCTCCAGGGTGTGGGCTGGGATGTCTGGTCCCAATACACATCCTGGGTGCCAGAGAGTCTAGGGTGGTGTGAATGCCTGGGAACACCGTGGTCCGTGATTGGTCCATGTATGGTATGTGTGTTGATGAGCGGATCTCCCATTGGCTCCCCTCCGTTTTGGCGCGAAGGGAACCGTGGATAAGAGGGGGCTGGAAACACCACTACCATGTCGATCTCCCGAGTTCTCAGGAACGAAGGAATACAGGAGCCAAGTATCCTGCAACCAAGAGGCTGGACCGAGGAATCGCTGGTGACCCGCTGAAGGAATCCTCCTTTGCACTGCTGTCGTCCTGTGAAACCCTTTCCTCCTTTGATCGAACCAGAAGGCCTGTACTGGTGCTTCGACCTTTGGAATAGCAGGAACAGCTATTCCCGGCGACTTCATCATCTCCTGCCAAGTAAGCCTTCGGAAGTGTCTCTGGGCCATCCAGTTGACTGACCAGCTTACAAGGGAGTCCTGCTCTGTAACTGCCGCCAGGTTGTGTTGTATTTCGAGTCCTGGTCACTCTCCCACGCTTCGTACGCTTGGCGTCACCAAGTCTGAACGGAGGAGTGTACATTTGGCTTGAATACACACGGCCGCTCCGTTGTCCTGCTGCGGCAACAAACTGTGCTGGTTTCGTCGATTGGGACGTCTTTTTGCTCTACACGACTACGAGGCGTTCCCTGCTCTCCTGAACCTGCCAGCTGCTGAAACTAACGTGGAGAAGCCTGGGTCTGCTTGCTTCGGGGACCGGTGAGTAGTTTAGCTAGGATCTGGTCGCCCTCCTGCAGTATCCCATTGCTTTTCCCTGCTGTGTAAAAACAGCACCCTTTTGCCGTACTCGCGCTCTGCTTCTGCTCGCTGTGGAGGCTGCGCTTGAGTTGCGGAACCTGTTCTCCTTCTGCTGTGCACTAACCCGAACTGCTGACTTCCTCCGAAGAGCTTCCCCTTTTGCCCGTTGGCACCGGCGTGGCGGGTACTTTGAGCACAAGGCTCCACTCTTCGCAGGGCTCGGACTTCCATCTAGTTAGGTGCCTCTGAAGGCGAACTGAGTCTAAAGCGTTATCGCACTGCCTGTTTTCCTTTCCTTTCAGGTGGACTACATATTTCGTGCTTTAAACGCTTGCGACTGTGTATTTGTATATATATTGTGTTGATATGGTATGTGTTGGTTTAATATTGTGATATTGTGATTTTCTCGCTACGGTCATTATTTTAAAGGCCTTAAAATAAATGTGTATCTATTTTTGGTATAACTGTTTGGAGTAGTTTGTAAGCGCTCTTGCTTTGTGTGCTCATTGCGGGCTTTCAGTCACCCTCACCCCTCTTGAGACCTAGTCTTGACCGCCGCGATCGCTACCTTGATTGGTCTGGCTTGTCCAGAGGTTACCCTGTTCCAAGTAATTAGGTTGGCCTTCTGAACTTCTGCGCCACCAGGACAGAGTTCAGAAATCCGTCTTAACAAATTGGTGTACAGCGGTGGGATACGACTGAAGGTATCCAGTGTTGCGCTCGAACTAAGGCATTTCAGGTTATTCCAACCAGTACACGTAGTGAATTGTTGTAGTATAACTTTAAAAAGGCCATAGTCCTATCAAACAGTATGGAAACAAATACCTTGTTAACTTTAAATGCTTCCAAAAGAGAAACGCTGAAAAAGATGTGTGCGGAGAGAGGTGTTTCCTCTCAAGGCACAAAATTGGAAATGATCCAGAGAATCGTGGCGTGGCAAGAAGCGCAGCTTGACGCTATAACTTCTGAGGACAGTGCAGAAGGTGGTGGGGCTGCTCTCACTGGTAGAACCGACGGTTCTGCCGCTGCACTGATCCATCGCGACCACGAGGACAGGGAGGATGTGATGTCTAATGTTTCCTCTGTCAGTGCTGATGGGGAGGCTATGCTTGAATTCAAGAAGCAAGAGCTGCGGTTTAGGCAGCAGGAGCTTGAATTCAGCATAGCCAAACTAAAAATCGAACAGGCAGAAAAACAGAAAGACAGGGATCACCAGTTGGAACTGGCCAAGCTTCAGGTTGCAAATGGGTCCAAGGGTCCTGGACATGGGTCTGGGGCTTCCTCTCATCCACGGTTTCCGAAAGATCTGCTCAGTGTGTATGAAGAAAGGAATGACATTATGGACTGGCTGAATGCGTTTGAGTATGCATGCGAAGTTCAAGAAGTTGACAATGCTGATAAGATTGCGTGGTTGCTCAGTAGACTGCCCCCTTCTGGCTGTAGTGCCATCATGGAAATGTCGAAGGCTGAGCGAGCTGATTTCGCAATGTTAAAGCAAACTCTCATTTTAAAGTTTGGGAAGACTCCGGCCCAATATTTAAAGCGTTTTCGAGAGTATAAGAAAAAGGAAGGTGGTACTTGGGTATCTTATGTCGCTGAATCTTTGAAAAACTTAACTGGCTGGGTCGAAGGTTATAAGGTTTCTACCTTCGAAGGCATGATAAATCTTGTCATGCTGGAACATATTTTTGCTTCTTCTTCCCCGGAGCTTAAGCAGCATTTGGCCGATTCGAAGGAGATAGATCCTAAGAAGCTGGCCATTGCAGCAGACTTATGGGTGTCACATCGAGTGTCCCATAAGGACAAAACTCATCCTGGTAAGCAGGAGGAAGGGAAAAAGTCCAAAGATATGGAGGGTGGGGAATCTGCTAAATCTTCTTCCCATAAGGGCCACAAAAAGAAAAACAAGGGTAAGACACAAGAGAACTCACAGGGCAGTGGAGGTGAGCCTCCGAAACAGAACTCTGGTTACAATAAGCCTCCCTACGTAAACAGACCCACTGGGGCTTGTTTTTCTTGTGGAGCAACTGACCACGTGAAGGGGATCCCCGTTGTAAGGTTAGACCTTTGGGGGTCCACTCCGCTAATCTGGCCTTCTCCTCCTACGAGGAAGAAGAGATTACAGGAGCATCCTTCTCCTCAGACTCATTTCCCAGCGGAATAGAGGCTGAGGTAGTTTTAGTGTCCCTGGGTTCCTGGGAGCCTAAAGTCGCAGAGGCTTATGCTAGGATTCCGGATAATACCAAGCACTACTTTAAAGACAGTGTGCTGATCATTGGAGTGGATACTCCAGCTCTTAGGGATAGTGGGTGCAGTCGCACTGTAGTGGATTCTACCTTGGTAGACTCGGAGGAAGTTGCCAGAGCTACTCTGATGCCCACTAAGTTGGCTGACGGCCCCCTCCGTATGTTTCCAGTAATACCTGTAAATCTTACTTTAAATGGTACAGCAGTCAGGATTCCAGTGAGCATTCAGAGAAACGTCCCGGGAAAGGTCTTGTTAGGTAATGATCTCAGAGCTTTAGGGCTCGTAGGAGACACTGCCGAAAGACCCTACACACGGTCTCAAGCACGGGCAGCATTGGCCAAGTCCAATACGCCGCCCCAGCCGAAGGGGAAACCCAAGGCGAAAGGAGTCTACAAGTCAAAACGAGGGAAAGAGGATATTCCCCCGAGCTCGCCTACCACTGCGGTGGAGGAAGTTGGTCAATCGCCCGGGCCTGACGAGGAGGTGGCGATGCCTGAAGTATTCGACCCCAACGATCATCCTGAACTAAAAGACTTGTTAGTTGAAGGAGGTCCTGATAGGGACGAATTCAGTAAAGGCCAACGTGAGTGCCCATCTCTGGAAGGCCTAAGGAGACAGGCCTGCTCCCAGCTTGAGGGTGAACCTCCTGGGATGCATAGGATTTACCAGGAAGGTGGACTCCTGTATAGTGAGCCCACAGAGTCTACAGAAGGAGACCATAGGAGGTTGGTGGTTCCCCTTGCTGTTAGGCCCTTCCTCCTGCAGTTGGCGCATGTCGTTCCCCTTGCTGGTCACCTTGGTATGAGGAGGACCAAGCAAAGGTTATCCATGCACTTCTACTGGCCCAAGATGGGGGAGCAAGTAGAAAGTCACTGCAGGAGTTGTGCCGCCTGCCAGTTGTCTGGTAAGGTTGGCGCGACAATCCAAGCTCCGTTGGTACCGCTCCCAGTTGTGGGGGTACCATTTGAAAGGGTAGGGATCGACATGGTTGGTCCCCTTGACCCGCAAACATCCTCAGGCAATAGGTTTATCCTGGTGCTGGTCGACCATGCAACCAGGTATCCTGAGGCCGTCCCATTTACAACTGTAACTGCCAAGCCAGTTGCAGAAGCTTTACTCGGCATGTTTACTAGGGTTGGCTTCCCTAAAGAAGTTGTGTCGGATCATGGCAGCAACTTTATGTCGAAGTATAGGCAGGCTATGTGGAAAGAATGTGGGGTCACCTACAGGTTCTCTTCTGCATACCGCCCCCAGACCGATGGTCTGGGGGGGCGTTTTAACAGGACGTTAAAGAGCATGATTGGGGCTCTGGAGGAGCCTCAGAGAAGAAAATGGGATCTTCTTGTTTCATGCTTACTGTTTGCCTACCGAGAGGTACCACAGGAGGGTGTTGGCTTCAGCCCCTTCGAACTTCTGTTCGGTCATCCCGTACGGGGACCCTTAGCCATCGTCAAAGAGGGATGGGAGATGCCCACTCCCCCTGTTACTACCAATGTAGTTGATTATGTGCTAGGGCTCAGAAAACGGATGGTACTTCTGGTGGGCTTGGCTAGTGATAAATTGAAGGCAGGGCAAGCGCTGGTGAAACATTGGTACGACCAGAAAGCTTCCCTCATCAACTTTACACTTGGTCAGCAAGTCCTGATCATGAATCCCATAAGGCCTCGAGCTTTACAGGACAAATGGTCAGGCCCTTACCCAGTGATGGAGCCCCTGGGTGAGGTTAACTATTCAGTGGACCTTGGAAGGCCTGGACAGGCTCCAAAAGTGTTTCACGCGAATAGGCTGAAGGCTTTCAGCCCAAGCATCGAAATCGCAGCACTGCTACTGGCTTCAGACGTTGCGGGAGAGGAGTCTGAACCTCTCCCCGACCTGTTCCCAAGCAGTCCTTCAGATAGCTCTTTTGAGGGTGTCCGAGTGGCCCCTCACCAAAATGGACAAGGCTCAGTGGTTTACCTTGGACATGAAGTAGGTGGAGGGAGGAGACAGCCTCTACTCAGTCAGGTACAAGCAGTACAAGTCTGGCCTACCCCCACTACGCAAACCCAAGTGAGAGCCTTATTAGGACTCACGGGGTATTACCGCAATTTTGTGGCAGACTATGGCACCATAGCTGCTCCTCTGACTGCCCTCACGACTCCGAAGAAACCCAAGAAGGTAACTTGGACCGACGAGTGTGAGAAGGCCTTCAATGGCTTAAAAGACTCCTTGTGCCAGGCCCCTGTCCTCAGGGCCCCGGATTATCAAAGACCTTTTATCGTGCAGACGGACGCCTCTGACACTGGGATAGGAGCTGTACTATCACAAGTAGATGAGAAGGGTAAGGAACACCCTATCGGTTTTATTAGTGGCCAGCTTAAGGACAGAGAGCTCAGATGGTCCATGGTAGAGAAAGAATGTTTCTCTGTTGTGTGGGCCCTAAGGAAGCTGAGGCCCTACCTCTATGGGACCCACTTCACTGTGCAGACTGACCATAAGCCGTTAAAGTGGCTAATGAACATGAAGGGGGAGAATCCAAAGTTGCTTAGGTGGTCCATAAGTCTACAAGGCTTCGACTTCACTATTGAGCATAGGCCAGGTGTCCAACATAGCAATGCTGATGGGTTGTCCAGAATGTTTTACCGACCTGAACAAGAGACTCATCCAGGGGTGGATTAGTTCCCCCTGTCCATAGTCTGGGAGGGGCGAGTGTTAGGAAAGATTTCGTAATTGTAAGTAATTTTCCTTCCATGTGGCAACCCCTAAACTTTTTGCTATTGTTTTTAACCTTGTTCTTGACTTTGCCAGAGAAGTACAGCCTTCTGCCGCACTTCTCTGGGCTTTCGCTCCTTTCTTACGGGGAAACTGACATGCCCTTAAGAGAGTCAGTACCGGGGAACGCTGTTTCCCGTAGTTTCTTTTATCGTGTTGCGGCTTTAGTGCAACATGACACAAGAGGGCACTGTAAGCTAAGTTACAGCTCTCTTGGGTCTCTAGCCTTCTACAGGCCCTAGATACTCTTTTAGGATGGTATTTGATCGGTGCAAGTCATTCAGGGACTCGAATGGTGGCAGCGATCGTTTTGTTTATTTTGAGCTCCTTTTGGCGTTCTGAGCACGTTTTTCGCACTGAACCCAAAATGGTGGCCTGGCTCCCAAAATGGCCAGACCACGAGGCTCCTTTGTCTTGTCCACTGACCGTCTTGCTCCCTTCACCTTCCCCAGGTCGAGCGACCCGGGGCCTTCCTTATTTGGGCATGTACTTTCCCGCGAAACGTGGTTGCTTTCGCGGGCTTCTACATGTCGTTTGTGTGCCTCCAGGGTGTGGGCTGGGATGTCTGGTCCCAATACACATCCTGGGTGCCAGAGAGTCTAGGGTGGTGTGAATGCCTGGGAACACCGTGGTCCGTGATTGGTCCACGTATGGTATGTGTGTTGATGAGCGGATCTCCCATTGGCTCCCCTCCGTTTTGGCGTGAAGGGAACCGTGGATAAGAGGGGGCTGGAAACACCACTACCATGTCGATCTCCTGAGTTCTCACGAACGAAGGAATACAGGAGCCAAGTATCCTGCAACCAAGAGGCTGGACCGAGGAATCGCTGGTGACCCGCTGAAGGAATCCTCCTTTGCACTGCTGTCGTCCTGTGAAACCCTTTCCTCCTTTGATCGAACCAGAAGGCCTGTACTGGTGCTTCGACCTTTGGAATAGCAGGAACAGCTATTCCCGGCGACTTCATCATCTCCTGCCAAGTAAGCCTTCGGAAGTGTCTCTGGGCCATCCAGTTGACTGACCAGCTTACAAGGGAGTCCTGCTCTGTAACTGCCGCCAGGTTGTGTTGTATTTCGAGTCCTGGTCACTCTCCCACGCTTCGTACGCTTGGCGTCACCAAGTCTGAAGGGAGGAGTGTACATTTGGCTTGAATACACACGGCCGCTCCGTTGTCCTGCTGCGGCAACAAACTGTGCTGGTTTCGTCGATTGGGACGTCTTTTTGCTCTACACGACTACGAGGCGTTCCCTGCTCTCCTGAACCTGCCAGCTGCTGAAACTAACGTGGAGAAGCCTGGGTCTGCTTGCTTCGGGGACCGGTGAGTAGTTTAGCTAGGATCTGGTCGCCCTCCTGCAGTATCCCATTGCTTTTCCCTGCTGTGTAAAAACAGCACCCTTTTGCCGTACTCGCTCTCTGCTTCTGCTCGCTGTGGAGGCTGCGCTTGAGTTGCGGAACCTGTTCTCCTTCTGCTGTGCACTAACCCGAACTGCTGACTTCCTCCGAAGAGCTTCCCCTTTTGCCCGTTGGCACCGGCGTGGCAGGTACTTTGAGCACAAGGCTCCACTCTTCGCAGGGCTCGGACTTCCATCTAGTTAGGTGCCTCTGAAGGCGAACTGAGTCTAAAGCGTTATCGCACTGCCTGTTTTCCTTTCCTTTCAGGTGGACTACATATTTCGTGCTTTAAACGCTTGCGACTGTGTATTTGTATATATATTGTGTTGATATGGTATGTGTTGGTTTAATATTGTGATATTGTGATTTTCTCGCTACGGTCATTATTTTAAAGGCCTTAAAATAAATGTGTATCTATTTTTGGTATAACTGTTTGGAGTAGTTTGTAAGCGCTCTTGCTTTGTGTGCTCATTGCGGGCTTTCAGTCACCCTCACCCCTCTTGAGACCTAGTCTTGACCGCCGCGATCGCTACCTTGATTGGTCTGGCTTTTCCAGAGGTTACCCTGTTCCAAGTAATTAGGTTGGCCTTCTGAACTTCTGCGCCACCAGGACAGAGTTCAGAAATCCGTCTTAACAACCAGCTGGACCCTCAGTCCACTATTTAATTTCTTCTGGGGTATCTTCAGCCTGAATTTCTTTTGTACAGCTAATCCCTTTGTCCATCATACAAGTGCCAGTAACCCATCTTGTTGGATCGAGCACGTACATCTTTGAGTGCAAATCAATAGCAGTCTGTTTGGCTATTCTGTCAGCAAAAGCGTTCCCTTTTCCTACATCGTCTGTCACTTTATGGTGTGTGGCACGCTTCATTATTGTTAGTTGCGTAGGAAGCGCAAGTGCTGACAGCAACCGGACTGGTACTGTGCCATGTTGAATTTTTGTTCCATGTGAGGTCAAGAATCCTCTCTCAGCCCATAGTCGACCAAAATGATGAACCACCCCAAATACGTACTGACTATCTGTATATATATTTACACTAAGCCCTTCAGAGATTTTACAAGCTCTGGTTAGCGTAATAACCTCTGCAGCCTGCGCAGAATTATGCAGAATTTGTTTAGTCTCCACAATAGTGCTTAACGTGGTGATTGCATAAGCAGCGTTGGATGTACCATCTGGAAGTTTACAACAGGAGCCAACACTGAATAGCTCCCCTTGCGGATTCTTTAAGGGTGTATCAATTAAATCAATTCTGCCCTTAGTTTCTTGTTCTGTAATAAAGAGGCAATCATGTGACATTTCATCACTGCAATCCTTCTCTTGTGGAGAAGGTAATGGTTCAGCCGGATTCAATTAACAACAACTCTTAATTTTGATATGCAGAGAAAATAGAATCAGCTTGTATCTTGTTAATCGGGCTGATGTGAGATGTTGCGTCTGTGTTCTGTTTAATAGAACATCTACGGAGTGGGGTACCATCACAGTTAAAGAATGACCTGAAACCATACCTCACTTTGTTTTACGGATGCAGCAGCAGCAGCTACAGCTCTCAAAGATCTTGGCAAAGCGCATGCAACAGGGTCTAACGTGGAGAAAAAGTAGATGCATGGCCTATTCTTGCCCCAATGTTCCTGTATCAAAACAGTCAAAGCACATCAATCACATTCATTCACATACAAAACAACGCCCTTCTCGTAATTTGGTGTGCCAAAAACTGCTGCTGAACACAGCGCAGCCTTAAGCAGATCAAAAGCGTTCTGGCAATCCATGTTCCACGGTAAAGGCAAAGAAATGTCCTTCTTTGTCAGTGCCAACATAGGTTTTATCAACAAAGAAAAAATCGGGATCCACTGTCTACAATATGAGGCCATGCCTATTAAAGCTCTGACCTCTTTCTGTGTATTTGGAACAGACATATCAGAGATGCTTTGTATCCATTCAAGTGTCAGTCTTCTTACCTCCTTCGACAGGAGATAGCCAAATAGGCGTCCTCATGTCGACAAAACTGAAACTTCTTCAATAAAGCCTTATGCCCATGCTCTGCTAAATGAAAATGCAGAAACACGGTGCATTCTTTGCAAGCAGCTTCAGAATCAACAGCTAGAAGTAGATCATCAACATATTGCAACAATGTGCAAGTGGAATGTAACTCAAGCGTATCAAGCTGTTCTTTCAATGCTCTACTATAGATGCTTGGACTCTCAGTGTACCCTTGCGACACATGAGTGAAGGTGAATGAGCGTCCCCCTAAGGTGAACGCAAACAGATATCTGCTATCAACATGCACAGGGATACTAAAGAAAGCGTTTTTCAAATCCACAACACTAAAATGTGAAGCTGTGGCTGGAATCATAGTCAGAATGGTGGTAACATCAGGCACAATCGGAAACTGTGGATCAACAACCTTATTAATTGTGCACAAATCAATAATAAAAGGAAAAGGAATTGCATTATCCCCTTTCTTGTAAACTGGTCAAATCAGACTATTACACACACTCCCTAGAATTTCCTCAATTACACCTCGGTGTACGAAATCAGAAATAATACTCTTCAAAGCCTGTTCACCTTCAGCTGAAATCTTATACTGCGAAATACGTGGCAATTTAACACCTGGTTTCAACACAGTTTTAACGGGTTCAATTTGTAAAATTCCAACGTCATTATCATTAACTGCCCATAAATATGTCGGAACCTTATTCAATTCAATTGGTAAAGGCATAGACAAAAATTGTGGAATGGAAGTTTGTTGTGGTGAAATCGTTAGGTACACTCCATCTGAATAACAGTAAATCACAGCATTCAATTCCTTTAATAAATTCAATCCCAACACATTTTCACCACAATTTGTCATCAATAGAAATGGACAAAAATCAGTGAATGGTCGCAGTGAAATTGGTACCGGCAGAGAGACCGATTTACCACTGGCGTACCAGAGAACCCTACAGAAATGTTGTTCTGCCCTGACAGTGGAATATCTGGAACCCGTGAATGATCAATAGAACACTTCTGTGCTCCTGTATCTATCAAAAAGAGATGCTCCCTATTCGCCATCTTCATTTTAACCTACGGCCCTTTCTGATCAACGGGAATAGGTATCGTTCCAGATCCTGTTTCGGGCTGTCCTAACGGAACAGTATATCGTCAGATCCAAAATCCTCCGAAAAATAGACATTCGAAGGATTATCAAAAATATTCCAACTTCTGACACTGTTGCAGAATATCTTGTGATGGTGTCTGTTGGTTCTGTGCAAACTGACTTCTACCAGGACCCCCTATCCCAGGACGGCCTCTGGATCGTCTACCCATGGCACCACACGTGCTATTCGATCTCTGCTGAAGGATCGAGCATTGTCCTCACCAATGACCCTCCTGTCTGCAATATGCACACTGGTTCATATGTACAGGACCCAGTTGTGCACCACCCTGTGCTGTAAATGGACCTCTAAACTGTGTATTCCCACCTCTGGCTCCTCTAGCTATTTGCTGCAATACCACTCTAGTTTTCAGATCTCCCTTTTTCTTCACCTTCTCTGTATTAACCCTATTTTCATGGTACTGAGCCATGTGTAACACTTCAGATAGTGATTTTGCTTGCCATGCACTCTCAGAAGTCATGATCTGTGATTGGATTTCAGGCAATAATCCACGCACAAACTTATCAACGAATAGCCTCTTTCCTGGGTCTGTACCTAAGTCTTGACCACTAAAATCCGAAAATACTTTCTCAAATCTGTTAAAATACTCAGTTGCACCCTCTGACTTCAATTCCATGCAAGCCGTAAACTTATCCCATATGATTCTTTTTTCAGGAACCAGAATTTTCAATTTAGTAACTATTCTATCTGGCAACAACAGTATCACCTCTGGCAGTTTCTCACCGGCATTCCTTTCCCCATCTATTCATACTAAGCCATCCCATGTTTCACCCATCCCTGCCTGATCGTCTACAGTTCTAATCTGCTTCCACAAATCTGCAAGAAGGATCACTGGAAACAACAAATCTATATCACCCAGCGTGAAAATTGATGATGCGAAACAGATTCAGTTTCTATTGGATTCTTTCTAATATCTGGAATTGATTGCCTAATGGTATTCACTTCCTGTTTAGAAAATGGAATATGGACAAACTGTGAGACATAATGTGCTTCAATAGTAGTGGCAGATGTTCCTGCTGCAGCATTAGCTAGAATCTCTCCTTTTGGAACAAATGTCGGAGGAACCTCCCTCATCGGCAATTGTAGAGTAGGCAAATCTGAACGTCTATTAAGCAACAAGGCTAAATCAAGTGACAAAGTAGTCAAGGCAGTATCGGGCGAAAACTTTCTTTCATAAATAACCATCAAATCTGTGGGACAACATTCCTTTCTCTTCATAAATTCGTCTTGTAGATACTCTGCCATCACCTGTAACACTTTACTTTGCATTGCTGGAGCATACTGACTAAACGTGTCATGCACTTCAATGGGAGAAATTGAAACTCCCGAAATCCATCTAAGAGCTTCTCTTGTGCAAATGCGCATTTCTTCACTCATTGGTTTCAATGGAGGAAGAAATCACTTCTGCACATATGAAGCTTGCCGTTCATTACCATCCATTTCATCTTCCTGTAATCGATCTAGCTCCCTTTTAAACTCAAATACCTTCTCTACATGCTCATATACTTTCTCTGCAGTGTCCCTTGAGCGGGCAAGGACATTCAAATCCCTCAACCCCTGTGGGACATTCATGTCTGCGAAATCACTCCATATATCAACTAAATACATTCCCATCCGTTCTATCAAAATATTCTGTTCAGGAATACCCCCTTGGTCAGAAATCGCAACTAGAACAGCGGATTCATCACCCTCTTCTATGTACGTTTTAGCCCACGTATATAATTCTCTCTTTCTGCCTTTAGATACTGTGCCACGAGTCACTATTCTTGGATCATCTCCCACCCCTTCAACCACTACAGGTGGAGCATAACCACCTGGGAAAGAGTCAATAGATAGCGGGGGTAATACAGCTGGTGGTGCAGACGGACCTATGAGGACGGCAACTGTTGTCAAGGGTAGAGGTGCAGGAGAGGGAACAACAACGGAAGGAAGAGGAACAACAATGGGAAGAGGAACAACAACAACGGGAGGAGGCACATAAGGAGGTGGTGCAGTTGAAACAGTTCTACGTTTATTCAATAATGGATTAAGTAACTTATCTGATGTATGAAAATCCTGAGAGGGATATATCTTTTGCACATCTAGTTGAAAAGCCCTATCCGTATTTCTAATGGATTCTGACTGTACCTGCTGATCATGCAACAATGCTTTCTCAGCATTCGTCATGTGTCTACGTGCATGCTTTTCTCTACTTTTGAGTTGCTGTATAGCTTCCTTCCTCCAATCTCTAACTGCATCAAATGCTGCAGGCCTAGCCTTTTTTCTCAACAATACAGATTCTAAATGCTCTAGGCTGGCAATTTCAAAACTACCATAGACTGGCCACTGAAGTTGGGAAACATGTCTGGTCTGTCTGCGCCAAATTTCATTAAATACTATAGTTCCTAGGCCATACTTACAATACATTAAATAAGCCGGTGACCCATCGGGTGGTGCCGGTTGGCCTTGTTTCAAAGATTGTCTCTCTCTGCGGAATAATACCCTGAAGCAGGATGACAATTTCCCAGGCATATCAAATCACTGTCCTTACCTGGCGTCGTTTGTATTTGCAAAAACAAAACTGCAACCAATATCAGGACTTTTAAGAATTGGGGCATGACTGTCAGAATGTTCACCCTCACCACCCTTCTCCTCACCTGATGCTTCCTCTTGCTTGTCCTTGGAGTGTTTGGAGGATCTTCGGGGGGTTCTAGTATCTTCCTTGGTAGACTTGTCTCTGGACCTCCTGTCATGCAAGTAGGGTCTGGCTCCCTCGGAGGCCACCTCGACAGGAGGTGGAACCTGTCTTGGGGGGCCCCGAGGAGCCAAAGCCCGCGACAGGGAAAAAACCGATGGGCGGTAAAAAAACCCTGTGTAGTCTTCCGGAGATGGTATGAAATGGGAGACTCCAATGGTGGATGTGGTAACAAGAGATCCGGAGCGAAATCAGGAAACAAGAGGATCCAGCGAGTTCGTTCGGTCCACCAATGTGATGATGACTCGGGAAACAGAAGGCGGAGTCCAATCCGAAGAGGCTTGGCCGAATACAAGGTAGCCGCTACGAGAAGCAATGAAGGAGGAAAGAAAAGAAGGAAATGGGGAAAAACGGACCGAGCAGAGTGGAAAAGGAAGGGAAAGAGGGAGAAGCAGTAAAGTCCCTACTTACCAGAAACGGTTGGATCCACGAAAGGCACAGAGAGGAACACGAAGATACGTGAGGATGGCGGCAGACCGCTAGCGGGAGTGGCAAGATGCCTAAAGTAAAAGTCTGAAAAGAAGAATTGGGCAAAGTGCCGAGAACGGACAAGGGAGCACGGAGAGGCAGAAGAAAAGACAGAGGTATGACAAGCGGGAAGCAATAAGCACTACTGGAGGGGCACTGGAGGGGCACGGAAGGAGCTGAACAGAGTATAACGCTGAGCGCTGGTATCAACTAGGAGTAACAACACAGATACAACGCGCCGGGAGGTGGGCGGGGCTTGCTTAAATAACAAAGGCCGCCATGTTGGATGAGGACTGGACTGCTAAGTGAAGGTTCTCCGCGGCGAAAACTTCTGCCATAGTCTCCAAGGACGGATCGTGACAGTATAACCCTTCTCCCTCCGAAAGCCCCCTGGTTTTCCCGGATATCTCTGGTGAAACTCTCTCAGCAATCTTGGAGTATGCAGATGTTGTCTGGGTTCCCAGGTCCTTTCTTCAGTGGAGAAACCCTTCCAATGGACAAGATATTGGAGACTGCCTCGATAATACCGAGAATCCACTAGGTATTCCACTTCATATTCTTGTGGTTCTACTGTGGACGGACTCTTGGTTTTCCGAAACTTTCGTGAAAATGGATCCATCTTATATTCTTTAAGCAGCGATGTGTGGAAGACAGGATGTACTCTCTGGAGGTTCTTAGGCAGGCGGATTTCGTATGCAACTGGGTTTATTCGTCTCACTATAGGATAAGGACCCAGATACCGTGGAGCAAATTTGCCGGTGTGTATCCACTTGGGTAGATATCTTGTGGATAACCAGACCCTTTGTCCGGACTTCCAGTCTGGGTTGGGTCTTCTGCTTCTATCGGCCCACTTCTTTTGTGCTAGTCTGCTGTCCTCTAATGCTTCTTTTGCCAACTTATGTACCTCTCTTAGTTCTGATAACCGGTCATCTATGGCAGGAGATTTAGTGGGTTGCATTCCGGACCAAGGCATCTGCTGAGGATGGTAACCATAAGTGCAATAGAAAGGACTCATCTTAGTCGAGGTGTGGTAGTTGTTGTTATAGGCGAACTCGGCCTGCGAGAGGTAGGAAGACCAGTTCTCCTGTCTGTTGCTGCAGAAACATCTTAAGTACTGCTCAAGTCCGGCATTAAGTCTCTCTGTCTGACCGTTGCTCTGTGGGTGAAATCCTGACGATAGTGCTCTGTGAATACCCAACTGTTGACACAACGATGTCCAGAATCTAGAGGTAAATTGGGTACCTCTATCCGAAACTATGGTACGAGGCAGGCCATGCAAGCGTACTATATCTCGGAGGAAGACTGAAGCAGTCTTTGGGGCTGACGGAAGACCTTCCAATGCTGAGAAGTGGGCCAGTTTACTGTATGAATCAATAGTTACCATGATTGCGGTCATTCCTTCTGATTTTGGGAGATCGACAATAAAATCCGTAGACACGTGTTCCCAAGGCTGGGTGGGTAGGGTAGGTTGTTGTAGTTCGCCCAAAGGTTTGCCTGTTTGGTATTTGTTGGTAGCACAAATCGGGCAGGTCGAAACATATCTCTCTACATCCTTGTGGAGTTCTGGCCACCAAAACCTTCGGCTTATGAGATCTTGGGTCTTCTTGATACCGGGGTGTCCAGCGAGGGGGGTATCATGACACCAGGAGAGGATCTGCTCCTGAAGTTCTTTGGACGGGAGAAACAACCCAGTACCATGGTAGTACAAGCCATCATCGGCCTGATTGACAGAGGTTGGTATGGTGGATAGCGAACCGTATTGGGAGGTAAGTTCTTGCAAAAAGAGAGAGACACCTGCCGTGATCTTAAGGTTGGGAAATAAGAGATTGTGATCTTGATTGAGGTCAGTTTCTTCTCCTGGACGTCTGGAGAGGGCATCTGCCATCTTGTTCTCTGATCCTGGTAAATTGGTGATGTGAAAATCATATTGGGAGAAGAAATATGCCCACCTAGCATGTCGGGCATTGGTACACTCCATCTGCTGTAACACTCTGAGGTTACGATGATCAGTTCGTACTAGAAACGGGTGTGCTGCTCCTTGTAATAGGTGTCTCCACTCTTGGCATGCCAGTTTGATGGCCAGTAATTCTCTCTCTAAAACAGAGTAATTCCGTTCGCTTTTGGTCAGGGTCTTGGAATAATACGCTACTGGATGCGTGAGACCGTCTTCTACCTCTTGCAACAGAATGGCTCCCACTGCTCCCCCTGAGGCATCAGTTTCCAATATAAATGGTCTTGTTTGATCTGGTTGCACCAGTATGGGAGCGGAGGTAAACAGCTTCTTGAGCTGTAAGAAGGCTCTTTTCTGTTCTGTTCCAAAGGCGTACTGAACCTCTTTTTTAAGGAGACCTGTAATGGGTAACATTAAGTTAGAAAAGTTGGGGATAAATTGGCGGTAGAAATTTTCCAAACCTAAGAAAGACTGGATCTCTTTGACACTTCTAGGCTCCTTCCAGTCCAGGATCGCCTTTATCTTCCCGGGTTCCATCCTGATCCCTTCCTTCGAGAGGACATAACCTAGATAAGAGACCGAGGTTACTTCAAACTGGCACTTTTCTGGTTTGACCAGGAGGTGATTTGCTCGGAGTCGATGTAACACTCTTTTGACTTGTTCACGATGGTCCGGTAGTTCTTGAGAATAGATCAATATGTCATCTAAATAAACGACCACCGAGACAAACAACATGTCAGAGAAAATCTTGTTGATAAACCTCTGAAAGACTGCAGGGGCATTTACCAGACCGAAGGGCATGACCCTGTATTCATACAATCCGAATGGGGTCCTAAATGCGGTCTTCCACTCGTCACCTCTCCTTATTCTGAGGAGATGGTAGGCTCCTCTGAGGTCCAATTTGGTGAAGTAAGAGGCCCCTCTCACAGCTTCAAGGATGTCCCTTATGAGTGGCATAGGGTAGCGGTCACGGATTGTGATCCGATTCAACCCTCTATAGTCAATGCAGGGACGTAGTTCGGTGGTGTCCTTTTTTGGAATGAAAAACAATGAAGCCCCCCCTGAAGACCTTGATTCCTGTACTAGACCGTTCTGCAGGTTGTCATCCAGATATTTTCTTAAAGCCTGTTTTTCTGCTAGAGATAAGGGAAACATCCTGCCAAATGGGACAACAGACTCCGGGGTAAGTTCTATGGCACAATCCTCTGGCCGATGAGGTGGTAGGAGTTTGGGCATAGTGTCTTCGAAGATCTCAGTATATTCTTGGTACTGACGAGGAACCGATGAGACCACCTTGAGTAGAGGGGATCCCTTGTTCCTGTCCTTTCCTTTGACCCAAAGGGCAGATTGACAATGCTGTTCACAGTAGGAAGAATCAAAACGCACACAGTTGGTAGTCCAGTTTATTTGGGGATTATGTCTTCTTAGCCAGGGTATTCCTATCACCAAGGGAAAGTGGGCTGCTCTAATGAGATCGAATACCAGCAGGTCCTGATGCTCTCCCAAATCCAGACGTAAGGGTATTGTCTCGGATTGGATCGGGCCTGAGGATAGGGGGGTACCATCCACTCCTTCTACTGGAATGGGCCTATCCTTTTGTTTAAAAGGGATCTGTTGTTCTCGGGCCCATCCTTCGTCCAAAAAGTTCCCGGCGGCACCGCAGTCCAGCATGGCTAAGACTTCCACACATGAAGTTTTGGTTGTCCAAAGTTTGACTCGAAATACCATCAGGCTGTTATCCTCACTTAATTCTGTTGGTTTGGTAAGGTTGCAAGGACTGTATCTTGTCCCCCCGAGACCTCCCTTGCAAAGGACCGAGGGTGGAAGTTTTCCTTCCTTCTTGGAGGTACTTCTGGGCAATCCCTGAGAAAGTGCTTTGAAGAGCCGCAATACATACAGAGGCCTGAATCCCTGCGTCTCTTGCGTTCTGCAGGTGTGAGAAGGCCTCGGGCTGCTCCTATCTGCATAGGTTCCTCTCGGGTGGATGGTTCCCTCGAAGGGTGAGGAGCTGGGATGGGTGAAGGCTGGCTAAGACGAGGTCTTCTCCTTTCCAGGCGGCGTTCGTTGAGACAATACTCTAATTGGAGAGTGAGTGACATGAGATCTTGAAAGGACGGAGGTCGAGCTACTCGGGCTAATTCATCCTTCAACTCATCCTTAAGTCCCCTCCGAAAGATCGTCTGTTTGGCAGATTCTGGCCAATCTGTTTTCGCCACCAGCCTCAGGAAGCGAGATATGTAGGTCTGTACATCCGTGTTTCCTTGTTCTACATTTAGTATTGCTTCGAAAGAGGTGTACAAAACCTCTGGACGATCGAATCTGGCTTTGAAAAGGTCCACAAAAGAGTCATAATTAGCCAGTGCGGGATCATTTATTGTTACCAAAGGGGTGGCCCAGGCTAAGGCCTTTCCGGTGAGATTAGCTATGAGGAACCCCACTTTCGCTCTGGCTGTTTCAAAGGCGTGGGGACGAAAGGCAAAATATACGTGGCAGGCGTCTAAATACTCCTTTAGACCACCTGGATAGCCATCATACTTTCCGAAGGATAAAGGCATGGGTGGTAGGTCTCCTTGGTCATCCCTATGTAGGACTACTTGTTGGCGTAGGGCGGCATTTTCGGTTTTCAGAGATTGGACTTCTAGGGTTAGTCCCTGCAATGCTGCCACCAGCTCCTGATATTGTTCAAGGGAAGCCATGATTCTGTCTGGGCGTTGTATTCTGTCAGAATGTTCACCCTCACCACCCTTCTCCTCACCTGATGCTTCCTCTTGCTTGTCCTTGGAGTGTTTGGAGGATCTTCGGGGGGTTCTAGTATCTTCCTTGGTAGACTTGTCTCTGGACCTCCTGTCATGCAAGTAGGGTCTGGCTCCCTCGGAGGCCACCTCGACAGGAGGTGGAACCTGTCTTGGGGGGCCCCGAGGAGCCAAAGCCCGCGACAGGGAAAAAAACCGATGGGCGGTAAAAAAACCCTGTGTAGTCTTTCGGAGATGGTATGAAATGGGAGACTCCAATGGTGGATGTGGTAACAAGAGATCCGGAGTGAAATCAGGAAACAAGAGGATCCAGCGAGTTCGTTCGGTCCACCAATGTGATGATGACTCGGGAAACAGAAGGCGGAGTCCAATCCGAAGAGGCTTGGCCGAATACAAGGTAGCCGCTACGAGAAGCAATGAAGGAGGAAAGAAAAGAAGGAAATGGGGAAAAACGGACCGAGCAGAGTGGAAAAGGAAGGGAAAGAGGGAGAAGCAGTAAAGTCCCTACTTACCAGAAACGGTTGGATCCACGAAAGGCACAGAGAGGAACACGAAGATACGTGAGGATGGCGGCAGACCGCTAGCGCGAGTGGCAAGATGCCTAAAGTAAAAGTCTGAAAAGAAGAGTTGGGCAAAGTGCCGAGGACGGACAAGGGAGCACGGAGAGGCAGAAGAAAAGACAGAGGTATGACAAGCGGGAAGCAATAAGCACTACTGGAGGGGCACTGGAGGGGCACGGAAGGAGCTGAACAGAGTATAACGCTGAGCGCTGGTATCAACTAGGAGTAACAACACAGATACAACGCGCCGGGAGGTGGGCGGGGCTTGCTTAAATAACAAAGGCCGCCATGTTGGATGAGGACTGGACTGCTAAGTGAAGGTTCTCCGCGGCGAAAACTTCCACTTCTGCCATAGTCTCCAAGGACGGATCCTGACAATGACTCACCTGATTTCAAATTTCAAAGGGGTCCGATCGGATTACAAATCATCGTGGCTGGCGTTTTTACAAAACAGGCCTCGATACGGGGACCCTCGTTGTGATGTCCTATTAAACGCTGCTCACCGTCGGGCGTGCAGTACTGCGGAGGAATCGCATCTCACTTTGCAGGGGCCCCTGTCACTCTCCAATCCAGCAGCCTTGTTTTCATCTAGCGATGTGACATCAATCCTGAGGGTCCCTATTCGGTGCCATCTGAAAGTTTAAAAGAATATTGAGGCTTAATACCACATAATAGAAATACGCCAGTCACAAGTACTAAGGTACAAGTACACTTTATTTGAACAGAACAGCTGTCTGGTTCTCAACACCCCGCAATGTGTGCAAGCAGACACCGTGAGATGAGGGAGTGCTGGACATTTCAAAAACATGAGTATTTATACAGTTTTCTCACAATCCCGGACACATCGTCCAGCCCCTCTTCGTGTAAGACATTTACCTAGGGTACATAGCTTTTCCACAAAACGAATACATGTTAAAACATCCTTGAATAGCTGGTTTGTTTTCTGTGAAACACTTCATATGTTTTTCAAACATTGGACACAAAGGTAACAGTCCTTATTTCATTTACTTATATTTGTCTACCATTTGTTCTTAAGTTTAAAGTCAGCTTAGTTTCAAGGACCGAAAACAAAGATTTCTGCAAAAGCACATGTTCAGCTATTCATCATTCTGTTTCGCTATTTGAACGGGTAAAACACTGTTGGTACAGATGGCATCTAAATTATTTATTAGCACGGCTCTTGTTTAGCTCCAAGGTTTCCTTAGTGCAGGACAAACAATCCACCTTAGCAGCTTCAGGATGCTTATCTACGTCGACACAGTACAAAGTTCATTTTGTTCTGCTGGAGCCGAAAACACAAATTCTAACATGGGACCGAAAACAGGAGTTAATCAAAATGGCGGATAACTTAAAATGGTGGCGTAGTCAGCCTATTTCAGGTTCATTCAATGCGATTTACAGTGCAATGCGAATGTTCTTAGGCCAACGTTCACTATCAGACGTTATTTATGCAAAATATGCTTTTACACAAGGCCTTAGCGGCCCTTTGCCTTTCACCGGGGAGTCTCATCGCTTTCCAGTATCCTACCATGCATGCTCTGGCCACTAGTAACAGAAAGTGCGGCATATGTGGAAGCTTAACCCAGTCCCCTTCTACCACCTCTATCCTAAATAACACCAGGAGAGGGTCTAGTCGCCTATCCACCCCATCGAGGTCCCTCATCCAGCCCAGGATCTCTTTCCCGTAACTTTGCACCTTATCGCAGGCCCACCACATATGCCAGTAGACCGCCCTCAATCCGCATTGCCTCCAACACTGGGGGCCGACCCCCTGGTACATCAATGATAGCCTCACCGGGTCCCACTTTCATCTGTACAAAAGTTTCAACCCATGAAGTTTATATTGGCAGGCTACTGAGTTGCGGTGGGTGCTCTCGCAAAGTCCTTGCCATTTGGTATCCTCCATTCTTATCTCCATGTCCCTCTCCCATGTTCTCCTATATACCTCTATGTCTCCTTCTTGTGCTTCCAGTAGGGCCTGATATAGTCCTGAGATAGGCCCTCTAGTCCCTTTCCCCGTATCCAGCACCTTTTCTGTGTGTGTCAATTCCATTTGTAGGTCGCCCTTCCAATCTTCAGACATCAGTACCCCTTTGAGTTGTAAATATTTAAATACCGAGATCTTCCCCCCTCCTAGCTTGTCTTCGAGCTCGTTTAGTTCAATAAACACATCTTTTTTTCAGGACTTGCCCCTCCCTTTGCACCCCACCTTCAAACCAGTCCTGGAATCTCTCGTGTCCGGGGATCCTGTCTCTTATAGGGGGTGCCAAGATATGGCTAAGAGGTGAGGGCCAGGTTGTTATCCCGCCATTTCCCTCTTAACCCGGCAGAGGGACCAAAGTGGACCCAGGATCCTATGTATCCTTACTTTGCCTGGGGCAGCCTTTAGTGGTTCCCAGAGCCATTCCCCCAGTGTCACAGGCTGGAATAGGTAGTTCTCAATGTTCACCCAGTTATTCTGTTTGTCTTCCCTTAGATGGGGGACCAGGGCTCTAAACTGAGCCACTCTGTAATATGTGCGCATGTCAGGAAGCCCTACTCCCCCTTTCTCCGTGGGCTGTACCAGTAGTCTGTAGGCTACCCTGTGTTTTTCCCTCCCTAGAGGAATCTTATCATCTGCCTTTTCAGTTCCCCAAAATGTATGTCCGACAGTCCTATCGGGAGCGCCTGATATAAATATAGCAGCTATGGGAGGAGGACCATTTTAAGCGTATTCAGGCGTCCTAGCTACGAGATGGTAAGTTTCCCCCAGTTGTCCAGGTTCCCAAAGAGCCGATGGAGTAGAGGGGAAAGTTTACCTCATACAGTTCATCCAGGTCTCTAGAGACCCTCACCCCAAGGTATTTCAGCCTACCCTCCTCTATTTGAATCCTCAAACCTTCCCAGCTATTTCTTTGCATCGCTGTTACCTCACTGAGTGGGAGAAGAATTGATTTGGAGACATTTATCTTGAAACCCGAAAGGCGTCCATATCTTTCCACCACCCGGAGTACTCTAGGCACTGTCTCTGTCACTTCCGAAAAGGTACACCATAATAACATCTGCATAGATGCTCAGTTTGTGGGCCACGTCTCCTACCCTTATCCCCCTTATCTGTGCATCTTTCCAGATCTCCTCACCCAGGGGCTCCATCACTAGGGCGAATAGGAGCAGGGACAGGGGGCAGCCCGGTCTAGTGCCCCTACTCAGCCTGAATTCCCTGGATTTTGCCCAGTTCACCACTACCCTCGCCTTAGGGCTGCAGTAAATGGTGTGAATAGCCTTGCACATTCTCTCACCCACTCTGATTTTCCTCAGCACGGCAAATAGAAACCCTCACTCCACCCGGTCAAATGCTTTTCTGTATCGAGGCTTAGAAGCCCATGGTCCCCCTGGTTACCTCCCACATGTTCCATCAGATCTAAGGTCTTCCTTACCGCATCGGGGCCCTGCCTGCCCGCTATGAACCTCATCTGGTCTGGGTGTATATATGGTCGTCTGGAACGGCCATAAGCGATATTTTTGGGGGGGATCATTTTTGGAGGTTTTTGGAGTGGGGTTTGCAGGGGTGTCCCCGCTCCTTTAAAAATAATGCAGTGGGTGTCCCCCGCAATTTGCATGCCTTAATATCGGCTCAAAAATATGGCAATATTTTTGTATGGCGATATTTTTGCAGGGATATTAACACATGGAACCAATTTCTCTTCAAAGTGTGATGCTAATATACACGTGTAAATCTTCTTGTCCACGTTAAGTAGCGAGATGGGGTGGTAAGAGGCGCATTGCATGGGGTCACTGATATTAATGCTTTGCTAAAGGTATCTGGGACCTCTCCTGTTTCCAGAATGTGGTTATACATCCCTATCATATGCCAGGCCAAGACCCCAGAGAATTTCTTGTAAAATCCTATGGGGTATCCGTCTTCCCCCGGGGCTTTACCGTTGGGGAGGCGGGATAGTGCTTCCTGTACCTCTTCTATTGTTATGGAACTTTCCAGATATTCCGTCTCTAAGTCGGTTAGCTTTTGGATATCTATCTTGTCCAGGTATTCCCTTATTGCTGAACTACCCTCTTGCGTTTCAGACTTGTAAAGGGTTTCATAGTATTGGGCAAACCCGTCTGCTATCTCTCTAGGAGAGTCCCTGAGCCCGCCAATGGGTATACCCACCTTTCTGCCCTCTGTGCTCGGAGTCTCGCTGCGAGCAGCGCATCCGGTTTGTCCCCTTTCTCATAGTATTTTTGATGGAGGTACCTCACCTTACACACAGTTTCCCCCATTCCTAATGCTTTCAATTCTGATCTTTTGGAGTGTATTAGATCATTAATTTCACTTGTGTCCCCCTCCACCAAATTCATCCTCCCCTCCTCTTCCACTATTTCTCTCCTCAGCTTCTCCTCCCTAATGTTCTTTCCCTTTTGCGTCTTGCTCCCTCCCTGATAAGCAGCCCACTCCAGGTCGACTTTCCCGCATCCCAGAGTACTCTGTTACTTACTCCTCAGAGTCATTTGTTTTGAAGTATTCCGTAATTGCCTCCCCAGCTGTTTATAAAATGTGGGGTCTTTCCAAACGGTTTCATTGCACCGCCAGCTGTTGCCTGGTCTGTAAAGCCCTGTGATTTCTAGGGACATGAGGACCATGTCGTGATCGGTCCAGCATTCTGGTCTGATTTCACCAAGAGTCACTCTCCCCGCTTGGTACCTATTGATGAGGAGATCATCTATCCTGGTATATGTGTGGTGTGGGACTGAGTGGAATGTGTATCCCTCTTTCCCCGGGTGCTGTTCCCTCCAAACATCTATTAACCCACCAGGCCACCAGCATGCGTCCCAGGTGTCCTGGTTTGGCACTCCCTTCCCCTTGTATTGCAGTGCGTGTGGTCTTTCTGTCCCTTACTTCATATGCCGAGGAGTTAAAGCCCCCCCATATTATGTAGAGGTCTGCCACCTGTTCTTGTATTACATTAAATGCACTTGTTATGAACTGTGCCTGTCCCTGTTTGGCAACGTATAGCTCGGCCAGGAATATCCTTGCACTGTCCAGTACCCCCTTAAGTATCAGTAGCCTCCCCTCCAGAAGGCGGGTAGTCGTGCATTACCATAATCTGCATTGTTTGTATTTTTGTGTATTTTAATGTTTCTCAGCCCCTTGTCCTCTCACTATTGCTCTGTGGGCGCTTTGAAACGTAATTTACCTACTGTAAAAGCGCTTTACAAGCTAACAATAAATAATGGGGCATCAACCAGCTGACTTATCTAGCACACTTTATTCAAATGATCTATTCTATGGGTTTGACTTGTAGAGTATAGGTACAAAATAAGGGTTGGTATATGAGAAAAGTAATTTAGTTTGGGAAAGTAGAGTAAAAACCCCTTAAAATGTGACATAACTGGGTTTTGTATAGTGCAACCTTTTCCATTTCGGCAGCTTTTACGCTACAAAGGGGATGATGGGAGGCTTTTCATTAATTCTGACTGCTATCATTGTTCTGGACAGCCTTTCATATCAACATTATTTAACCTGACTACACATTTCTGGACCAGCCAGTCGGAAACCAGTCTTTGTCCTGCCACCCTAATGAGTGATGATGGAAAGCAGACTCATTAATAAAACAAGGCTTAGACAGTGGTGGACTAGCCTCCAGGGAACTCTGGAGATGTTCCCCTAGCATCTACGCTCCAGGCCTCTTTTATATAAACAAACTGGTTTTCTGCTCTTCTTACCTTCTCTCCCAGTCCACACAGCCACCTCCTTACAACTCTTCTCACCCCCTACATATTTTTGGAGGAAATCATTTGTTATGGGGCTTTCAGTATGTTATTTCTTAGTCCTAACAAATGTAACAAATGTTTTATGGCTGTTTTTGTTATGTTTAACTACATTGTAATCCCTGCATAAGGACACATATTCTTTACAATGCACTGTTTGGACCCATTGTTCCACACTATATATGACAGCTAAACCCCAAATCCAACTTAGTGGGGCTGGGCCTGCTCGGATGCTGTAATATGAGGCACTTGAAAAACATTGCCAGGGTCCCTTTTGGTTCCCACTCCAACCCTTGGGTTTTAACTAATGCATCACACAGAGATATCTATGATCTCACGTCCTGTGATGTCACTTTCCATGACATCACCTGAGTCAAATATTGTGGCAAAATATTCAACCCCACGGGTACAATTAAATGTGTACACCCCTGCGTTTACACCCCTGCTGGAGGCACTGGGCATTGCAGTGAGCCCAGTGGGTGTGTCAGAGGCAGATGTCGGGGAAGACTGTATGCACGTATGTATATCCAAATAGTGAGTATGAAAAACAACAAAGTATTGCGATGATGATAAACATGAGGGTGGATTGCAGTACGTCATCTAGGACACACATACCCTTATTGCCTAATGCAAACAACTAGGATAAACAAAAAAGATGACTGATTGCACCACATCCTGATTTATGAGATCGTTCACTATTTTTTACTTTTAGGACTAATATCCATATCAAGAAATTGAACCAAAAATGAATGTGTTAAATTATATATGTTCCCATTAGGATTGCAATCAATGTAACTAGACCAATTAAAAAACGTGTTACGTGTGTATGTATGGATGCATGCATGTATATGTGTATGTGCGTTTGTCTATGTTTGTCTATATATGTATGCCATAGAAAAATATACAGCTCAAACTCCAGGTTCCCAAAATGACATCAGACGCTGCAGACGGGCAAGCCTAGCAGGTGTCTGTAACTCCTAGATTCTCACATGCCATGTTGTGCCTTCTTTTTTTTGCATGCTCAGTTAAGCATTTTTTTCTGTACATAGCAATACAGATATATACTTAAATATAGCAAACAATCTAATAAGCCTCTTTAACAAACAATTATAAACACTTAACATTTGTAGGTTATTTCTCCCCCTCCTATTCAATAACCCTTGCATCCGCACATTTTATTTAAAAATAATCATAATAATAATAATAATAATAAAAATAATAATTTCAATTAATCAATTCAATAAATCAATAAAATAAACCTATCTTATTGTCCAGATTCCTCCAGTTCTTCTTCCTCTAATACAAACTCATTCCAATTTGCAATTCAGAAATCCTCTCCAAATTGTATCAAACATTTAGAGGCCGATTCATGGAATAATTAGCGCGGCGCAAGTGGCCAAAAACGTGCGAATCGCAGTGGAATAGCGAAAATCGCAGTGCAAGTGCGAAAATCGCACGAAAAGCAGCGCACATCGATTCATGGAAGGCCGTGCGCGAGAAAACCATCGGATGTGCGATAATGAAGTGCGCGGCGCACGTTAGCGCACAGGCCATCTAACTGCGTGCGCCAGGTCACAGCGAAAATCGCACAGGCCACAGCGAAAATCGCACATAGCGCGGCGCACGCAACAAAAGTAGGCGGAACACGGGGCGTAACACTCGGAATGGGGAACAACTTGCCAAAATGTGGGCGTCACGGGGGAGGTACAGGGTACAAGTGCGGGGAACGCCCACACGCTCGCCTACAACACGTATTCATGGAATAGAATAGGGCAAAAAAGCGCACGTTCAAACCAGCGCACAGGCACAAACACGACCGCCACAAGAAAGCAGGCGGTAGCGTCTCTGCGCCTGTAAGAAATGTGCGCCAAAAGGTGCGGCAAAAAATAGCACCTGTATACTGCCATGATGAATGTCCCATACTGTGGCCCTCCAGGGCAAATGACGTGCAAAGGGGTACCCACAAACACAGACACCCGCTGACAAAAAATACGTGTGCGTGTATACCGGGGTGCGCGGGAAGTCTCACACGCGAATTGGCAGGGCATGTGAATTCCAGGGGTTTGCGGGAAGTTCCACACGCGATTTGTCAGGGTACGTGGATTACAGGGGTGCGCGGGAATTCCACACGCGATTTGGCCGTGTACGTGGATTCCAGGGGTGCGTGGGAAGTTCCACACGCGATTTGGCGGGGTACGTGGATTTCAGTGGTGCGCGGGAAGTTCCACACGCGATTTGGCCGTGTACGTGGATTTCAGGGGTGCGCGGGAAGTACCACTCGTGATTTGGCCGGGTACGTGGATTTCAGGGGTGCGCGGAAAGTTCCACACGCGATTTGTCAGGGTACGTGGATTTCAGGGGTGCGCGGGAAGTTCCACACGCGATTTGGCCATGTACGTGGATTTCAGGGGTGCGCGGGAAGTCCCACACGCGATTTGGCCGGGTAAGTGGATTTCAGGGGTGCGCAGGAAGTTCCACACGCTATTTGTCAGGGTACGTGGATTTCAGTTGTGCGCGGGAAATTCTACACGCGATTTGGCTGTGTGCTCCCAGGTATTCCCTGTACACCCTCCACGGCCCCTGCAGGCAGCACACACCACAGGGGACTACCCTGCACACCTGCTCATGTCACCCAGCACCCCCACCCCCCAGCATCCAGGGGCACGCTCCACCAGGACCCCACTCATGTCTCCCACCACCCCCACCCCCCAGTTACCATGGGCAGCCCCCACCAGGCCCCCACTCATGTCTCCCACCCACCCCCACCCCCCAGCCACCATGGGCAGCCTCCACCAGGCCCCCACTCATGTCTCCCACCCACCCCCACCCCCCAGCCACCAGGGGCAGCCCCCACCAGGCCCCCACTCATGTCCCCTATCACCCCCACCCCCCAGCCACCAGGGGCACCCCCCACCAGGCCCCCACTCATGTCTCCCACCCACCCCCACCCTCCAGCCACCAGGGGCAGCCTCCACCAGGCCCCCACTCATGTCTCCCCCCACCCCCACCCCCCAGCAGTGCAGGGGCACCCTCCACCAGGCCCCCACTCATGTCTCCCACCACCCCCACCCCCCAGCCACCAGGGGCACCCTCCACCAGGCCCCCACTCATGTCCCCCTGCACCCCCACCCCCCAGCATCCAGGGGCACCCTCCACCAGGCCCTCACTCATGGCCCCTATCACACCCACCCCCCGCCACCAGGGGCAGCCTCCACCAGGCCCCCACTCATGTCTCCCACCCACCCCCACCCCCCAGCCACCATGGGCAGCCCCCACCAGGCCCCCACTCATGTCTCCCACCACCCCCACCCCCCAGCCACCATGGGCAGCCCCCACCAGGCCCCCACTCATGTCTCCCACCCACCCCCCAGCCACCATGGGCAGCCTCCACCAGGCCCCCACTCATATCTCGCACCCACCCCACCCCCCAGCCACCATGGGCAGCCTCCACCAGGCCCCCACTCATGTCTCCCACCACCCCCACCCCCCAGCCACCATGGGCAGCCCCCACCAGGCCCCCACTCATGTCTCCCACCCACCCCCCAGCCACCATGGGCAGCCTCCACCAGGCCCCCACTCATGTCTCGCACCCACCCCACCCCCCAGCCACCAGGGGCACCCTCCACCAGGCCCCCACTCATGTCTATCACCACTCCCACCCCCCAGCCACCAGGGGCAGCCCCCACCAGGCCCCCACTCATGTCTCCCACCCACCCCCACCCCCCAGCCACCATGGGCAGCCCCCACCAGGCCCCAACTCATGTCCCCTATCACCCCCACCCCCAGCCACCAGGGGCACCCTCCACCAGGCCCCCACTCATGTCTCCCACCACCCCCACCCCCCAGCAGTGCGGGGGCACCCTCCACCAGGCCCCCACTCATGTCTCCCACCACCCCCACCCCCCAGCCACCAGGGGCACCCTCCACCAGGCCCCCACTCATGTCCCCCTGCACCCCCACCCCCCAGCATCCAGGGGCACCCTCCACCAGGCCCCCACTCATGGCCGCTATCACCCCCACCCCCCCGCCACCAGGGGCAGCCTCCACCAGGCCCCCACTCATGTCTCCCACCCACCCCCACCCCCCAGCCACCATGGGCAGCCCCCACCAGGCCCCCACTAATGTGTCCCACCACCCCCACCCCCCAGCAGTGCAGGGACAGCCTCCACCAGGCCCCCACTCATGTCCCCCTGCACCCCCACCCCCCAGCATCCAGGGGCACCCTCCACCAGGCCCCCACTCATGTCCCCCTGCACCCCCACCCCCCAGCATCCAGGGGCACCCTCCACCAGGCCCCCACTTATGTCTCCCACCACCCCCACCCCCCAGCCACCATTGGCAGCCCCCACCAGGCCCCCACTCATGTCTCCCACCCACCCCCACCCCCCAGCCACCATGGGCAGCCTCCACCAGGCCCCCACTCATGTCTCCCACCCAGCCCCACCCCCAGCCACCATGGGCAGCCCCCACCAGGCCCCCACTCATGTCCCCTATCACCCCCACCCCCCAGCCACCAGGGGCACCCTCCACCAGGCCCCCACTCATGTCTACCACCACCCCCACCCCCCAGCCACAAGGGGCAGCCCCCACCAGGCCCCCACTCATGTCTCCCACCCACCCCCACCCCCCTGCCACCATGGGCAGCCCCCACCAGGCCCCCACTCATGTCCCCTATCACCCCCACCCCCCAGCCACCAGGGGCACCCTCCACCAGGCCCCCACTCATGTCTCCCACCACCCCCACCCCCCAGCCACCAGGGGCAGCCTCCACCAGGCCCCCACTCATGTCTCCCACCACCCCCACCCCCCAGCAGTGCAGGGGCACCCTCCACCAGGCCCCCACTCATGTCTCCCACCACCCCCACCCCCCAGCCACCAGGGGCACCCTCCACCAGGCCCCCACTCATGTCCCCCTGCACCCCCACCCCCCAGCATCCAGGGGCACCCTCCACCAGGCCCCCACTCATGGCCCCTATCACCCCCACCCCCCGCCACCAGGGGCAGCCTCCACCAGGCCCCCACTCATGTCTCCCACCCACCCCCACCCCCCAGCCACCATGGGCAGCCCCCACCTGGCACCACTCATGTCTCCCACCACCCCCACCCCCCAGCAGTGCAGGGGCACCCTCCACCAAGCCCCCACTCATGTCCCCCTGCGCCCCCACCCCCCAGCATCCAGGGACACCCTCCACCAGGCCCCCACTCATGTCCCCCTGCAACCCGACCCCCCAGCATCCAGGGGCACCCTCCACCAGGCCCCCACTCATGTCTCCCACCACCCCCACCACCCAGCCACCATGGGCAGCCCCCACCAGGCCCCCACTCATGTCTCCCACCCACCCCCCAGCCACCATGGGCAGCCTCCACCAGGCCCCCACTCATATCTCCCACCCACCCCCACCCCCCAGCCACCATGGGCAGCCTCCACCAGGCCCCCACTCATGTCCCCCTGCACCCAGGTCCTCACAATCACCAACCATGTGCGTAATGGTCAGCCTCCACAGCCAAAAGGCCCTACCAAGTAACCCATTCACCCACATGGAAATGAAAAGTACATGTTACACCCCCAACGTACATAAAGCAAATGAACCCATGTCTGTCACACACAATGGTTGCAAATGAATTTGAAAACACCCAACATGACATGCATGAAACCAATGAGATGATACCACACAGTGAAGTATGAAAACAAAAATGTATTAAAAAAATATGAATGCAAATGAAATGAAACAAACTACAATGCAAATGAAAAAAAGAAAAGATGCATGTCCGTCCCAAAAAATGAAAAACACCAAATCCAAAAAAAATGTATTTCAAAGTCACATTAAAAATGAAATCAATCCGACAGAAAAAATAATAAAATCCAAACACCATTGCTCCATGGAGAAGAAAAAATAAAATTAAAAAATAAAACAATCCAATGAAGAACTATCTACAAAATATCCAAGGGTCCATGAGCCCAACTGAACAAAGGAAACCTACTAAAAACCCTAACAAAAAAGCAACTATATACAAAAAGTGGAGCTGTGTCCGTCGACTCCAAATCATAAGAATAAACAAATGAAACCTAAAACTAAAGAACTATATACAAAGGCGGCGGGCAACTCCAGCGGCTCACTCCGTAGTGTTCCGGGCCAGGGCATCATCAAACTCCTCATCTATGTCCCGGAGGCGGTCCTGTTCCATGGCCCCGAGGGTCCGCAGGGACGACGCCATCTGCTCCTCCAACCCCCTGCGGATTGCCTCGAGGCACTCGGCCCACCTCAGGGCCCTCCGCATGGAGTTCTCCGCCCTGACCATCGTGAGCCGCTCCTCTTCCGCCCGCCGCCGCTCCGCACCTATCTGCTGGCCCAACCGCAGCCACACGGAAGACACTTCCTGTCCTGGGTCCTCCTGCCCTCCGGCCGATGCCTGCCCCTCCAATGTTGATGGCCCCGAGCCATGATGCCTCCCACGTTGACTCTGCTGCTGCCTCCGACGCAACTGCCTCTGCCAGCACGACGGCATCCAGGCTGATGGAATCCACCGACGCCGTCGTGCACGTGCCCTGCCTGATGATGCTGGCACATCCTCCATCTGCTGGGGTACAGTTGCTGTGGTGTCCACCCCTGCTTGACGTCCGACTCCCGACTGTGGCAGGGATGGGATCCCCACCGAGCTGGCTGCATAGGTCAGGGCAGGTCCACAGGGGGCCCTGGTGGCATCTGGGCCAGAAGACGGCAAGGAGAACGACTGGCGTATAGCCTCCACAGAGGAGGAGAGGGCCGCCAGATTGGCCGACACATGCAGGAAACCCCCGAACATGGAAGATCCCAATTGGGCCACGTTGGCACGGTGCTCTTCGTGATGATGTGCGTGCTCCTCCCGGGAAGCACGCACGTCATCACGAATTGCACCCGCGCGCATCGCAACCCCAATCAGGACCTTCTCCATACGGACACGGGTCCCCTCGTCCGCAGGTGGAGGGGAGTCAGGTGACATGGACATCCCCTCTACCTGCGGACGGGCCTGGGACGGGGCAACCCTGCTGGTGCATGGTGGTGCACTCACAGGGTCAGGGACAGCGACATGCACAGGCCCCTCCACGGTGACCTGTGCTGCCTCCTGCCCCTGGCCCTGGACTGCACCACTTGCACCAGCAGGGATGCCCCCACCAGGCCCCATGTGTGCCCCTGTGGCGGCCTCCTCCTCCTCTGTGGAAACCACCAACCTGGATGGCTCCTCACCGTCTTCCACCGTAGCAGGCCCCTGTGGGGACTCACCCACCCCTTCCTCTGCAGCCGTGGGGGCATCCCCGCCGCCTTGCTCCACAGCGCCGTCTCCGCCCTCTTCTTCACTAGCCGCTGCATAGAGGGAGACAAAGAACACAAGCAGCAGGGTACTGTACAATGGTCCCCTAGACATGAAGCAATAGCAGATTAGTACCACTGTCAAAGTACACTTCCATCATGTCCCTCCACAACACATGGGTCAGTCCAGGCAAAACACACACAGTAACAGGCATGGTGCATGCCATGGACATTTCCATACATGTCCAATGGACTCTTGAAACATACAATGATATGGAACTCACATGCATCATGGGTCATGCCTATCACATGCACACACTTCACCTCAGTCACATCCATCTGGCCCCATACACCCCAAACACAGCGGATACAAGGGTAACTAGGCTGCATCAGTGAATCTGTGCATTGTCACACACATGTGTCATGCATCCATGGCATGCACAAGACACAGACACGCAGGTCAGGCACACAGACATGGCTACCATATATGTACCTGCCATCAGCACCCATCCCTCACCCCCACCCATGTCCAGGAACAGAGACTGGCATGCTCTCATGTCTAAAATCTGCATAGGGCTCCCCATGTGGCATTTAAACACATGCAACAACCATGTGGTTCACACATCACTGGTCGCACATGCATTACTAAGATGTCCCTGCACACATACATGCATACAGTATCAGAGAACCAGCACACCGCAACATGCCCTGTCTCACACAGCAATGCTTGGACACTTACCGCTCAACTCCAGACGGGTCTCCCTCTCAAGGATCTGGACGTGGAGCGCTGGGCGTACGCGTTCCAGGACCCTCATCTGGATGGAACTCATGCGGCCCCGGCCCCCCTCCATGAGGCGCCGGGCCTTCACGAGGGTCCTGGACCTCAAGTCCTCCCAGCGCTTCTTGATCTTCTGGACGTCGCGGGTTGCCACCCCCTCCGTGTTGATGGCAACCACACAGTCGGCCCAGATCCTCTCCCGTCCTTCCTTGCTGGCGCGGGACGATCCAAAGAGGGCATCATACTGCCCCAGGACATGCTCCACCAGGACACCAACTTCAGTGGCACTGAAGCTGGTGCCCCTCTGCCCCTCTGGCCTGGGGTTGCCACTGGTGCCAGATGTGGAAGTGCCCGACATGGCAACCCCAGAGGCAGGTGTGGGTGGGCAACTGGGTCCTGGGGCTGGGCTGTGGAGCTATGTAATCCCAGTCGGGAGTCTTCAGTTCCAGCAGGGCTGGACACAGCAACTGGACCCCTGCAGATGGCTGATGTGCAGGCACCAAATGGCAGGGCACGGTGGCAGCAGGCAGGCAGGCAGGCAGCAGCAGATGGCACCTGGGAGGCTGCTCGGGGCACTGGGGGGCAGTAATTCGGCCTTCTGAGCAGGAGCGTGGTCTTCCGTGTGTTTTCGCGTGGCCAGCTTGATACGGAGTGATTTGGCACGTGAAAATCCTGCACGTCAGCGTGAAATTCGAGGAAAGGCCCTTAGCGCGTAAGTGCGTCAGCACGCATACGCGATTCTATTGGACCAAAGGCCCTCAGCGCGTAAGCGTGTCTGTGACGTGACCCACACGGGTGTTTCCCACACAGTACGTGATGACAGAGCACACGTGGAAAGACTGCACGTCAGAGTGTCATTGCGTGTAATTGGACAGCACATCAGAGTGTCATCGCGTGTAATTGGACAAAAGTGCGCGTACACGCGATTGGCCTATGTACGTGTATATCAGGGGTGCGCGGGCACTTACACACGCAAGTACGTCAGCGCACCTGTATCCCGGGGTGCGCGGGAATTTCCACACGCTATTGGACTGGGTACTTGATTTCAGGGGTGCGCGGGTCACACGCTCGCCTACAACACGCGCAACGCATAAATTTGCGCGCTAACAAAATAAGCTCAGACCCAGGATGAACATACCGTTCCTAGCAGCAGTGGGCGTGGGCTACCAAAGGAGGAGGAGGAGGAGGATAGTCAGGGCCAGAATATTCACACCCAGAACCAGCCTTTTCGGGATGCCTGATGACCAGGTGTATGGGAGGTACAGGTTTCCACCACACATAATACTGGACCTGGTGAGTGAGTGGGAGGATGACCTCACATCACCCACCCTGTGCTCCCAAGCACTCAGCCCCCTGGAGAAGGTCCTCAATGTACTGCACTTCTTAGCCACTGGATCATTTCAGCGGACAAGTGCCATAGTGGGTGGGGTATCACAGGCCGCCCAGTCACGCTGCCTACACCAGGTCTTGAACATCATCACTGCACGCCCATCAGTCCGCAGGCACATATACCTGCCCAGAACACCTGCAGAAAGGCATGCTGCTGCCCTGGATTTTTACGGTGTGGCACGATTCCCCAAAGTGCTAGGTGCCATCGACTGCACCCATGTGGCTCTACGTCCCCCCAGGGCATCAGAGCACATCTATAGGAACCGCAAGCACTGGCATTCCATCAACGTGCAGGTAGTATGTAATGCCAAGGGAATCATCACCTCAGTATATGCCAACTATCCCGGGTCCACCCACGACAGCTTCATTTACCGAATGTCCACCCTAAGCCGGGACCTAGAAGCTGGGCGGCATGGCGATACATGGCTGCTTGGTGAGTATGAATGCCACTGCACATGCATGCATGTCAGACACTGAGCAAGGTCACAACCCCACCAATGATACCAATCACCACCTCCACAGGGGACAGTGCCTACCCTCTCAGCCCCCACATGATGACGCCAATTCGGAACCCCACCACGCCACCCCAGGTAAGATATAACACAGCCCACATTACAACCCGGGGCATAGTGGAGCGCACATTCGGAGTGCCAAAGTCACGCTTTCGCTCCCTTGACCGTTCTGGCGGCCAGCTGTTGTACGCTCCCCCAGTAGTGTGCAGGATCATAGTGGCAGCATGTGTCCTGCACAACGTTGCAACACGCCGGGGCCTGGCCGTGGACATGGTGGTGGCCCCACATCCCCAACCACATGCACAGCCGCTGCGCATGGGAGGGGAAAGGGCACGGGGGGAGGCAGCCCGAACACAGCTAGTGGCTAATTACTTCACATAGAAATCACACCCCTGTGGAGTGCACACTGCCCTGGCACATTCCATCTGACAATCAATGATGACTCAACCTGACACTGATCCTGAATGTCTGGAGAATCAACCGTGAAAACCATATCAGCCTGAGATTGTTCACCTGGAAGTGTTACAATGTGTGCATCCCTACCCACACAGACACCACCAATGCAGTTTTGTGAAGAAACACATTCAAGCAGCTAAAATGAATACCCACTTGCAAAATGCAACAAGAGGACAGTGCCATGTCAGCCAACCCATCCCCAGCACCGCCACACGACACACCGTGCCATGTCATGCTATTTGCAGGTAAACAAAGTAAACCCCACAACATGACACTAGTGTCACAATGTACAGTGTCCCTAATTGAAACTTGCAACACCTGAAATGCTCACAGTAATGCAGGACCAACAACAAACTTGAGCAGGTACTACCATTAACATGACATCACAAATGTAATAAATTAGTAGTCTCACCACCTGGAAATGCCTGCACTCCCACCACTACCAACTGTGCAGTGTTGGCGCCATGTAGAGTTGTAGGTGCACTGCTGCCAACATGGACCCCATCTCCAAACTAGAGGGCCTTGTGTAGACATGAGGAAGGGACCTGCAAATTGGGAGGTAGACACAGATGATGAGTTAAACATCAATGCAACATGCAGTGTACAACACAACAGCAATATGCACTAGGAATGTATACATAGTATTGACTAGACTACCCACACATGTAGTGGGAGTCCAATGTCACCATGTACGTCAATGTCACTTGGGCACACCCTTTGCAAGCCCATGGAAACGGGAAGCAGGAGGGGTGTGTGTGACTCAAACCCAAGCATCTGAACCAAATACATGAGAAGCCCGCATGTGCCCAGCCACAATGCAGCGTATGCCCACAGGAACCACGGAAGGCAACAAATTGTCCCAAAAAAATTGGGAAAAAAATAATTAAAAATAAAAATAAAAATAAAAATAAAAAAAATAAAAAATGGCCATTGATGGGCCCGGGGGGGTTGGGGAGGCCACCCAGGAGGTCCGAGGACAGGGTGCACACCAAAACCCACCTGTGTGGATCCTGGGAAAAAAAAACACCTCCATGGGCTCATGGCCCACACGGCTACCCTATTGTGGGAGTATCACTGCTGTCGCTATTATCACTCTGTGCAGCTGCATCCGGAGGTGGTTGCACTATGGGAGGCAGCCCACGCAAGGCCCTAGTCTGCTCCTCCATGGCTGCAAGCATGCGGGTGTGGTAGGTCTCGTTCTGGAGGATGAGTGTGCGGAGGTCCCCATGCAACAACTCACGGGATGCCCGGACCTCCGCCCTCGTTGCCTGCATCTCAGCTGAGAGCGTACGGGTGAGACGCTCCAGCTGCTGTTCTGTCCTTTGGTGTGTTGAAGCCTCAAGCTCAACAAGAGTTGTCCTGAGGTGAAGGAGCTCCTGCCTCAGGGCTTCCCTGTGGCCCTGGGACTCTATGGAGATGGCCTCCTGCAGAGTCGCCAGTGCCGCCCGCCTGTCCCTGTTGGACGCCAACATGTCCTCCCTGTGTGACTGGCAGATGGAGTCGGTTGCCTGCTGTAGTCGCTCCATCAGCCTTTCAGGGGGGACAATGGAAGTGGCCACCCTATCCATGGCCTGAGCCATCATCTCGGATGATGCTGCCTGTTGGGTTGCCATACCGTAAATGGATTGCTCCCATGCGGTATTGCCAGGTGGCGTACGGCCACCACATCGGCGGGCACCACACCTGTCTGGGGCAAGGCGAACTGCGCCTTGCTGTGCCGGCACTGCCTGAGGCTGCAGGACTGCATTCCCCCTCTGATCTGCTGGCCCAGGAACAGGATCAGATGTCGCGGAGTGTGACCCTGCATCCGTAACCACCAAAGGTGTAGCTGCCAACACTGACATCCCCATTGAGGGTTCTGACCCTGGTGCAGGTGGGTGGGACAGAACAGAATCCCTCCCTGGAACACTCACCTGCGACGGCACGTAGGTCTCATCATCCGAATCAACACCTGAGTACAGCTCGGGGGAGGTGCAGCCAGAGACACCCCTTGAGAGCACGACCTGCAGCACTTGTGGGTTCTCACCCACCACCACACCACGTCCCTCACTGGTGGTTGGTCGGCCCTCGGACCCCTCCTGGGTCTGCACCATCTCCACAACCCCAGCAGTATCAGGTGCGTCTTCCCAGGCAAAGACAAAAAAACAAAGAAATGGAAACAGGCATTAGCACCATGGCACACAATGAGGGCTGAGAAGCAAGAAAACCAGTACTTGATTGACACATGTCCCACATGACTAAAACCCTCCCATGCATGCACCCTCACTGCGTATGAAGGGGAGGCAAATGGCACACATTGATGACACCAAGATGGAAGATGAACACATTTTCTGCATGCTGCCTGGCAGTGGCATCACACATTGGCCTGTGATTGCCAGGTGAAACACACATGCCATCACACAGATGGCATGTACCATTGCTATTGAGTGAAGATGGAGAGGAGGGCAGCACCTATTCATTCAGTCCAGTTCCCGCATGTAATAGCTTTTCTAATTCAAACAGGTCAGATTTTTCTCCTGGAGCTGCCAGTCCAAAATGGTCCAATTGCACAGGGACATGTGTGAACAAATGATATCCAGGTAACAAAGTCACTCCACTTTACCATACCATGTCAGACATGTGACTAGAGGACTGCGAAATGCCTAGTAAAAGTGGTGGAATGCAAACAATCTGACTGAATGAACAGTGAAAAATAAGCAACAATGTTGTGGCAAGGTGACACTTCAAGGGCAACTGGCGTGCAGTTGGGCTAGATGTCTACTGTTGGCAGAAGGGATACTGCTATGGCCAAATGCAGCTGCGCAGGATGTATTGCATGAAGCACATGGCTGACCCATACGACTCAGGCGCACACACTCTCACCTGGCACACAAACAGAAGCCCTCACACACACACCATGCACATGGATGACACACACATGCATGTGCACTCACCGGACAATGCCTCGTAATCAGGCAGATCTCCCACGCCTTGGATCTGTTCCTCCGTGACGTAGGTCCCAGCGACTGACTCATGTGGAGTGAGTTCCATGTCTACTACTGGAGACCCACCTCCAGTCACTAGAGTTGCGGCATGACTTGAGGCCAGCTTACTCTTTGCCCTGCGCTTTAGGTCATTCCAGCGCTTATAGCAATCATTGGCTGTGCGCCTCACGATTCCAAGGGCACTTACGATGTCCGCAACGGTCTGCCAGTGTGCCTGGCATTGTGCAGGTGTGGTCTTGGATCCTGCAACAATGACCATCTCGTTATCATGTGCGGACACATACTCGACAAGTGCATTCAGTTCGTCATCCGTGAAGCTGGGCTTCCTCGACGGGCCGGACTGTGTAGCCGTGTCTGGGGCATCAGCCTGTGCCGGACGAGCACTCTTCCTCTTCCGCTTGGAAGGTGGTGGTGATCCTGAGTGTCCTGCGCCGCTCTGGACACTAGGGGCAGGAGCCCTGGTGGACTCTGTATCAGGAGTGTGGGATTGCACACTCAGCATGGGAGTTGGTGCAGGCATTGGCTCAAGTGTAATGGTGTCAGGGGGAATGTCAGCAGGATGGACTAGGACCGACACTGTCCTGGCTGGGTGTGTGAGAGCTGGGGTGGATGGAGCCGCAGCTGCCACTGCAGCCTCTCCGCCCTGCCTACTTGGGGCAGCAGATGACCTTGCTGCCCCAGATGCACGTGGCATGATGACATCAACGTGCACCAGCGCACGTGTCATAGGCCTGCTGACCTGGAAGTCAGCCATGGAGTCAGCCAGGTCTGGTGCCACAATGGGCTGGTCCAACAAGGGCTGAGCATGGATGGTGTCAGCCACATCAGCCTCAACCGGAGGGGGGGAGGGGGGGGATTATGGGTGCCCTTGACTGGTCCTCCACACATGGGGGGACAGGCTCACCCTGCAAGTAACGACCATGCCCCCTACCGGATCCACCACGGCCACCACTTGTGGCTCTTCCACCTTTGCCACCCTTATGGAATCCTCGCCTCCCAGCCATGGCACTGATGTTAATGTGCGTATGGGAGTGGCTGTAAACTATTGTCCTGGCCAATTGGGGGTCAAAGGGGTTGGGTACCAGATGGTAATTGTACCCTAGTGCTCTAGTAAGGCTGAATGTAACCCCTGGGGAAAGATGACGGGTCACGCTACGCACAGGAGCCCCAAAAAAGGGAGATGACGTGCACGCAACCCCTCCTAGACCACGTGTGCAGAAAGAAAAACCTGCACTATGCTGTGGCACCCAGTAACACAAGAATGAACGTATGCGTGTCACACGCAGCCTAGAATGACCTCTGAAGGGGTAGGCGACACACGGGGCAAGCACAGATGTTAGATACGTGCGTGACTCACCGTCTGCCAGGTAAAAGAGCGTGAAAAAGGAGCGCGTTTGGTTGGCAACACCCCCGCCAAAAGAAGATTTGTACGCTGTCTGAGGAGACAGGACAACAGTAGAAGGGAACGCTGTTTGAGGGAACAGGCCCAGGTAAACCAGTAAAAGAGAAAAAAGAGAAAAAGCTGTCAGAGGTAACAGGGAATACGAACTTTAAACGCCGTGAAGTAAATCGCGTGTGAAACGACAAGAAGTACAGAATTCACCCACTCGCTCTCCACGAAAAGCACGTACAAGGAAATGGTGTTCTACACGTACCATTTATACAGGCCCACACGTCCAGCGTCACTTACGCGGCGTGTACGCGCTAGGGCCATTTCCACCAATTACATGCTTTGTCACTGCCGCGTGTAAGCGCTAGGCCCATTCCCACCAATTACACGCTTTGACACTCGGACGTGTCTTTCATTTTTTTAACACGCAACATTTTCAAACGTGTGCCCAATTCAACGTGCACGTGACTTCATAGACGCGCATACGCTGGCAACGCCTTTACGCGCTAAGGGCCTTTGGTCCAATGACATCGCATATGCGTGCTGCCGTGCATACGCGCATGGCCCTTTCCTCGTATTACACGCGGACGTGCAGTTTTTCACGCGCGCTGAAATGCACATGCACGTCTGTACGCGTCACGTCACAGGGGCGCTTGCGCTTGAGGGGCCTTCTGTCCAATGAAAATGCGTATGCGTGCAGACGCGCTTACGCGCTAAGGGCCATTCCTCGAATTACACGCTGACGTGCAGATTTTTCACGTGCCAAATCACTCCGTATCAAACTGGCCAGGCGTATGCACACGGAAGACCACGCTCCTGCCCAGAAGGCCGAACTACTGCCCCCCCAGAGCCCCGAGCACGCTCCCACCTGTCATCTGCTGCTGCCTGACTGCCTGCTGCCCACCTGCACTGCCATTTGCTGCCTGCACATCAGCCAGGGGTGCTGTTGCTGTGACCACCCCTGCTGGAACCGAAGACTCCCGACTGGGATTCCATCGCTCCACAGCCCAGCCCCAGGACCCAGTTGCCCACCCACTCCTGTCTCTGGGGTTGTCATGTCGGGGCAAACACCATCTGTGACCACTGACAACCCCCGGCCAGAGAGGCAGAGGGGTACCAGCTTCAGTGCCACCGAAGTTGGTGTCCTGGTGGAGCAAGTCCTGGGGCAGTATGATGCCCTCTTCGGAAGTTCCCGCGCCGACAAGGAAGGACGAACTCGGATCTGGACTGACATTGTGACTGCCATCAACGTGGAGGGGGTGGCAGTCCGCGACTTACAACATGTCAGGAAGCGCTGGGAGGACTTCAGGTCCAGGACCCTGAACAAGGCCCGGCGCCTCTTGAAGGCAGCGGATGCCAAGGGGCGCCGGGGCCACTTGTAGGAAGAACAGATGAGGGTCCTGGAACGCATATCCCCAGCGCTCCACGTCCAGGTCCTAGAGAAGCAGACCCGTCTGGAGTCGAGCAGTGAGTGTACATGCATCCTGATTGTGAGCAGTGCGTGTGGTGATTATTCGGTAGTGTGCAGGTTGCACTTCTGTTTGTATGGGGTCGAGTATGGCTGGGGGTGTACAGGGCCGTGGGGCTGACACATGCGAGGGCTGTAATGTGTGAGACATGGATGGTGCTTGTGTGTGTAGGCTTGCATGCCAAATGCAGTTGTGTGGGCACACATGTTTGGATGAATGTGTATGTAAGTAGACATGTCCGTGATGTCACGCATGTATGTTGTTTTCGGCTGCATGTATCAGCACTGTGTACATGTGCATGTGTGTGTATTTGACAAGGGTGCAACAGTGATGAAACATGGATGCATGTGACAGCGGTATGTGGAAGCCTGATTGGCAGATGTGACATGGATGCCCGTCTGAACAGTGCGACACTTGGCAGAGGTGTACACATGCATGCAAGTGTGGTGGTGTGTGTACATGTGTGGTGCACTTCCTGTGTTGCATGTGATGTCGGGCTCACCTTTGGCTGCTCATGCTGTTGTATGTGTAGGGATGGTGGTGGCAGTTGCGATATGGCTGTGGTATGGCTCATGTGTGTGAGTTGTAATGACATGTGTGTTGGGGATTGTGATGACATGTCTGAGGTTTGCCAATGCCACTCATGTGCAACTGTCATGTTTGTATGTGTCCATTGTACAGTGCCCTGATGCCTGTGTTTTGTTTCTCCCTGTCTGCAGCGTCAACTGATGAAGAGGGCGGAGAAGGTGCTGTGGAGCACAGCGGCGGGGATCCCACCGCCAGCCGGAGACGCAAGGCCCGGCTCCCCTCCCGTGTTGTCATCTCGTCGGGGAGTGAGGAGTCCGGTGCCGCGTCCCAGGCCACAGCTGCCGGGGGGAGGTCCAAGAGGCAGAGGTTGGACTCCTCGGCAGCAGAAGGGGCAGCTGGGACCCCACAGGGCCCAACAGAGGAAGATGGCACAGAGTCATCCAGGTTGGTGGGGGGTTTGGTGGAGGAGGAGGCCGTGCAAGCACCAGAGACGGGGTCTGGAGGTGGGGATCCCACTGGTGCTAGTGGTGCAGTGCAGGACCAGGGACAGGAGGCAGCACAGGCTGCCGCGGAGGTGCCTGTGTGCAATCCTGTCCCCGATCCTGTCCCTGCATCATCTTGCACCAGCAGGGATGCCTACGTCCAGACCCGTTTTCAGGCAGGGGATGAGCTGACGTCAACTGGCCTTCCTCTGCCTGCGGACGTGGCTATTCAGGTCCGGGTTGAGCCTGTCCTGGCTGGTGTGGCGTTGCGTCAACGGGCCATGCGAGGTGACCTGCAGTCTTTTCATGGAGAGACTGCACGTCATCTCGAATGGCTCGTTGACCACGTCAGCCTGCTGGGACAGGTCACCCAGGCTGGATTCCTCCGTCTGATGGGGCTTGCTCCAACCCCCTCCTCAACTGGACCCCCTACGCGCCAGTCGTCCTCTGTACCATCTTCCCACCCATCAGTCACCTGGGTGCCCTGTGGAGCTGCCTCTGAGGGTGCGGCCAGGCTGGTGGAGGAGGCATCCCTGCCACAGTCGGGAGTCGGACGTCCAGCAGGGGTGGCCACATCTACGACTGCACCCCAGCCGGCGGAGGATGTGCAGGCAGCAGGAGGCAGTGCACGGGCAGAGGCAGAGCAGCAGCAGCAACATGGTGGGAGCCATGAAGGCTCGGGGCCTTCAACATCGGAGGGGCAGGCATCGGCCAGAGGGCAGGAGGACCCAGGACAGAGAGTGTCTTCCGTGTGGCAGCGGTTGGGCCACGCCATAGATGCGGAGCGGCGGCGGGCGGAAGAGGCGCAGCTCACAATGGTCAGGGCGAAGAACTCCATGCGGAGGGCCCTGAGGCGGGCCGAGTGCCTCGAGGCATGGAACAGGACCGCCTCCGGGACATCGAACAGGAGTTCGATGATGCCCTGGCCCGGAACACCACGGAGTGAGCCGCTGGACTTGCCCGCCGCCTTTGTATATAGTTCTTTAGTTTTAGGTTTCCTTTGTTTGTTCTTATGATTTGGAGTCGACTGACAATGCTCCACTTTTTGTATATAGTTGCATTTTAGTTAGGGTTTTTTGTAGGTTTCCTTTGTTCAGTTGGGCTAATGGACCCTTGGAAGTTTTGTACATAGTTCTTCATTGGATTGATTTTATTTTTCATTTGACTTTGGACAACATTTTTTTGGATTAGGATTTGGTGTTTTTATTTTTTTAAACGGACATGCAGCTTATCTTTTTTTCATTGCCATTGTAGTTTGTTTCACTTCTTTTGCATTCTTATTTTTTTTAATACAATTTTGTCTTCATACTTCACTGTGTGGTATCATCTCATTGGTTTCATGCATGTCATGTTGGGTGTTTTCCCATTCAATTGCAACCATTGTGTGTGACGGACATGGGTTCATTAGCTTTATGAACATTGGGGGTGTAACATGTAATTTCCATTTCCATGTGGGTGAATGGGTTACTTGGTAGGGCTTTTTGGCTGTGGAGGCTGACCATAACGCACATGATTGGGGATTGTGAGGACCTGGTGGAGGCTGCCCATGGTGGCTGGGGGTTGGGGGTGGTGGGAGACATGAGTGGGGGCCTGGTGGAGGGTGCCCCTGCACTGCTGGGGGGTGGGGGTGGTGGGAGACATGAGTGGGGGCCTGGTGGAGGGTGCCCCTGCACTGCTGGGGGGTGGGGGTGGTGGGAGACATGAGTGGGGGCCTGGTGGAGGGTGCCCCTGCACTGCTGGGGGGTGGGGGTGGTGGGAGACATGAGTGGGGGCCTGGTGGAGGCTGCCCCTGCACTGCTGGGGGGTGGGGGTGGTGGGAGACATGAGTGGGGGCCTGGTGGAGGGTGCCCCTGCACTGCTGGGGGGTGGGGGTGGTGGGAGACATGAGTGGGGGCCTGGTGGAGGGTGCCCCTGCACTGCTGGGGGGTGGGGGTGGTGGGAGACATGGGTGGGGGCCTGGTGGAGGGTGCCCCTGGTGGCTGGGTGATGGGGGTGGTGGGAGACATGAGTGGGGGCCTGGTGGAGGGTGCCCCTGGTGGCTGGGGGGTGGGGGTGGTGGGAGACATGAGTGGGGGCCTGGTGGAGGGTGCCCCTGCACTGCTGGGGGGTGAGGGTGGTGGGAGACATGGATGGGGGCCTGGTGGAGGGTGCCCATGGTGGCTGGGTGGTGGGGGTGGTGGGAGACATGAGTGGGGGCCTGGTGGAGGGTGCCCCTGGTGGCTGGGTGGTGGGGGTGGTGGGAGACATGAGTGGGGGCCTGGTGGAGGGTGCCCCTGGTGGCTGGGGGGTGGGGGTGGTGGGAGACATGAGTGGGGGACTGGTGGAGGGTGCCCCTGCACTGCTGGGGGGTGGGGGTGGTGGGAGACATTGGTGGGGGCCTGGTGGAGGGTGCCCCTGGTGGCTGGGTGGTGGGGGTGGTGGGAGACATGAGTGGGGGCCTGGTGGAGGGTGCCCCTGGTGGCTGGGTGGTGGGGGTGGTGGGAGACATGAGTGGGGGCCTGGTGGAGGGTGCCCCTGCACTGCTGGGGGGTGGGGGTGGTGGGAGACATGAGTGGGGGCCTGGTGGAGGGTGCCCCTGCACTGCTGGGGGGTGGGGGTGGTGGGAGACATGAGTGGGGGCCTGGTGGAGGGTGCCCCTGCACTGCTGGGGGGTGGGGGTGGTGGGAGACATGAGTGGGGGCCTGGTGGAGGGTGCCCCTGCACTGCTGGGGGGTGGGGGTGGTGGGAGACATGAGTGGGGGCCTGGTGGAGGGTGCCCCTGCACTGCTGGGGGTTAGGGGGGTGATAGGGGACATGGGTGGGGGCCTGGTGGAGGGTGCCCCTGGTGGCTGGGGGGTGGGGGTGCAGGGGGACATGAGTGGGGGCCTGGTGGAGGGTGCCCCTGGTGGCTGGGGGGTGGGGGTGATAGGGGCCATGGGTGGGGGCCTGGTGGAGGGTGCCCCTGGATGCTGGGGGTGGGGGTGCAGGGGGACATGAGTGGGGGCCTGGTGGAGGCTGCCCCTGCACTGCTGGGGGGTGGGGGTGGTGGGAGACATGGGTGGGGGCCTGGTGGAGGGTGCCCCTGGTGGCTGGGTGGTGGGGGTGGTGGGAGACATGAGTGGGGGCCTGGTGGAGGCTGCCCCTGGTGGCTGGGGGGTGGGGGTGGTGGGAGACATGAGTGGGGGCCTGGTGGAGGGTGCCCCTGGTGGCTGGGTGGTGGGGGTGGTGGGAGACATGAGTGTGGGCCTGGTGGAGGGTGCCCCTGCACTGCTGGGGGGTGGGGGTGGTGGGAGACATGAGTGGGGGCCTGGTGGAGGGTGCCCCTGCACTGCTGGGGGGTGGGGGTGGTGGGAGACATGAGTGGGGGCCTGGTGGAGGGTGCCCCTGCACTGCTGGGGGGTGGGGGTGGTGGGAGACATGAGTGGGGGCCTGGTGGAGGGTGCCCCTGCACTGCTGGGGGGTGGGGGTGGTGGGAGACATGAGTGGGGGCCTGGTGGAGGGTGCCCCTGGTGCCTGGGGGGTGGGGGTGGTGGGAGACATGAGTGGGTGCCTGGTGGAGGCTGCCCCTGCACTGCTGGGGGGTGGGGGTGGTGGGAGACATGCACTGTTGATCAGTAGTGCAAGGTGACATGTGGGTTGGCTGGGGGGCATGCCCATGGTGGATGGGCTGCCTGCGGGACATGAGCAGGGGTGCAGGGTAGTCCCCCGTGGTGTGGGCTGCCTGCAGGGGCCGTGGAGGTTGTGGAGCGTACACCTGGGAGGACCCACACGGCCAATTCACGTGTAGTACTCCCCAGAACCCCTGAAATACACATACCCTGCTGAAATCGCGTGTGGAACTTCCCGCGCACCCCTGAAATACACGTACCATGCTGAAATCGCGTGTGGAACTTCCCGCGCACCCATGGAATACACGTAGCCTGCTCGCACTGGGCAATAGCGTGTGGAACTTCCCGCACACCCCTGAAAGACACGTACCCTGCTGAAATCGCGTGTGGAACTTCCCGCGCACCCCTGAAATACACGCACCCTTCTGGAATCGCGTGTGGAACTTCCCGCGCACTGCTGGAATACACGTACTCTGCTGAAATCGCGTGTGGTACTTCCCGCGCACCCATGGAATACACGTACCCTGCTCGCACTGGCCCAATCGCGTGTGGAACTTCCCGCGCACCCCTGAAATACATGTACCCTGCTGAAATCGCATGTGGAACTTCCCGCGCACCCCTGGAATACACGTACCCTGCTGAAATTGCGTGTGGAACTTCCCGCGCACCCATGGAATACACGTACCCTGCTCGCACTGGGCCAATCGCGTGTGGAACTTCCCGCGCACCCCTGAAATACACGTACCCTGCTGGAATCGCGTGTGGAACTCCCGCGCACCCCTGGAATACATGTACCCTGCTGAAATCGCGTGTGGTACTTCCCGCGCACCCATGGAATACACGTACCCTGCTCGCACTGGCCCAATCACGTGTGGAACTTCCCGCGCACCCCTGGAATACACGTACCCTGCTGAAATCGCGTGTGGTACTTCCCGCGCACCCATGGAATACACGTACCCTGCTCGCACTGGCCCAATCGCGTGTGGAACTTCCCGCGCACCCCTGAAATACACGTACCCTGCTGTAATCGCGTGTGGAACTTCCCGCGCACCCCTGGAATACACGTACCCTGCTGAAATCGCGTGTGTAACTTCCCGCACACCCATGGAATACACGTACCCTGCTTGCACGGGGCCAAACGCGTGTGGACCTTCCCGCGCACCCCTGAAATACACGTTCCCCGCTTGGCGTTTGCTGTTTGCCAGCCCGGTGAACTGGTCCAGGGTTAGCGCAGCCCTTTGCGATGATTTAGCGATTTTGATGGCTTTTCCTTGCGCGAGGGCGTTCTTGGGGGCGTTACTGGCGCTGCTGCAGGGTCGCTGCGATTCTCTGCGCCACGGCTGGTTTGGGAGCCTAAAATCCATGAATCCGCTGTGCGCGGAAATGGGTTTTAGCGCACGTGCCTGGCGCAGACAATCGCACGCAGACACTCTGCGCCAGCCGCTTGCGACACTTTTCTGCGAAATTCTATGAATTACCCTGTTAGTTTTTCTTCTCCAAGTTCATAACTACTCATTCATATTGCTTATTGAATACATTTCCTCTAACCAAGCATCACTAGTTGGAATGATTGTTGTTTTCCAGTTCCGTAGAATTATCCTTTTTGCAACCATAGAAGCCTTCAAGATCCACGTCACTTGATATGACAGATCTTCCAGGTCAGTATGTTCACCCAAAATTAGTGTTCCAAAATCATATTCTCTTTTTTCTCCCCGGACTTTATTCATCACATCTGCTACCCTGCGCCAGAATGCTTTTACTTTATAGCAATAAGTGGTACATGCAAGTAGGCTGTTTGTGGTGACCAACAGAGAGCAGGCAAGTCTTTCCTCTGTGACATTGCTTTCCCTGGGAGGAGCCACAGGCAGCAGCTGCTCCTTCAAAACCCACTGCACACTGCAGAACGGTGTGTGGAAGTGATACGTGCAAGTGGTCTGTTTGTGGTCCATTTGGGGATCACTGTGGATGGCAGACGTCCTTCCCCCCCAGGTGCTCAAGGCCCCCTGCAGAAGTAAGAACAAGGTGGTGCTGCCATCTCCAGGATCAAGGTGAGACAAGAGAAAATACTGTTTAGCCCCTTGCGCCACACATCACATCAATTACTGTGCGGCATCTGTTGAGAAGTGGAGGCATGTCTCTGATATTATCTGTTGTAAGATGTTGGGGAAAGCCCAGGGGCATGTGAAATCCTCACACACTCATACTTCTAAGGTATATGGCCTTAGATCTGGAAAGGTGCCACATTGGCAAATTGTCGGGTGCTACTATGGATACGAATGTTGAACACTTAAACCCGGCAGCAGCAACTCTCAGAGGGGTAAGGGGTACAATTAATGCCTATTTTCCCATCAAGTTTGGGGGATAAAAAAAGACACCTAATATGTCTATTGTGAAGGAGGATTCAAACTCCCACCAGGAGAGCCAACGTTCTTGACTTCATTAGATTCATAATAATTAATTGCTGAGGTTGTTATACGCCCTACATGGATGTCTACAACACATACCCAACAAGGAAGTAATCCCCCCAAATATATCTGTAGTGGAAAGGAATGCTACTAACTCCGGGAGAAATGAAGCTGTGACTGCAGGTGGCTGCAACAGTAGCATAGATGTTACCCACTCTGAACCTCTACAAGAGAGAATTTAGGGTAGCCCAAAAATGATTTATGAGACAAACATGGATTTTGCTCCATCCCCTGTTAGTATTAATGTAAGTCTGCATGCCAACGTGCTCGATGACCCCAAGAGTGACTTCAGTATTGGTGCTTTCCAATTTTCAGTCAAAATCCTGCTGAAACTTTGTGGGGCAATACATCAAGACCTTAAAAATCAAGGGGCTATGATGACTCGACTTTTAGACCTGACCTGCCATAATCTTAGTAACTGTGCACCTTGGTTTTGAAGCCACTACTGTACCATCACAGCAAGGTTTTAACATCGCTGAGTGGAACCTAAAATTGAAAGTGATGCAAATGAAGTGAGCCAAATTTCGCAGACCAGCCTTATTACCTGTAAACAACAACGGCAAATAAAGCGTCAAAAGAACTTGGCAGCTAAGGTAAAAAAGGGTCAGCATTTACAGATGGTTATTATCGAAACCCAGACCCTCAACTCTACGGCAAAATCAGACATCCTTATAAACACAAAAAAGTCAAGGAAACGTGTTGCACACAATAATAGGAGATCCGCACAAGGTGTGGGCACCTTGTTGGCTGATGAAGGAGGATGGCCCACAACAGTCAACTACCCCAGCGTCATCTATGCCTATTAGTCGGCCTATTGGACTGCAGTCAAGGATAGCCCTGCCAATTGCCATCAAAGAAGATGACGAAATCTCTCGGAACTTGGAGTCAATAAGTTCATCCGCAGGTGAAGAACATGAGATTTGTCCTTACCACTGGGCAAGCGACAGCTACGAAGAGTAGTTGGAACCTCAATAGACCAACGCTTATGGCTCTCCTCTGTAAAGGCCCTTCCTTGAGACTTTTGAATTTTGGTGATTTTGACTTTATTGAACCCCTTACTTCTACAGCAGGCAATGGGCCTCATTCCGAGTCTGGCGCTATCCATGGAGTAAATAGCACCATGGTAAGCAACCATGGAGCTATTTACTCCATGGAAATCCGGCATGGTGAATGGAGTAATTACCGGTCCATTCCAAGGTTGGAGGGACCGGTAATTCTCCATTCACCATACCGGTTCCCCATCCCCATTCCTACCCCCATAGGGCTCAATGGGAATGGGGAAGGAGTAAATTACGGCACCGTAAATTACGGTGCCGTAATTTACTCCAAGGTCCCTTTGCGGGTTGGATTTTTAACGCCTCCTAAAAGCAGGCGTTAAATGCCAACCCGCAAAAGGGAACTCGGAATATGGTGGTAAGTGTTAACGGTCACCGTTGCCATTAACGGTGACCGTTAACCCTTACCGCCAGCCTCGGAATGAGGCCCAATGTTACCCATATCCACTGTTGCCTGCCCTAAACAGCCTCTATGATACATCAGCATCAAGCATCCCTAAAGTTCTTGGAATTTGAGCTGACAAAAAGGAGCATATAGACATGGCCTTGTGTAAGGGCCCACAACCTACTGTGAAAGCCCCCACAATAAAATCAGCAACTGACTTGAGAGCCAATTTTGATTACATCAAAGGATGGGAATGGCTGCAGAGAGTCCTTCCTAAATACCGGCATAACCATTGAAGGTGTATGATCTTGAGCTGGAATACCCATGGCTTATCATATTGGATGCACAAAGCGGGGTCTCAGAATGCCCCGCTTGAATTTGACATTTTTGCTCTCCAAAAGACCTGGCTAATATTTGACATCAAGATCAATGTGTTTGTCATATTCCAGTCCAAGGCTATCAAAGGGAAGGTGGGATGCCCATCTGGGGGGGTCTTGATTGAGGTTAGGAACGATCTAAACCCCTCTTTAGTTGAACCCCATGGATCTGGGGGAAATTACCTAGCGGTCAAAATTTGGAGGACATTGGGGAATGGCCAGGAGCGTATGTTAATTATAAATATTTATGAACCGTCAGGTGGGGATGCTGACGAGGATGCATTTGACTATTTAGATCATATTCTGTCTGGCTGGGGAGATTTGGCAGCCTTTAACCTGTAAATCCTGTGTGGAGATTGTAATTCCAGATGTGCGGATAGATCAGAAGGACTGGTTTTCAAGAATGTGTCCAAATTAAGCACTATGCCCCATAAAACATCAAATTCCAGGGGGTTGAAGTGGCTTAGCTACTTGAAGGATTGGAACCTTTATTTGTTAAATGGCCGGATGAAAGGGGACTGTCCAGGCCATATAACCCGGTCTGTAGGGGGGAAAAAAGTCAATATTGGACTATTATGTTTGTAACAATTGTCTTTTGGAACTAGTTAACACCCTTAGAATTGTTCCAAAGGAAAACAGTGCCCAAGCTATGCTGATGCTTGACCTAAATGTGAATGTCAGAGAATGTAATACCCTTAAGTGTGGCTATGTGGACCTAAACCATGCAGGGAACCGACTTTGGGAAATTGTGTGCAAGGGTTTTTCATAGGGTTATTTTGACTGGAAAGCGCTTCAAGGTAAAAAGGCCAATGATATTGAAGCATGGCTCCCACTTGTAGCATGTAGTGGTTAGTAACACCAAGCCCATTCAAGACTTTGATATAAAGATTTGTGATCGTAAGTGCATTGTGCATAAGGATATTCACTGCCTTAGGTCTAGAATCACCTTAAGTGGGCAATTAGGTTCTTGTGCCTCTGAAATCACGGTAACTAAAAAGGAATATCGTTCTTGGCAACAAAAAAAAACATAAGGATATGGTCAAAAAGTTTAAATGGGAAGAGTTTGTCCAGCTGTGTCTGAGACAGGATTCTGGAGCCTTGTGGAAATTACTTGCAAAGGTTAGGAGGGAAAAGAATAAGAATTGTGTTAATCCGATTTCAGGGGCCATTTGGTGTGCCCATATCAGTACACAATACTATAATTCCTTGGCCCCATGTGTATATCCTCAGGCTGTTCTGACCTGGCCCTTAGAGATTAACCGGATGAAACTTGTGATAGCCATAAATAAATTAAAGAAATCAAGAGCCCCACGGCCTAATGGCCTGGCAAATGTGCTATTGAAGGGGGAGTCAGAGAACTGGGCACATGTTATATTTATCCTTTTTGCCCGAGTTTGCAGAGAACATGTGATACCGTTCTCATGGCAGCAGTCTGTTTTTATACCCATCTACAAGAAGGGTGAACAAACGGATGTGAACAACTACAGGCTGCTGTCCATGTTGGATGTCAATGGCAAACTCTTTTCCACAGTGGTATTAAAAGAACTACAGAAATGGGTGGCCGAGAATAATATCTTCCACCCATTCCAGACAGGATTCTGTCCTGGGTCAGGGACAGCCCACAATATCAGAGCACTAGACTCTCTTATCCAATCCACCCTTAGGAATAGTTTAGCAACCCTATACCTGGCCTTTGTAGATTTTAAATCAGCATTCAACCAGGTTAACGCCGAGATCCTGTCGGCTAAACTCTGCAAATTGGGGTGCCCGTCATGTTTTTTTCAAATATTAACAAAGCAACATTAGGTTGGATAATGGAGGGACGACGACAGCCTTGACCAGAGTAAACAGGGGAGTCAAGCAAGGCTGTGCGTTGGCTCCCCTGTTGTTAAATTTGTATATATCGGATCTTATTAGGTGTCGGCTTGTGAAAGCTAATTGCTCCACCAAGATTGGCTCTATGCCTGCTGTTGCCATGGTGTATGTCGATGATTTGGTCATCTGTGACCGTACTTTAGTGCGAATGAAGATCTTGATTAATGAATTGGCAAACTATGGCAACAGGCATGAACTGGCCATTAACCGGACAAGACTAAGGTCATGTTAATATCTAGAAGGAAAGTCTGCAGAGTCACAATGGAGAGTGATAGACTATGTACCATTTTACCAATATTTGGATTTGGAACTAAATGTCTTGTGCGGTTATGACCAGATCATTGCAAGTAATATTTGGCCAAACAACTGACATATCAAGTAAGAAAGTTTGCACATAAATATGCAGGATATACAATCAAGGGCATCATAGCTCTGTACAAACAATGCCTTTTACCCAGAGTTCTTTATGGGCTTAAAACCCTGGCCATACAGAATCTCTCATGGTTAAATAAAATGCAGAGCTTATTTTGGCACACAGTCCTGAGTCTTTGCCCCACTTGCCCCATGGAATATCTGCGCTTAGAATTAGGACTGGCCTCACTCAGGGGTATGGTGATCAGGGCACGTGCTTGTTTTTACATGAAGTCTAAGGCTAACCCCGGTTGTGCCTTGTTGACTGGGTGATAGTGGAGACAAGAAAGTAGTCTTTAAGGGTATCAGTTTTATGAATTTAAACCTTGACATATTTGATAAGATCAATTGGGTAGCCAACTATGATCTGGGAACACCTTATGCAACCCTGAAGGAGGCCTTTGTGAGACGTCTCAATAGATGGAACTGGTGCAATTACTACCTTCATCTCTCTAAATTAAAGGAATATGAGACTGTTGTAAACGTGGTGCATAGGTATAGGAAAACTCAGCCTTATTTATTGCCATGACCAGACAGATAAGTAAGGTTTTTACTTTACAGCTCCCAACTAACCAACTTCCTGTTCTGGATGTGTATGGCTCAAGCAAACAACTAGCCGTTGATGCACAGTTTTGCCATATCTGTAAAAACCCAGAAAAGAGAGAGAAAGCCAGACATGTACTGATACAGTGTGCTGAAATGGGACCCATATATATGTGCACACTACAGAGTATGGTTTATAGGTATGAAGCAATTACAACTGAGACCTTTTGGAACTATTCTCTAAATACTGACTCTATTTCCTCGCAGATAACCTTATACCGAGTTTGGCTTCGGGTGGCCTACTCAGTGATTAGCAGGGTTGAGGGCAAGTTAGAAATATGTGACCCAGGGAGTTAATGCTAAGTGGTCATGGTCAGGACTGGTCAATAAGATGAATTTGTATGAACTCTTATGAAATGTCAGTTTTTTAGACTTTTAGCATTAAGGTATATTTGTTTGTTTATTAAGAACATTTTATGATGGAATTGGTTTAAACACTCATGTTTTTACGTTCTGTTTCAGGTACTATGGGCCTCATTACACGGATGGCGGTAGGGATTTACCGGTACCGGTAAAATACCGGTACCGGTAAATCCCTACCGCCTTACTACGAGGTCCCTTAGCGGGTTGGTGCTTTAACGCCTGCTTTTTGCAGGCGTTAAAAACCAACCCGCTAAGGGACCTCGGAGCTAATTACGGCACCGCAAAATTGCGGTGCCGTAATTAGCGCCTTCCCCATTCCCATAGAGCCCTATGGGGCAGAAATGGGAATGGGGAAGGGCAATGGCGGAAGGGGGATTTACCGCCCCTCCAACCTTGGAATGGGGCGGTAAATCCCCTTTCCGCCAAGGCGGTGCCGGTATTTTACCGGCATGAGCCATGGCGCTAATAGCGCCATGGCTCACCGCCTACCATGTAATGAGGCCCTATGTCTTGTGTTTTATGATTTAGGATCTATGTAGTAATGCTACAGAAATTGTAGCAATTGTAGATGATTATTTTGGATTTGAATTAACTGTTTGTATTGTGTAAAGTAAATCTTGTGTAAAGTTCAATTTGAACTGAATCACATTAAAGATTCTTATTATTAGCAAATGGCTCAATTAAGAATGGTAAGAAGTGTCTTGCTGTGAAAGCCTAATGATATCTGGCAAAGTTCAGAATATTTAAACCTCCTCTTTCGCTCTGGAGCTATAGTTTCTAAAGCTTTAACCTTGGCACCTTTTTTTCCCACACCAGAACGATTGAATCATACCATTGTAAAGGGGGACCCTCTGCATCACCAGCTTTGACATGTGCAGACTCAAGCACTGGAGACTTGGACACAGATAAAGGAACGGACGCCTCAACAGATTTCACAGCCATCTTTATTACAGGTTCAGAAGACACTGGAAACAGCACACTGAGATGCTACAATCAGCTTGCTTATATAGGATTATTTCAGTGACATAATGTTTTCATGCAAATTTAGGATACATTTCTAATTGGTTCTCTTAACTAGAATATAAGCCCTCCTTGTTTTTGACTGGTTGGCTTAAATGTCACTCACAAAGCCCACATTAGCTAATTTTGGCAAGCAATACTTGATTGACACATGACCTCATCACGAGTTGGGCTGTATCCCAGCTGTACCGCCTGCACTAATAGCGTTACCGCCTCCCGGTTCAGTACTATTAGCACCGGATCAAGGGTTGGCCAGTAATGGTTATTCCCCATTGGGTCCTTTGGACCCAATGGGGCATTTTTGGTGCAATTAGCGCGCTCTAATAGCACGTGCCAAATGCACCCGAAAATTGACATTTTTCCAGTGCATTTACCCCCACCTTGGAGCTGGGGGTAAATGCTGCCAGACTTGTGTTTGGCGGACCCTTAAATGTGGCGGTAATAGCTTTAATAGCGTTACAGCCGCATTTAAGAGCTACCACCCAACTCGTGATGAGGCAATAGCTTGCATGAGATCCAGCTGGACCTAATTATCTATCCTTCAATTCCTGCAAAGAACCGGCCCTTATCTGATTCTCAAGGCCTGCCAAATCTACTTGGCAGGTAGTACCATGAACACCTCCATGAGCTAATCTTATTTGTTGCCAAGTAAGCAGCTGTTCTGCCAAATTGATAACCTTCCCATGCTCTTTATCTGATTTGCTATCAATCATTGTCTGCTTTTCTTGCCAAGAAATTCTAAATATACCAATCCCAGACATGCTTATCTACAGTGAGCTACTCCCAAAGGAAATTCCACCATCAGTATGAGCTCTTTTAATATCTGACTCCGAAGCCATTTTGTTTTCTGGCATCCATTTTAGAATCTATTTAAGCCTGCTCAGCCTAGATGTCCGGCTACCAAATGGTAAACCAATTTACTTTTGAGCATAACTAATTTTCGATACGTTTTTTCAGATTCCATTGTTAGATATTCATGATGTGTGTGTAATACCCGAGACACCCTTTACTTCCTGACTCATTCTGACCCCAAAATATATGTCACCCCGTATGCACTCTTTATCTTCAAAAAGCACTATAATTCTGATTTTTGCAATACTGGAACCACTGATTAGCCTACCATGCCATCCACACCCAGCTTGGGGGATCTAGCACCTCCTCTACACCATCATGTTTTTTCAACATTGGTTTCCTTGTCGGAAGGGGATCATGCTCATGACATAAGTTATCTTTGGCGCAGCTGTCATTTTTAGTGCATTCACTTTTCCACCTAGTGACAACTTAGAGAATCCCATTGTTCAAAGTCTGCCGACAATTTCTCCATCTGTAATTTCATATTCACAGCCATCATGTTTTTTATACCTCTATTAAGCCAAATTCCCAAATATTTCATTCTCGAAGGGCAGCACTTGAAACCTAGACTTTGTAGCTCTGAACTAACTATGCACATCTGCGAACATGGCAGAACCTCTGACTTTAACCAATTGATTGTATAGTTCATGCTGTATATTTCAATCAGATCCATGAATGCTCGGATAGATGTTGTCAAATCTTGCAAAACAAGAAGAAGATAATCTGCATAGAGCCATAATTTCTGTGTAACTCCCTAGAAGTTAATCCCTGCTATTCACTTTTCCGATCTGATAGCCACAGCCAAAGGCTCCAAGGAAACAACAAAGCAAAAAGGCGACAGTGGGCAACCTTGATGTGTCCCTCAGAGCAATTTAAACTTTGGTGAAACTGTGCCATTTGTTAATACCTCAGCTGTTGGGTCCGTATGAAACAATCAGACCAAGCTCTTCAATTCCTTACCAATATTAATTATCTCCAGAGTTCTGAATAGAAAGTCCCAATGTACCCTGCATCCAGCGAAATAGCAGCTGATCCCACTTTTAGCTTGCTTGATTCTGGTATTGTTAATAGAAGCTTTTGCATACTTGTTGCGGCACTCTTCCTTTCACAAAGCCGGCCTGATTCGGATGTCAATTTGATAAGACTTTCTCCAACCTGCCCACCAACACTTTTGAAATGATTTTCCAGTCAGAGTTCATCAAACCTATTGGTCTGTAGCTGCTCAGATACAAAGTAGGCTTACCCGATTTCAAAGGGACTGAGATCGTGGCAAGTCTAAGTGAGGGTGGAAGCCTACCCTTTTCACTGCAGCGTGAGTAAGTAGTCTTCAGCAGGTCTAAAGCCACCTCTGGCATTGCCCTATAGAATTCTGCAGGTAATCCATCTGGTCCTGGGAATGTTCCCATAATCAAAGCACACACAGCTTTTCTAATCTTATTGATCATTATTTCTCTTTCCAAAACCAACTTTTCATCCTCTGTTAAACATTTAAAAGGTTGATTTTCCAAGAATTTATCAATCAAGATTGAATCATCCTCCTGAGTTTCACTGTAAAGCTCCTTATAAAAATCTCTAAATTAATTCATAATCTTCTGTGGATCATAAATTATATGACCCCCATTTTTCTCAATTGCACACATTGGCCCTCATTCCGAGTAGGGCGGTAAGGGATACCGGGCACCGGTAAGGAGACCGGTGCCGGTAATCCCTTACCACCCTACTACAAGGTCCTTTAGGAGGTCCCTTCCTTAACACCTGGTCTGACCAGGTGTTAAGGACAGGACCCGTTAAGGGACCTGGGCGTAAATAACGGGTTTGGCATACGCTGGCCTGTTATTTGCACCCTCCCCATTCCCATTGAGCCCTATGGGCGTTCAAATGGGAATGGGGAATAGTTTGGTAAATGGGGACTTACCGGTCCCTTCAAGGTCGGAATAGACCGGTAAGTCCCCATTGAGCCAAACCGGAGTCGGTAAATAGCACCATGACTACCACCATACTCGGAATGAGGACCATTGTCTTGCTTCCGGCAACCACTCTCAAATGACGTGCCAATGAAGACAGGGTCCCAGGAAGGCCCCCTTCATCCCCATGAACATGACGGCCCAAAGAGTAAAAAATGCACAAAGTGACTCATTATTCAGATAACCCCCAGTCCAGCAGACCAGAAGGGCGGCATGGCAGCTTTGGGAGACCAGGTAGCTGACCAGCGTCAGCAGATCATGGAGTGTTAGTATTGACTCAGCCATACAGCAACTAAGGGGAACGGGAAAGTAACTGTGGTGTGAGGGTGGTATTGAGTATTTCTGAGTATCTTTGGAGTATTGTTGAGTATTGTTTAGTAGAGTCGAGTATTGTCCAATATAGTAGGCAACAGAGCGGAGGCTGATGTCATTTTTATGGGTATGGCACATTCGGTTTTGAGGTAAAAGGTTCTGATGAATAACCTAGACTATTGATTTAAGGGCACAAATGACAGGAGTTATGCGAATATTGGATTTCCTGTGGGTTGGGCATTTTAGCTTGGTTCATAGATGGTGGTATCCCCGTTAGCTTTAGCAAAGGGAGCTGCCCTAGATTGCGGGAGGTGTTCATCTGGTCAAGTCTCATAGAGACATTTTATCTACAAGGACACGCTGTAGGTACAGATTGAACACAAAGAATATTGGTATCCCCTGTTAGGAGGCAGGAAGACAGCTGTGGGTTCATGTTGGGGTTGTGTATATTTTCGTGCAATGGGATCTAGCATTGTGCGCGCTGTAAGTGATCTTTAGCGCTACCTTGCTTAGTGAGTTGGTGACGTCACCCATTAGGTCTGTGCATTGGACTCGAGGAGCACAAGGTGTTTGTTACTCACTGTACATTCACAGCCAGGGGCGTTGTTGTCCTGTGATAGAGGTGAACGACAGGGAGCAGGATAAAGGTCTCGACAGTAAGCCTGATCCACCACATCCTCTCCGTATACAGGCCTCCTCAACTTGAGGGAACTCTTTTTTACGATAAACCCCTATGCTGTTCAAACAAGACAGACAGAGGAGTTGATTCCACAAAAGAGCAGGGAACGTACGCACCGCTTGTACCAATGCTGTAAAGAAAGAACAAGCATTAATGGAGTCACAAGACAACAATTGCAGATCACTATCCTTCAGCCGTAATTATGGAGTACCTGTGAGTTATCTTCCTAATGGCAGAGGGTCTGAACCTGAAATAAGGAGAACTAATTAATACTTAGGGCTAGATAAAAAATGGCTCAACCCCCTCTTCCTAATGCTCAGTTCTTACCACCAGATCAAGAGGAAGTCAACTTGAGCACCACTGAAACAACGACAGGATAAAATAATAAACAGGAAGGTTAGTATGGGTCAATCTACCCCGGGCGGCACGAGGGACACACTGGGTTTGGGATGGTGCACTGGCAGCAGAGCGTTCACTGTGCACGTGATGAGCAGAAGAGACGCAGTACTTAAAGTATTGGTGTTCAGCAGCAAAGGTAAGAGTGTGAATGATCTTTCAGATAATGCAGTACAAAGAGCAAAGAAACCCCCACCCCAAGGTGGAGGGTAAGTCTTACTGAGATTTCCGCAACACACGATTCTAGGGGAGGATGTGTGATGACTCAGGAGGAGTCTTAGAACACAGAGGTAGTAAGTGACAGCGTTCCCAACCAGGTATGCAGGTTGCGTAGGACTCTGAAAGCAGGAAGTGAATGAGTGCAGAGCTGGAACAGAATCCAGGTAAGGTAGATTTGTATCCAAATCGAAAGGCAATTAAACATAGGAATGTACGCTTACTAATAGTTCTTCTTTTAAGAGAGTGAGCACAGACATGTAGGGTGAACAGATATCTGATTCTATAAATCTGTCAACTAATTTAACACAGTAAAGTTTCCTTAATACGGAAATCCTAGGACTAAATCTGACGCAATTCAAAACTTTCCACTCATGACGTGTGCTTGCTGTATATTTCAACAAAAGCATATAAATGGTAATGACAATTCTTAACAGGTAACTAAACACTATGAATATAAAGAAAAAAACAATCAACTCTAAATTCATAAAAGGTGTGAATCATATATTTTTTAGCAAAACAGTATAACAAAAAATCAAATGTGATTACAGTCTCAACCAAGGACATAAAAAGAAAATAAATATATCCACATGATACATACATTGAAACATTCAAAAATATTGTGAGACAAACATATGACAAAAGCAGAAACAGTAAATAAGAGAACAATGTCATTTAGTTAATTCACTAAAAGAACATATGTAACAAATACCGGGATGCAAAAAAGAAGAAACAGATGCCTGATAATAGTTCAATAGATATTTAGCATCATGGCTCCCAAAGGTGGGGACTTTTTCTTAGTGGTCCCTTATGTAATTGTTTCTATGCAAAGCAGTTAATGCTGCAGGGTCTTTGGATATAAGATATCTTTTATTCTTGCCACCGTGAGGATTGAGTATTGGAACAAAACAATGAGTTCCAAAGGGCAGGGATGCATGTGTTCAGTTGGGTTCCCTGTCTTCTTCACGTTTTGGCGGTAGTCTATTGAAATAGGTCTGCCTTCATCAGGGCTCCTATGGGGGGACTCTGTAGAGAATATAGGGATATCAGGTAAGTGGGGTTGAGGTGTGGAAGCCCATGATAGGAGGGCATTGGTATACTCACTGGAAAACTCTCAGCACCGGTCGGGAGGCTTACCTGCCAGTGCTTCAAATCCCAAGTGCTAAGGTACAGGCCACACGGAGATAGCCACCAGGCAAGTCAGAAGCAGTCATGTAACTGACCACTGGGGTGTTTTAGTCAAAATCACACATCTGGGTATTTTCTATAAGGAAAAATGTAAGCAAAAAGAAGGAAGGCTTGTTTAGATGGAGTTCTGAAGCCTTGTGTTATAATGTTAGTTTATTGGTACTTTGTATCACGTGGTTAAACAAGGAAACATTACAAAAGGTTCTAGGCTGTACCTGGTGCAGATACAAAATCACTGCTTTGGTGTAATCCAAATGATTTGATGGCAGGTACACGTAGTGAGACAATGCTGGCTGGTAAATGGTTCCTGGGAAAACAAGAACAAAGGCAAAATGCCAAATCGAAAGGCAAGGCAGGGTCAGGGCAGTCCACATTACGATAATCAGAGAGAAAGCCGTAACAAATTCGAAGAGCAGGAGCAAGTTAAGTAGGCGGTCCGGAGTTAGGAATCACTGGAGGCAGTTAGAAGAGCTTCTGGATAGACAAAGGATTTGTCTGGCAGCAGTCACGACCGTAACGCTAAATAGAACCACCGGAACAAGGGAAGGAGTGGATTTATATTTCCGGCAGGGGCGGAGTCTTTACAGACACAGCCCAACTAGGAACGTCGGCTTCCCACTTGACACGGGAGGTACGATTTGGTTTTCAGTTTCCAAGGCAACCTCCATTTCTTCCACAAGGAAGTGCTGACACTGCGAAAGAAACCCTGAGGCCGCTATAATCCACTTGGTGTATGTGTGCGTTGCGCAGAAGGCGCAGGGACACGTGTGACAGTGTTATGGAAACGGTGTTGAGAAACTTCAGATTGACAGAGAAGGTTGTCCAGTGGCGGTGCGCGGAAGGCACATGCGCAAGATCAGTGGCTGTGTCTGAGGAGGTGGAAAATTGCAGAAGGGCGGTGCGTGGAGCACGCCTGACAGATTACTTGCGCCAGAGAGGCTCTAGAAAAAGTAGAACTGTCATTTTATTGTGTTTTGTTAACAGCAGAATATCGAAAGACTTCACTTGAGGTCAATTAAGTATAAGATCAATGAATCAAGGAAAGAGCGGGGGACGCACTTGTGTAAGACCCTTCTGCCCTATAAGGATAAGATTTGTAAATATAGGGAAGAATGGACAAAAATCACACAGGGTAAATTGACAAAGCCATGGCCAAAATGTGGGCGTTTCTCCAAAAATGTGCTGCAATCACTACTGACACACTTACAGGACACTTTTGCAGTGAAGATAAAGCTGAAGTCAGGAGCAATTTTACTACGAGTGAAACAATACCCACTCTCAAGGGAAGCAGACAAGGGCATCTATGAACCAATTGCTAGTGAAGCAAGGCATCTTAGTGCCATCAGAACCACCATGCAACATGGCTGTGTACCCTATCAAGAAAGCAAAAGGCGCATTGTGTCATTTTATACAGGTCTTGCACCCTCTTAACTATATTGCAGAAGCAGAATATTCTTTAGTTCCAAATCCAGCGACAATTTTGTGCAGCATTCCAATGGAATCTGCCTGCTTCATGATCATAGATTTGGTGAATGCTTTCTTCTCTATACCACTACACCCAGACTCACAAGACCTGACTTCCTTCCTATATAGAAATAAGATTAGGAAACATACAACACTTCCTCAAGGGTACTGTGAATCACCTTCCATATTCAATAGGGTCCTCCAGATGGACCTAGGCACTGTACAGATGGAGAGTACAGTCATACAGTACGTTGATGACATACTGATTTGTAGCAAGACAGAAGAGCAGTGTAGGAATGACTCAGTGCACATGCTGACAGTGTTAGCCGAAAAGGGCTACAAAGTGGACAAGGAAAATTACAATATTGCCAGACAGAACTGCAATATATCGATCAGATGATCTCCCAAAATGGCCAACGGGTGATGCCAGAGAGGGTGGAGACAATATGGAAGACCGCAAAACCCTCAGCAGTTCTTAGGGTTATGTAATTACTGCATAGCAAATCTAGAAGAATTAAGTGACACTCGCAAGGTACGTGCTCTACATTGACAGGTCTTCAAACATTGACCAGACAGATGGGGTAAGACATATTGGGACTGCAGTAGTGAAGGAGGACGGGATAAGTGAGGTAGTGATTAGCGCACAATTGCCATCACATTACTCACCACAAGCAGCAGAATTAGTGGCCTTGATATTGGCATTAGAGCGCAACAGGTGGAAGAAAGTCATGATTTATTTAGATTCAGTTTACGTGACATCCACAGTGAATTCTAGGCTGTCACGCTGGATGAGAAGGGGCTTCAGACGTGCTGATGGGTCACCAGTACAGCACGCGCTCCTATTAGGCAGGCTGATGGACGTCATACATTTCCCAGAACTAGCTATTGTGAAATGACAAGTGCACACAAGAGAGCAAGATCCTATCTCCAGGGGAAACAAGGAAGCAGATGCAGAAGCAAAATGCACTGCATATTTTGGGGACCTTCTGGAAATGGATGCCTCGTCAGAGGCCTGTGATATGATATAATATTTTATTTATAGCGTGCCTAAACACAATTGTTTCAAGGTGCGACAAGGCAAGGGGGGAACACGGGAGAACATGACAACAATCTTACTAGGCCAAGTGGCATTGAGATTGCACAAGTGCGGGGAGAGGTAAGGGGAAAAGTGAAGGGGGAAGGGGAGGAGGAGAAGTGCGAGTCATGGGATCAAGACATAGGACAAATAGTGCAACCAACAGGTGGCGGTGAAGGGGTTAAGTGCAGACAGCAAATGTTGGATACGTGCAAGTAGAGGGACTGTAGGGATGCAGATATACCGCCCCCAAGTGCAGGGTTGGCAGGAGGTAGTGCAAGTGTAAAACTGAAAGGGCAGGGACCTAGGTCCATGATTAAGAGGGTAGCCAGGTAACCAGACATATTCAGACGAGAGATCAGCAGGCAAGTGGCAGAAAGAAGGCAGATGCAAAGAGGAAAGTGTTGACCTGCTTCCAGAACCGGAGATGGTTCTGTTCATGTTCCCGAGAGGCAGGGAGGCTGTTCCAGAGGGAGACACTGGCCGAAGAGACAGATCTGTCCCCAACTCATTGCTTAGAGTAGCAACTGACCCTCAGGGAGTTGGAGGTGGAAGAGCGAAGAGTATGAGAAGGAAGATACTTCTGAAGAGAAAGCTGGAGGTATTTTGGTGCCAGGCCCCATAGGCCTTGTGGACAATGCAAAGGGTCTTGAATTTGATTCTTGCAGCCACTGGGAGCCAATGGAGAGATTTCAGTGCTGGAGAGATACAATCCATGGGCTTGAGGCCAAGGACAAGTCTTGCAGTCCTGTTCTGGATGAGTTGCAGAGGATGATTTAAAAAGAGGCTGTTACAGTAGTCAAGCTTAGAGAGTACCAGAGCTCTGGAGACAGTGAGCTTTTGACAGGAAGGACACGAAAGGAAGAATACCTCTGAGGAGATGCAGTTGGTACTTTGACTTCTAAGAGACATCGGAAATGTAAGGGAAGAAGGAGAGGGTGGAGTCAAAGATAACCCAGAGGTTCTTAGCCTCACAGGTGATAATGTAAGAACAATGATACTCAACGATGGTTACAATGTATTGCCAGCGACACAAATCATCGAGCTGCAGGTAGCTGCACCCAGGGAGGAAAAGGAATTTCGGCTTAGATGGGGATGTACTGTATCCACAACAGATGCTATATGGCGGCTGAAAAACACAGGGAAAGTGGTAATGCCACTTGAATGATTACATATGGCACTAACACAATTACATTATCCAACACATACAGGAAAGGAAGTGCTTGCCGTCCATATTGGAGAAACATGGTTCTGTCCTAATTTGGCGGAACAGATGGCCGAGTTCATGAGTAACTGCTTAACCTGTGAACAGTTTACTGCAGGACATACATTAAGAGTCATGAGAGGAGCCATACTATGCCCAGTTAGTCCATTCCAACATCTCCACTTCGACTATGTTGACATGATCCAAGTCTGCTAAGGGTACCGCTACGTGATTGTTGTTGTGTGTTCATTTTCCCGTTGGATGGAGGCGGGTTCTTGTTCTCATCCTGACACCCTTAGAGCAGTGAAATTCCTGGCCCGAGAAGTATTCCCACGATTGGGCTTGTGTGAAGTCCTGCGTTTGACAATGGGCCTCATTTCGCCAATTAGATGTTTCAGCATATTACAACGTTGCTGGGCATCCATCTCCAATTCTCCAAGCGAACGGGGTGTGTGAATGCCTCACTGGCCTGCTTAAAGAAGCCATAGCTAAGAAAAAAAAAAGAGTCTCAACAAAATCTGGCTGCACTGCCTGCCTTTAACCCTGTTCGTATTGTGAAACAAGCCGGGGTCTGGACAATATTTGACCCCCCATGAGGTGGTGACAGAACAGCACATGCAACTCCCCCTGGCTCCTCGCACTAGGGCCATGAAGGACGCACAGGGTGCTGCAAATGAATTGGGTCAGGAAATGTATGAATATGTGACTTCCTTGATTGCTAATGCCTCTTTTATCTCTCGCCAGATATGACACGAGGGAGGCCCTGAAGTCAGCGAGGAATGCAACAGCGTCAACAACCTAGAGGGCTTACTTAAGCAACCACCTGTATACCCCAGAGAAACGGTTCTACTTCATAGTTTCTCCAGATGTTGCGTTGCACCCAAGTTCACTGGTACCCACAACATAGAGGCAGTGACTGAGAGAGCAATAAAACTTGTGGGAAAAAGTGTCTGGAATCATATCAGTGACATCAAGCCCTACAAAGCTGTGGAATCACCTAGCAACGATATCAAGAGGGCCAATGATCCTCAACAATCAGAGCAGAGAGACAATTTGGAAGCAGCACTGCTGAGCAGAGGACACGCAATGGTTACTCGCTTATGGGCAGCAGAGTTAGGGCAAGGACTACATCCAGAGTGAGGGTACACCGTCAGTTTGTTATTTATCTCTTTAAATACATTCATTGTGAAAGTGCAACTGTTTGTATTGTATTTTTTCCATGCTGCCCTCTGAACACCTTCCTGATATTTTCCAAATCCAATTTGTCCAACTTATTAGAAGGTTCACCCGATTCCGAGTACGTCCTCCTAGTCTGTATTATCACATAGCACATTTTTTCCCAGGCTTATCCACAACTCTAACAAGGAAACCATCTGTCCTTGCAATCCTCAGAGACCCTAGTATTCAAACTGTATGGGAACAACTATTCTTTGCCATGTCAGATTGCATGATTAATAGGGCTTGAATTAACACAACACTAAACAAATAACTCTCATTCTTTTTGGCATTTCAGGGTGTAACTGATATCTTCAAGCTGCATAAGGATCCAAGCAGCACAGGTAAATGCAAAGGGTTATTAAAAACATGATCATCTTGTCTTGTCTCTTAATTCCAAATTGTGTTTTTGCATTTCTCTTTTGGCGAATATCTCTTGTAGCCATTGAAACTGCTGTATCCTCTACTAACATTACCCCAACTCCAGCAGGCGGAATGACCATGTCAGGTGGACAGGAGAGTACTGTAAGCACGGTAGGGAGAGGTAAGTGTAGTGTTGATACCGACCTGAGGGGGTAGAGCTATATCTCACTGACACTGTTTGAGTGTCTAATAATATGTGGTACAAACCTATGACCAAAGTAAGTAAAGAAAACACTGGGGAGAGCTGCTATGTCTGCTCACGAATCCCCAATGCCACAAGTGCCTCCAGAATGGTTATATCAACTGAGAAACTAGCAGCAAGAGCACAATGCCTCATGTACCTATCCATGGTTACAAGCCGAGGAAGATTCCAAGGGAAAATGGCAACAATGGGATGGATGTCTCAGACAACATTCCCCTATGAAGTCAGTTACATAAAGCTGCTCAACATGATGAACTATTACTGGCAGTTAGACCAAGCTATAAATACATAACTGATAGCCTGCAATAAGGAGAGACAACGACAATAACACTAAATAAACTACCATGTCCAAAGAGGGAGTAAAAGAAATAGGTGGAGAACCATGATGCTGGGAAAGACCACAGATGCTCATGTATGGGAAAGTATACACAGCCGAAGGATGGAAAGAAGGAGTAGGAGCAAGCAAGGCACACACCTTAGCACAAGTACCAGTGAACACTGTGCAAGGAGAAAATGATAAGTGCCAGAAGGAGTGGGATGTGATCCCTAAATTGCTTACCTGGGTAGACAATGAAGCTGGACCAATGTCCATAATACCACTGAAAACACCAGCACTTTGTGACAACGAATGAAGATGCAGTAAAGGTTGGAAATAACACTGAGTGTAGATACACAAAAAAGCATCCAGCGCTGAAGGTTGGCACAACAGTATTAATGGCCCACTATTGGGTGTGTGGGTCCAAGGGATATGAGAAGCTTCCACCCAACTAGGGAGGAATTTTCTCATTGGTGCACATCAATATGCCAGCAGTAGTGCCCCCAGAAAGACGTAAAGATAGATGACTTCCCTAAGATGGATGAAAACACAAGAAAGAAGAGGTCAGTACAAATGAAAGAAAAGGGAAGAAAGAAACATAAGTGGAAGTGAGTAAAGTGGAAAGAGATAACTACTTCTCATCAGAAACAGAAGCATGACTAGACGTTGTAGCACCTGAACATCAGTTATTCAGCAGGACGGAAATGTTCTTTGTGTCAGTGGTTCCAGCTGTCCAGACATACACAAACACGAAATGGTTGCAGATAATGAGATGGGGGCTGATGCAGACGATAAACTCTACAGTAAATGGCTTCAATGCAATAAAAGAAGAGCTTAGAGCAGTAAGGTTAATGGCACTCCAGAACAGATATGTTCTAGCCCTTCTCACAGCTATGGAAGGAAGGGTTTGCGCCCAGATTGGTAGTTCCTGTTGCACATTCGTGCCTGCCAATGATGGAGAGAATGGCACCATGACAGAAGCAGTGACAAGATTATGGAAGATGCATGTAAAGATGGAGGAAGAAGCCAAGGGGACAGGAAAAGACCAGAGCTGGCTGTCATACTTATGGCACTTGATGCCATCATGGCTGGCAGATGGACTGAAGGTATTACTAGGAGTACTAATATTAATACTAGTGGGACTGTGTATGGTGAAGATCTGCATTACACAATGCCGCAAAACTACTGAGAAGGCAAGAGTTATGAAGGTGCTGGCGGATGTGAACATGGGAGAAGAAAAAGACAAGATAGTGGAAGAAAGAAATAGCCTTAGGGCCAGGATACAGGAGTACTCAATGTTCCCGACAGAGTTAATCAAATTCGACAGCCCATACGACAATAACAGATACTGGGTGAAGTGGGTGTGGTGCAACCCAAAAGGAGAATGTACCTATATGACCTGGAGTTTTGATAATCATACACATTTCCATGGACATCTTGGAGGAGTAACAAAGATATGGCTACCTAAAGCCAAGGTGACGAGGTATGGAGGATTGGTCGACAGGTCGACTGGAGGGGGGACTGAAGAGATGGTCCCAGGAATGTGCCACCTCATCCCCATGAACATGATGGCCTGAAGAGTCAAGAACACACAAAGTCACTCATTATTCGGACAACCCCCAAGTGCACAACTGACTGGCACGTATGCAGAGAGATATTCTCTCAGACAGCCATTACAACCTTATACAGTGAATGTCTTTATGGATACATAAGAGCTGGTTGTTTGTGCTGGTGATTCGCACTGTACAATACATAAATTAGAAAGGTCATAAGTTGTGCTGCTAAAGATGTATTCTCTTGTTACAACCGACACGTGTTTCGACCCTGGGTCATTTTTAAGGCTGTTAATTTGTACAGAATCATAACACAATCATAACATGTGGTTACAGTATCAGAAAGAAAAGTAAATTTACATACCATATTCATAATTTATGGGGAGGTAGGTATGGCATGAGGAAAATAGACAAAAAACATGTCCTTCAAATATTAGTATTCTTCCTGTTGGCAATAGCCTCATTTGCTCAAAAAGATTTTTGGGTAAGGATTGTATGAAGCACTCAATAACCTATGCCCGGTCCAAAGGGCCATGCTAGCTTTTTAGTGCTCATAGTACACCGAAAACCATTTTTTGTGTTTGTGTCTTGGAACAAATGTTCCCTAATAGGCAGTGACATGGGTGATTGGTGCCACCTGATTCATAAACCCCAGTGAAGCCAATTCTTGTGTCCCAGGAGAGTAGGCGAACAAATGGTACATAGAACTCACCACTGGTCATATAATAGTGTTGCCTCAAAAATAATGAATGTGCACGTTTGAGTCTCTGCATTTACTATGTTATTAACATGACATCTACGATGTGCATGCAAAATTGGCTTGCTTACCCAGAGGGTGTATAGTATCTTGTCTTGATTGTCCAATGTGTTATTAGTCTCCTAATGTTAATCTTGCTTCATTTGCTAAAAGAGAGTGATAAGTACTGTACTTAGTGTCAGTTGTATGCTACGCCTCAATGGTATGCAGGGCTGTCAAATAACCTACCATAACTTACCTCCAACAGTGTTTCTTTCCATTCCTGTTGTGACGTGAACTGACTAGAACATGGCCTGGTCTCTTGAATTTATGCTGTCAAGAGCAATGTGCCATGAGCATGCAGCTTCGGATGATTTTTAAGTTGCATACATTTACAAAAGTGCCCTATCAGTTAATCTTTCTTCGTGTGCCTGCATACAATTATTGGATCTAACTTCATATAGCTGTTATATTGTATTTGATTTGTCAGTGAAATACGGACTTAGTACGAGCACAATAGTGCCTCACACGATATTCTTTCCTCAGCCAACTGTAAGAGCTCATCGATGCCTTCTCAAATATTCTTACTGTAGCTAGTACGGCAAATGCCTGATCCCTCAAGATTACCCCTAAAAATATTTTAAAATTCTGTTGCTGGTCCTGTAAGAGGCTGCAGGTTTGTTGTCCTTCTTTTTGCCTACAGAAAACCCTTCTTTCAGCTAATCGGGATTGATCCCAGACACCTCACGCATTTAGGGCATGCAGGCGCCATTTTGGTTGTTTATTTCTGGAGTACTGTGTGCGTGTGACGTCATACGCAAATTGCATGTGACGTCACGGCTATGTTTACATCATCGTTTTCTTTGAGAATGCTTATTCATCCACCACATAATCCAGATTGCTGCGGTTTAGTGTTCAAACTCCCTTGTGTGTTGCTAGTTAATAGTACTCATATGTTTTAACAGTGATTTGGTTTTTAATAATTTACTGTGAGTGGGCAATGATCCTGCAGAAGAAGGGTTTTCTGTAGGTAACAAGAAGGGCAACAAGCCTGCAGCCTCTTACAGGACCAACAACAGAATTTAAATATATTTTAAGAGTAATCTTGATGGATCAGGCATTTACCACACTAGCTACAGTACACATAGTTGAGGACGAATCAACGAGCTCTTACTGTCGAATTAGCTTAGAAAAGAATATCTGGTGAGGCATTGTTGTGCTCGTACTAAATCCATATTTCACTGACAAATCAAATACAATATAAAAGCTATATGAAGTTACATTCAATAATTGTATGCAGGCATACGAAGAAAGATTAACTGGTCGGGCACCTTTGTACATGTATGCAATTTAATAATCATCAGAAGTTGCAGGCTCATGGCACATTGCTTTTCACGGGACAAATTCAAGAGACCAGGCTATTTTCTAGTCAATTCATGTCACGACAAGAATGGAAAGAAACACTATTGGAGGTAAGCTATGGTAGATTATTTTGCAACCTTCCATACCATTGAGGCGTAGTATACAACTGTCACTAAGTACAGTACTTATCACTCTCTTTTAGCAAACGAAACAAGATTAACATTAGAAGACAAATAACGAATTGAACAATCACTAAAAGATAGTATACACCCTACGGGTAAGCATCCCAATTTTGCATGGACATTTTAGATGTTATATAAATAACATAATGCAGAGACTCAAACTTGCACATGAATAATTTTTTAGACAACAATACTATATGACAAGTGGTTCCATTTACCATTTGTTCATCTACCCTGTGGGGACACGAGAGTGGGCTTCACTGGGGTTTATGAATCAGGTGGCACCAATCACCTATGTCACTGCTTATCAAAAAATGGTTTTGTTTGTACCAAGAGCACTAAAAAGCTAGCATGGACATTTGGACCGGGCACGGGTTATTGAGTGCTTCATACAATACTAACCCCAAAATCTTTTTGAGCAAATGAGGCTACTGCCAACAGGAAGAATACTAATATTTTGAAGGACATGTGTTTTTGTCTATTCTCCTCATGTCATACCTACCTGTCCATAAATGATGAATATGGTATGTAAATGTACTTTTGTTTCTGACACTATAACCACTTGTTATGATTTTGTTATGATTCTGCACAAATTAACAGCTTTGAAAACGACCCAATGTCAAAACATGTGTGGGATTTAACAAGAGAATAAATCTGGAGCAGCACAATTTATGACCTTTCTATTTTATGTATTGTACAGTAGAACTTGTGGAATATTTGTGAATTAGCATACATTACTTCCAGGCATAGCGCAAATCACCAGCACTTATAACCAGCTCTTACTCATCACAAGAGGTTTAGGGTAAAACCTCTTTGTACTGGAGACGCAGCTTGCCACACTGCAAATGCAATGGCCTAAGCACACTCACAAACGATTATACCTGCACTTACCCCCCTCTTTATGGATACAGGTGCTTCAACAGTGATTATGGATCCAAACGCCATAACGGAGAGCCTTGACTAAGTCCCGAAGAAACCATTGTGCTGACATCACTAGTGACACCAAGACATAGCTGCGTTACACTCGCAACCATACACAGCTTAACACGAACACACACTTGTTTGCCCAAAGAACATGCTTACACAGTTCTGTAGAGAGAGGACAGATACATATACATACTGTCAAAGCTTTTATTATTTTCTCATTAGCCAAGTAGGTAAACGCTGAATGCAAGGAAATGAAGAAACACAGAGCCAGCTTGCAGACGCTTATAGCAACTAACCCTATGAACTACAGGAGCAAATAAGGAGCCTGATAGGACCAAGTACACCTAACCTTTAGGAAACAGCACAATACAAGTGTATAGAAATCGTATTATAAGTCTAATGAAAATCTCATAAGGCCTCAAGCCACAGGACAGTGGACGAAAAGGAGCAGAACCAGGCTGCACAGAGCAGACAGGCCGGAGTTCACAGCCAAGGTCAGAGATCAACAGCACATTCCAAACAAGGGACGACAAAGAGCCACCTGCAGAAAAACCAAATAAATCCTTATATTTGCATATGAGAAGAGCTCATATTAGTGGTTCTCAAACACTTGATGTAGCCGAGCTAGACAATGGGGGTCATTGCGAGATTGGAGGTAGCCATGGCGCTATTTGCGCCATGGCTGCCTCCAATACCGGGTCCGGCACCAGTGTTGTTCAATGGAGATTTACCGGTCCATTCCGACCCTGGAGGGACCGGTAAATCCCCATTGAACAAACCAATCCCCATTCCCATTTGAGCCCCCATAGGGCTCAATGGTAATGGGGAGGGTGCAAATAACGGGCTCACGAATGGCAAGTCCGTTATTTGCGCCCTGGTTCCATAGCGGGACCCGTAAAGGATGTGTGGTCCGACCACACATCCCTTACGGATCCCGCTAAGGGACCACAGAATTATTGGGCGGTAGGGGATTACTGGCACCGGTCTCCTTACCAGTGCCGGTAATCCCTTACCGCCCACCTCGGAATGACCCCCAATGTGTATTCACCCGAGGTGGGAAGAACAGTTCTCAGCAATCCAGATGAGAAGTGAAAGAAATGTTGCAACATGGAGCACACTCTCGTAGGCAAAAGTGGTATTGCTAACAGATACAATGGGTAAACATAGGGCCTCATTCCGAGTAGGGCAGTAAGGGATACCGGGCACCGTTAAGGAGACCGGTGCCGGTAATTCCTTAGCGCCCTAATACGAGGTCCCTTAGCGGGTCCCTCCTTTAACACCTGGTCTGACCAGGCGTTATGGATGGGACCCGTTAAGGGACTTCAACGGTACCGCAATTTGCGGTACCGTTATTAGCTACTTCCCCATTCCCATTGTGCACTATGGGGGCTCAAATGGGAATGGGGAATGGCTTTTTCAATGGGGACTTACCGGTCCCGCAAAGGTCGGGCTACACCGGTAAGTACCCATTGAACGAGACCAGTACCGTTATTGGAGGCAGTCATGGCGCAAACAGCACCATGACTACCTTCAATCTCGGAATGAGGCCCATAGTCATTTCACATCACCTTGAAAAGATGCACAGAGGACTGAGGACCGAATTGGGACCCAGGCCCGGGGAGACCATTCCAGCCAATCAGGGGACAGAAATCCAGGGGTGGATGGCAGGGGACAAGGGTCAATGATAATCCTGCGACTCTGCAACAATGTAATAGATAGTTTCATGGGGAAGAGGTAGATTATCCACCTAAAATGGGAGGTCCAATAGACTAAGATGTATATAAGCGATCTATACTCCCTACCACTCCGAGCACCCCATCAATGCTGGTGATAGGTTTTTGCGGGAGGGCCCCGTTGATGACCCCTTTTCGTATCAAACCAGGGGAACACAGTCGTTGAGTTGGAGAATATGGAAATCCTTGTGACTGTCCTGTATGATCCCTGTCAGATTTTGTAATGAACGACAGTTCTAACTCGCTGAGCCCTCCGTTTATTCTCGGGTAAGGGTTGTTGGGCCCTTGCAATCCGAATCTCCAGACCTCTGGTATACTGTGTCCTCTCCAACACCAGCAATCAGCTACATTTCTCGCCACCTTCATAATAGTTGTATCCTCCCCTAAAAATTGCACGCTTGCCCAACTCACTCAGGTTCTTATTTAATTTATATTTTAATTTAATAAGCTTTAACTTTTTATTTTCATTCAGCAATCTCATCGCAACGTTCGCCAAATCATTCACAGATGTGCTCAAAGTAATTAGTTCTTTATCTTTTTCTTTTTGTTTAATCCCAGAGAGCCTCATTAGCACTCCCCTCATTACACATTTGAAGCTTTGCCACACAGTGTCCACCTCCACCTCACCATTTACATTAAAAATAATGTATTCCTCTGCCTCTCTCACCAATATCTCCCTCAATGACTCATCTTCCAATATTAAGGTGTTCTTTCTCCATGTGTGTGTTCTCCGAGACCAATAATCTAAATTTAAACTCATCCAAATGGGAGGATGTTCTGAAAATCATAATATTCTCAATCTCGCAACTTTTGAATCCCGATGTCATTATGTCATTATGTTGTTTATCCTCGAGTAAACATCATGTGCCCCTGAATGGAAGGTGTATTCATGACCTGTTGGATGCTCCAGTCTCCATACATCTCATAATCCAAAGTCTTGCATGAGTAAGCCCAATGCCTCCCATGAGTAAACCCAATGCCTCCCTCTCCTTTTTCCCACCACCTCGAAAATGTTGACTACTCCTGTCCAGGAAGGTCATGCAGAGAATTGGAGTGCGCACCTTTCCTTGTTTTTCCATTTTTCACAGGACCTTGAGGGGTGGAATCCTCAGGGCCTGACAGGGTGCCGCACCAGGGTTATATATGCCCGGCTTTGGAGTGTCTCACTTGAGGCTACACTCCCCCCCTTTCTCCACTGTGGGATTGGGCGTGAGCGTTTTCTCTGCTGACCAGATGACTACATCTACCAGTAGACCTTGCAGCAGATTTTTATCACATGCACCTGCGGTGAGCTGCAAGTCCACCCAGCATCCCTGATGACGTGTATTGGCACAGAAACCGGTCGGAGGAGTACACCAGTGGCCTGGAAGGTCATGCAGAGAATTGGAGTGCGCACCTTTCCTTGTTTTTCCATTTTTCACAGGACCTTGAGGGGTGGAATCCTAAGGGCCTGACAGGGTGCCCCACCAGGGTTATATATGCCCGGCTTTGGAGTGCCTCACTTGAGGCTACACTCCCCCCCCTTTCTCCACTGTGGGATTGGGCGTGAGCGTTTTCTCTGCTCACCAGATGACTACATCTACCAGTAGCCCTTGCAGCAGATTTTTATCACCTGCACCTGTGGTGAGCTGCAAGTCCACCCAGCCTCCCTGATGACGTGTATTGGCACAGAAACTGGTCGTCGGAGTACACCAGTGGCCTGGAAGGTCATGCAAAGAATTGGAGTGCGCACCTTTCCTTGTTTTTCCATTTTTCACAGGACCTTGAGGGGTGGAATCCTCAGGGCCTGGCAGGGTGCCGCACCAGGGTTATATATGCCCGGCTTTGGAGTGCCTCACTTGAGGCTACACTCACCCCCTTTCTCCACTGTGGGATTGGGCGTGAGCGTTTTCTCTGCTGACCAGATGACTACATCTACCAGTAGCCCTTGCAGCAGATTTTTTTCACCTGCACCTGCGGTGAGCTGCAAGTCCACCCAGCCTCCCTGATGACGTGTATTGGCACAGAAACCGGTCGGAGGAGTACACCAGTGGCCTGGAAGGTCATGCAGAGAATTGGAGTGCGCACCTTTCCTTGTTTTTCCATTTTTCACAGGACCTTGAGGGGTGGAATCCTCAGGGCCTGACAGGGTGCCGCACCAGGGTTATATATGCCCGGCTTTGGAGTGCCTCACTTGAGGCTACACTCCCCCCCTTTCTCCACTGTGGGATTAGGCATGAGCGTTTTCTCTGCTGACCAGATGACTACATCTACCAGTAGCCCTTGCAGCAGATTTTTATCACCTGCACCTGTGGTGAGCTGCAAGTCCACCCAGCCTCCCTGATGACGTGTATTGGCACAGAAACCGGTCGGAGGAGTACACCAGTGGCCTGGAAGGTCATGCAAAGAATTGGAGTGCGCACCTTTCCTTGTTTTTCCATTTTTCACAGGACCTCGAGGGGTGGAATCCTCAGGGCCTGACAGGGTGCCGCACCAGGGTTATATATGCCCGGCTTTGGAGTGCCTCACTTGAGGCTACACTCACCCCCTTTCTCCACTGTGGGATTAGGCATGAGCGTTTTCTCTGCTGACCAGATGACTACATCTACCAGTAGCCCTTGCAGCAGATTTTTATCACCTGCACCTGTGGTGAGCTGCAAGTCCACCCAGCCTCCCTGATGATGTGTATTGGCACAGAAACCGGTCGGAGGAGTACACCAGTGGCCTGGAAGGTCATGCAAAGAATTGGAGTGCGCACCTTTCCTTGTTTTTCCATTTTTCACAGGACCTTGAGGGGTGTAATCCTCAGGGCCTGACAGGGTGCCGCACCAGGGTTATATATGCCCGGCTTTGGAGTGCCTCACTTGAGGCTACACTCCCCCCCTTTCTCCACTGTGGGATTGGGCGTGAGCATTTTCTCTGCTGACCAGATGACTACATCTACCAGTAGCCCTTGCAGCAGATTTTTATCACCTGCACCTGCGGTGAGCTGCAAGTCCACCCAGCATCCCTGATGACGTGTATTGGCACAGAAACCGGTCGGAGGAGTACACCAGTGGCCTGGAAGGTCATGCAGAGAATTGGAGTGCGCACCTTTCCTTGTTTTTCCATTTTTCACAGGACCTTGAGGGGTGGAATCCTAAGGGCCTGACAGGGTGCCCCACCAGGGTTATATATGCCCGGCTTTGGAGTGCCTCACTTGAGGCTACACTCACCCCCTTTCTCCACTGTGGGATTGGGCGTGAGCGTTTTCTCTGCTGACCAGATGACTACATCTACCAGTAGCCCTTGCAGCAGATTTTTTTCACCTGCACCTGCGGTGAGCTGCAAGTCCACCCAGCCTCCCTGATGACGTGTATTGGCACAGAAACCGGTCGGAGGAGTACACCAGTGGCCTGGAAGGTCATGCAGAGAATTGGAGTGCGCACCTTTCCTTGTTTTTCCATTTTTCACAGGACCTTGAGGGGTGGAATCCTCAGGGCCTGACAGGGTGCCGCACCAGGGTTATATATGCCCGGCTTTGGAGTGCCTCACTTGAGGCTACACTCCCCCCCTTTCTCCACTGTGGGATTAGGCATGAGCGTTTTCTCTGCTGACCAGATGACTACATCTACCAGTAGCCCTTGCAGCAGATTTTTATCACCTGCACCTGTGGTGAGCTGCAAGTCCACCCAGCCTCCCTGATGACGTGTATTGGCACAGAAACCGGTCGGAGGAGTACACCAGTGGCCTGGAAGGTCATGCAAAGAATTGGAGTGCGCACCTTTCCTTGTTTTTCCATTTTTCACAGGACCTCGAGGGGTGGAATCCTCAGGGCCTGACAGGGTGCCGCACCAGGGTTATATATGCCCGGCTTTGGAGTGCCTCACTTGAGGCTACACTCACCCCCTTTCTCCACTGTGGGATTAGGCATGAGCGTTTTCTCTGCTGACCAGATGACTACATCTACCAGTAGCCCTTGCAGCAGATTTTTATCACCTGCACCTGCGGTGAGCTGCAAGTCCACCCAGCCTCCCTGATGACGTGTATTGGAACAGAAACCGGTCGGAGGAGTACACCAGTGGCCTGGAAGGTCATGCAGAGAATTGGAGTGCGCACCTTTCCTTGTTTTTCCAATTTTCACAGGACCTTGAGGGGTGGAATCCTCAGGGCCTGACAGGGTGCCACACCAGGGTTATATATGCCCGGCTTTGGAGTGCCTCACTTGAGGCTACACTCTCACCCTTTATCCACTGTGGGATTGGGCGTGAGCGTTTTCTCTGCTGACCAGATGACTACATCTACCAGTAGCCCTTGCATCAGATTTTTATCACCTGCACCTGTGGTGAGCTGCAAGTCCACCCAGCCTCCCTGATGACGTGTATTGGCACAGAAACCGGTCGGAGGAGTACACCAGTGGCCTGGAAGGTCATGCAAAGAATTGGAGTGCGCACCTTTCCTTGTTTTTCCATTTTTCACAGGACCTCGAGGGGTGGAATCCTCAGGGCCTGACAGGGTGCCGCACCAGGGTTATATATGCCCGGCTTTGGAGTGCCTCACTTGAGGCTACACTCACCCCCTTTCTCCACTGTGGGATTAGGCATGAGCGTTTTCTCTGCTGACCAGATGACTACATCTACCAGTAGCCCTTGCAGCAGATTTTTATCACCTGCACCTGCGGTGAGCTGCAAGTCCACCCAGCCTCCCTGATGACGTGTATTGGAACAGAAACCGGTCGGAGGAGTACACCAGTGGCCTGGAAGGTCATGCAGAGAATTGGAGTGCGCACCTTTCCTTGTTTTTCCAATTTTCACAGGACCTTGAGGGGTGGAATCCTCAGGGCCTGACAGGGTGCCACACCAGGGTTATATATGCCCGGCTTTGGAGTGCCTCACTTGAGGCTACACTCTCACCCTTTATCCACTGTGGGATTGGGCGTGAGCGTTTTCTCTGCTGACCAGATGACTACATCTACCAGTAGCCCTTGCATCAGATTTTTATCACCTGCACCTGCGGTGAGCTGCAAGTCCACCCAGCCTCCCTGATGACGTGTATTGGCACAGAAACCGGTCGGAGGAGTACACCAGTGGCCTGGAAGGTCATGCAAAGAATTGGAGTGCGCACCTTTCCTTGTTTTTCCATATATATATATATATATATATATATATATATATATATATATATATATATATATATATATATATCAGTGAAAAAAACTTTGTTAAAGGGACGTTATGGTTCCAAGTAAAACCGAAAAACCCTTGAAATTCGGCAGTTATGGTAAGCTAAGCAACCATAACTTGCGCCACCACGGTGCACTGCTAAGACTAACACCCAGGACATCAAAGATGACATCACAGATGTCATTGATGACATCACATGTGTGGCTCCCTCTTTTTTCCTTTACTGACATATCTAGTCAAGTAACAGGAACAAAAGATTCAAAAAGTAAAATATTTTTAGAGTTATACTTCAAATATGTTCTTACAGTAATTCACTTGGGGTTCACTCACAGCATATGAAACATATACATAGGGGAAGACACGGATTTGGAAGACAGCAATTCTTTCTATGTATGAAGATAATCAGTAAAGTTATCAACACTTTCTTATAGGTCTGCTTTTTTTAAATTACTTTACTTTCCCTGGATATGCTCATATTTGTATACATTGTATGCACACTACTTTCCTTAGGGTCCAGTCACATTATATGATAGTTATACATAGGGAAGTAGTAGTTTTGAAGCAGAGAAATCATTTCTGTGCATGAAGATAATCAGTTAGGGTATGAAGATTGGCTGGTAATACTGTTGTTTTTTTGTTTACTTAATTTTCCCTGTGTATGCTCATATTTGTATGTGTTGTTGTCTGTTTGTGTTTTGTTTCCAATAATGCAATTATGTATTAAGTGGGTTTTATTAGCTACTTATTAAATGTTTCACAGTATGCAAAATTGTAATAAGAAAGCATTTATCATTTTACTATTCAACATGGCAAGATTATTAATATTGCACCTCCATCATGTATGTTGCACACAACGCCTATGTTTCTACATGACTAGCTTAGTATACTGGAAAAAACATGATAATAGAATGGTATTTGTATCAATGCATCACTTAATGTACTACGTACCTCATGATATTTATTCCAATAATCCTTGACACTTTTTTATTAACATTACAGTAAGAATCTCTTGTACAGACTTTTCATAAAAAGTAAATGCACATGTGATGTCATCATTGATATTTGTGATGTCATCTTTGATGTCCTGGCTGTTAGTCATAGCAGTGCACCGTGGTGACGCGAGTTATGGTTGCTTAGCTTACCATAACTGGCGAATTTGGGAAGACAACGCGTGAAAATGTGGGCGTCACGAGGGAAGTACAGGAGGCAAATGCACGGAAATCCCACACGCGTGTCTGCAACACGTATTCATGGAATCGAACAGGGCTAATGCGTGCGCCAAAAAAGACGCGCTAATCCAGAAACACGTACGCCAGCAGGAAGCAGGTGTACGTGGACCCGCACAGCATAAAAGTGCGCGCAAACAACAAACAAGCTCAGACGCCAAGATGAATATACCGTTCCTAGCAACAGTGGTTGTGGGATACCGCAGGAGGAGGAAGAGGATAGTCAGGCCCAGAATTTTTACACCCAGAACCAGCCTTTTTGGGATGCCTGATGACCAGGTGTATGGGAGGTACAGGTTTCCACCTCACATAATATTCGACCTGGTGAGTAAGTGGGAGGATGACCTCACATCACCCACCCTGTGCTCCCAAGCACTCAGCCCCCTGGAAAAGATCCTCAATGTACTGCACTTCTTGGCCACTGGATCATTTCAGTGGACAAGTGCTATAGTGGGGGAGTGTCACAGGCCATGCAGTCACGCTGCCTAAACCAGGTGTTGGCCATCATGACTGCACGCCCATCAGTCCGCAGGCACATATACCTGCCTAGAACACCTACAGAAAGGCAGGCTGAGGTCCATGATTTCTACAGGGTGGCACAATTCCCCAAAGTGCTAGGAGCCATTGATTGCACCCATGTGGCTCTACGTTCCCCCAGGGCATCTGAGCACATCTATAGAAACCGCAAGCACTGGCATTCCATCAACTTGCAGGTAGTATGTGATGCCAAGGGAATCATCACCTCAGTATATGCCAACTATCCAGGGTCCACCCACGAGAGTTTCATTTACAGAATGTCAACCCTAAACCGGGACCTAGAAGCTGGGTGGCATGGCGATACATGGCTGCTTGGTGAGTATAAATGCCACTGCACATGCATGCATGTCAGATACTGAGTAATGTCACAACCCCACTAATGATACCCATCACCACCTCCCCAGGGGACAGTGCCTACCCTGTGAGCACCCACATGATGAAGCCAATTTGGAACCCCACCACGCCACTTGAGGTAAGATACAACACAGCCCATATTCCAACCTGGGGCATAGTGGAGTGCACATTCGGAGTGCTCAAGTCACGCTTTCGCTCCCTTGACCGCTCTGGTGGGCAGCTGTTATATGCTCCCCCAGTAGTGTGCAGGATCAAAGTGGCAGCATGTGTCCTGCACAACGTTGCAACACGCCGGGGCCTGCCGGTGGACATGGTGGTTCCCCCACATCCCCAACCACATGCACGCCCGCTGCGCATAGGAGGGGAAAGAGCACATGGTGAGGCAGCCCGTACGCAGCTAGTGGCTAATTACTTCACATAAAATCACACCCCTTTGGAGTGCACACAGCCAGCTGACAATCAATGATGATGACATAAGGGACACTCAACTGTCACAACCATACCATCCTGAGATTGGTCACCTGGAAGTGTTACATTGTGTGCATCCCTACCTACCCAAACACAAAAGACATACATTTATTCTGCTAAATTCATTACCCCCTTGCTAAATACAAAATTGAGAACAGCACCATATCACACAACCCCTCCCCAGCTCCACCACCAAACACACCATGGCATGTCATGCAATGTGAAAGCAAACAAAGCAATGCACAAGACCTGACACAAGTGTCACAAAGTACACTGTCCCTAATGGAAACTGCCCACACACAATATGCTCCCAGAAATGTATAACTAACAGCACACTTTACCAAATACTTACCACCAACACAATGCTGCAACACACTATGGAAAAATGCAAAAACATGACAGTACTAAGTTCAAGTAGTGGTAGTCTTACAACCTGAATACGCCAGCACATCGACCCCTTCCAACTGTAGAGTGTTGCTGCCACGCAAATGTCTCAGTGTACTGCATACAACATGAATTGCATCTGCAAAGTAGACGGCCTTGTGAAGACATGAGGAAGGAACCTGCAGATTAGGAGGAAGACAAGGATGCACAAGCACATATCAATTCACCAGGGATGTCTACACAGTATTGACTACATGCTGCCCACACAGCTCATAGGAGCCCAACGTCACTGTGTAATTCACTGTCACTTGGTCACACCCTTTGCAAGCCCATGGAAACGGGAAGCATGAGGGGTGTGTGTCTCACAAACCCAAGCATCTAACCCAAACTCAGGACAAGCCTACATGTGCCCAGCCGGAATACAGTGGATGCCCACGGGAGACACACAAGGCAACACACTGTAAAACAAAAAAATCAAAAATCAAAAATGGCCATGTGGGGGCCAGGGAGGGTGGGGGAGGCCACCCAGGGTGTACGAGGACAGGGTGCACACCAACAGCCACCTATGTGGATGTTGTGGGAAAAAATAAAACTTCCTTGGGCTCATGGCCTGCACGGATATGCCATTGTGGGAGAACTGCTGTCGCACTGCTCATCCTCTGCTGCTGCATCAGGAGGTGGTGGCACTATGGGAGGCAGCCCATGCAAAGCCCGAGTATGGTCCTCCATGGCACCAAGCATGCAGGTCTGGAAGGTCTGATTCTGGACGATTAAAGTGAGGAGATCCACATGTAGCACATCACGGGTTGCCTGCATTTCCGCACGCATGTCCTCGCGTGATGCCCGGATCTCCTCACGTGTTGCATGCAGCTCAGCTGAGAGCGAACTTGTGAGCTGCTCCAGCTGCTGTTCTGCCCTAACATTTCAGGAAGCCTCAAGTTCAAGCAGACTCTGCCTGAGGTTATGGAGTTCCACCCTCAGGGCTTCTCTGTGGCCCTGTGACTCTATTGATATGGATTCGCGCAGAGTCTCCAGTGCCGCCCGTCGGTCCCTGTTGGACTCCAACATGTCTTCCCTGTGTGATTGGCAAATGGAGTCTGTTGCCTGCTGTTGTTGCTCCATCTGCCTTTCAGGGGGAATAATGGAAGTGGCCACCCTCTCCATTGCCGGAGCCATCATTTCTACTGATGCTGCATGTTGGGTTGCCATACCGTACATGGAGTTTTCCCATACAGTATTGCCTGTTGGCATACGGCCACCGCGTCGACGGGCACCACACCTGTTTGGGGCAAGGCGATCTGCACCTTGCTGTGCTGGCACTGCCTGAGGCTGCAGTACTGCATTCCCCCTCTGATCTGCTGGCCCAGGAACAGGATCAAATGCTGTGGAGTGTGACCCTGCATCCATAACCGCCAAAGGTGGACCTGCCAACACTGACCTGGTCCAGGCGGGTTGGACAGAACAGAATCCCTGTCAAAAACACTTACCTGCGATGGCACATAAGTCTCATCATCCGACTCAGCACCTGAATAGAGGTCTGGGGAGGTGCACCCGGAGACACCCCTGGACAGTATAGTCTGCAGTAACATCTGGTGCCTGGTCGTGCCTGAGATTCCTCCTGGGTCTGCACCATCTCCTCAACCTCAACAGCACCAAGTGCGTCATCTCCTGCAAAAACATGAAAGACAACAAATGGAAACAGGCGTGAGCACCATAGCACACACATAGGCCGTGACAAGCCAGAGATCCAGTACATGATTTACACATGTCCCACATGACTATAACCCTGCCATGCATGCACTGTTAAAGAGTTAGAAGTAGAGTCAAAAAGGCAGACACTGGGGAGAGCAAGATGGAAAAGCAACACATTTGCAGCATGTTGGGTAGCACTGGCATCACACATCAGGCTGTGAGTGGCATGTCCAATACACATACATGACACATGCCACCACACAGATGTCATGTAGCATAGCCACGGTACATTACAAAACTACAGCAATATGTCAGTGAATGAGTACTGTCACACATCCATGTGACATCGACATGATGCGAAGATTGATGCTGAATAGTGTTGCAAAATATGCATGTGCCACACACTGAAACACATCCAGTGTCCAATAACACAGTCATTGTGGGCTGATCAATGGTTGGTCACTTTAACATTACAGGAAACTTCTGTCATCTTCCACATGCAAACAGGCCCTAACAAAAAATGTCTGCAGCCCAATACTCCATCGGCCTGAATGGTCTAATCATTAACATAACCAGGTAAAAATAGTGGCCCAGTGTGGGATGTAAACAATGACCGAAGCATATCACATATGTTGCAATAGGGCAGAATAATGCGTAGCAAAAATGGGAGAGTGGAAACAATCAGCCTGAATGAACACTTACAAAATCTGAACAATGTAGTTGCAAGATGACAGTTCAAGGTAAAGTGCACTAATGTGGGCCTAATTGGCAACTGTGGGCAGAAGGGGTACAGTCATACCCAAATCCAAGGCACGTGAATGTATGGGAGGAAGCAAATAGGTGACCCATAACACTCAGGAGTACACACCCTCACCTGGCACTCAATCAGAACCCGTCACCCAAACAACATACACATGGATTAAACACATACGCATGGGCACTCACCGGACAATGCGTTGTAATCAGGTACATCTCCCATACCTTGGATCTGTTCCTCTGTGACGAAGGTCCCAGCAACAGACTCAGGTTCAGTGAGTTTGTTGTCCTCTTGTGGAGACCCACCGTCAGTCACCAGAGTAGCGGCATGATTTGAGGCCAGCTTGTTCTTTGCTCTGCGTTTCAGGTCATTCCACCGCTTGTAGCAATCATCAGCTGTGTGCCTCACAAATCCAAGGGCACTTATGCGGTCCGCAATGGTCTGCCAGTGTGCCCTACGTTGACCAGGTGTGGTCACCAACATTTCGCGGCTATGTGCCGACACATAGCTCATAAGTGCATCAGGTTTGGGGTCATTAAAGCTAGGCTTCCTTGATGTGCCGGACTGTGTAGCCATGTCTGGGGTCTCAGCCTGTAGTGCCAGAGCACTCTTCTTCCTATTCTTCAAAGATGGAGCAGAGCCTGAGTGGCTTCCGCCGCTCTGGTCAGTAGGGGCAGAAGCGCAGGCAGACTGGGTACTGGGAGTGTGCAAAGGCACAATGACCATAGGTCTTGGTGCAGGCATTGGCTGAAGTCTGATGTTGGCAGGGGCAACATCAGTTTGATGGACCAGGACTGACACTGTCCCCGCTGGGAGACTCAGAGCTGGGGTGGATAGAGCTGCATCTGCCCCTGCAGCCTCCCCACCATGCCTACTTGGGGCACCAGATGACATCGCTGCCCCAGATCCACGTGGCCTGGTGACACCAATTTGCACCGACACACGTGGCTTAGACTTGCTGACCTGGAAGTCAGCCTGGGAGTCATCCTGTGCCGGCTCAGGTGCCACAATGGGCTGGTCCAACAAGGGCTGAGCTTGGGTGGTGTCAGCCACGTTTCCCTCAACCATGGGGGGGGCATGGGTGTCCCTGATTGGTCCTCCACACATGGAGGTCTAGGGGCACCCTGCAAATCCTGGCCACGTCCCGTACCACGCCCACCATGCCCATCTTTTGGAGGTCGGCCACCTTTGCCTCCCTTACCGCTAGGTCGTCCCCCAACCATGGCACTGATGTTGTTGTGCGTATGGGAGTTGCAGTAAACAATTGTCCTGGGCAATTGGGGGTGAAAGGGGTAGGGTACTAGATGGACTTCGTACCCTAGAGCTCTAGCAAGGCTGTCTGTGACCCCTGGGGGAAGATGACGGGTCACACAACGCACAGGCACCCCAAAAACAAAAAGTAACGTGCACGCAACCCCTCGTAGACCACGTGTGTGGAAAAATGAACCTGCACTACACTGTGGCACCCAGAAACACAAAAACAAGCGTACGCGTGTTACACACAGCCTACAATGACCTCTGAAGGGGTACGCGACACACGGGGCAAGCACAGTTTGTAAATGCGTGCGCGACTCACCGTCTACCTGGAAAAAGAACGTGGAAAAAACGTGCGTGTGCACGTAGGCAACACCCCCGCCAAATGAAGAACTGTACGCTGTCTGAGGAGACAGGACAAAAGAAGAAGTGAACGGTGTTTGAGGAAACAGGCCCAAAAAAAATAAAGAACCCCGTCAGCAGTTACAGGGAGTACGAACTTGAAACGCTGTGAAGTAATCGCGTGTGAACCGACAAGAAGTACAGAATTCACCAACTCGCTCTCGACGAAAAGCATGTACAAGGGAATGGGGTCCTACATGTACCTTTTAAAGCGGCCCACACGTACAGCGTCACTTACGCATGTACGCGCTAAGGCCCTTTCCTCCAATTACACGAGCTGACACTCGGACATGCAGTTTTTGGACGTGTACGATGAACATGCACCCGTGTTGATGGAAACGCCCGCGCGCGGCACATCACTTACGCGCGTGGGCCCTTTCCTCGGATTACATGCATCCACACGCGGATGTGCAGTTTTTCTATGCACGCTGAACCACTATGCCCACATCACGAGGGAAACGCCCGTGCGAGTCACGTCACAGAAGCGCTTACGTGCTAAGGGCCTTTGGTCTAATGAAACAGTGTATGTGTGCTGACGCGCTTACGCACGAATGGCCTTTCCTCGAATTACACACTGACGTGCAAGATTTTCACGTGCCAAATCACTCTGTATCAAGCTGGCCATGCAACAACACACAGAAGACCATGCTCCTGCCCAGAAGGCCGAATTACTGCCCCCAGAGACCCGAGCACGATCCCACCTGCTATCTGCTGCTGCCTGACTGCTTGCTGCCCACGTGCCCTGGTATTTGCTGCCTTCACGTCAGCCAGGGGTGCAGTTGCTGTGACCACCCCTGCTGGAACCAAAGACTCCCGACTTCGTTACCATCGCTCCACAGCCCAGCCCCAGGACCCAGTTGCCCACCCACTCCTGCCTCTGGGGTTGCCATGTCGGGCACAACACCATCTGGCACCACTGGCAACCCCCAGCCAGAGAGGCAGAGGGCCACCAGCTTCAGTGCCAGGGAAGTTGGTGTCCTGGTGGAGCAAGCCCTGGGGCAGTATGATGCCCTCTTTGGAAGTTTGTGCGCCGACATTGAAGGATGGACCAGGATGTGGATGGACATCATGACTGCCATCAACGCGGAGGGGGTGGCAGTCCGCGACTTACACCATGTCAAGAAGCGCTGGGAGGACTTCAGGTCCAGGACCCTCAACAAGGCCTGCCGCCTCTTGAAGTCAGCGGATGCCAAGGGGTGCCGGGGCCACCTGTCCGACCACCAGATGAGGGTCCTGGAACACATATGCCCAGCGCTCCACGTCCAGGTCCTTGAGAGGCAGACCCGTATGGAGTCGAGCGGTAAGTGTACATGCATACTGATTGCACGCTGTTCGTGCGGTGGTGTGCCAGTAGTGTGCAGGTTGCACATGTGTTTTCGTAGGGCCATGTAGGAATGTGTATGAACAGGGGCGTGAGGCTGCCACATGTGAGTCCTCTTAGGTGTGAGACACATCGATGGTGCATGTGTTGGTAAGCATGCTGTGCAAATGCAGGTGTGGTAGCACACATGTTTGAATTTCTGTGTATGTACGTTGGCATGGTTGTGGTGTCACACATGGATGGTGGTTCCTGCTGCATGTATCTGCACTGTGTACATGTGCATGTGTGTGTATTTGACAAGTGTGCAACTGTGATGCAACATGGATGCACGTGACACTGATATGTAGAAGGCTGAATGCCAGATGTGACATGTATGGCGATCGCATCACTGCGACAGTTGGAGAAGATGTAGACATGCATGTAAGTGTGGTGGCGTGTGTGCGTGTCTAGTGCACTCCCTGTGTTTCATGTGATGTCAGGCTCACCTTCAGCTGTTCATGCTGTTGTATGTGTATGGATGTTGCTGTCTGGTGCAATATTGCTGTGGAAATGCTCATATGTGTGAGTTGAAATTACATGTGTGTCGTGGAGTGTGATGCCATGTCCGATGTTTGACACTGCCACTCATGTGCAACTGTCATGTGTGTATCAGTCCATTGTACTGTGCCCTGATGTCTGTGTTTTGTCTCTCCCTGTCTGCAGCGTCAACTGACGAAGAGGGCGGAGAGGGTGCTGTGGAGCACAGCGGCAGGGATCGCACCACCAACCGGAGAAGCAAGGCCTGGCTCCCCTCCCAGATTGTCATCTCGTCGGGGAGTGAGGAGTCTGGTGCCGCGTCCCAGGCGGCAGCTGCCGAGGGTAGGTCCAAGAGGCAGAGGTCGGAGGTGGACTCCTCAGCAGCAGAAGGGGCAGCTGAGACCCCACAGGGTCCAACTGAGGAAGATGGCACAGAGTCATCCAGGTTGGTGGGGGGTTTGGTGGAGGAGGAGGCCGCGGAAGGGACACAAACAGGGTCTGGAGGTGGGGATTCCACTGGTGCTAGTGGTGCAGTGCAAGGGCAGGGACAGGAGGCTGCACAGGCCACTTCGGAGGTGCCTGTGTGTAATCCTGTCCCTAATCCTGTCACTGCATCATCTGGCACCAGCAGGGATGCCTACGTCCAGACCCGTTTTCAGGGAGGGGATGAGCGCACAACAACTGGCCTTCCTCTCCCTGCGGACGTGGCTATCCGGGACCGTGTTGAGCCTGTCCTGAGTGGGATAGCGTTGCGTCAACCAGGCATGCGAGGTGACCTGCAGTCTTTTCGTGGACAGACTGCACGTCGTCTCGCATGCCTCTTTGACCACGTTGACCTACTTGGACGGGTCACCGGTGCTGGATTCCTCCGTGTGCTGGACCTTCTTGCGACCCCCTCTTCACCTGAACCCCCTACGCACCAGTCATCCTCCATGCCATCTTCCCACCGATGTGTCACCTGGGTACCCTGTGGAGCTGCCCCTGACCCAGCGGCCAGGCTGGTGGAGGACACATCCCTGCCACAGTCGGGAGTCGGACGTCCAGCAGGGGTGGCCACCACGACAACTGCACCCCAGCCGGAGGAGGACATGCAGGCAGCAAGAGCCAGGGCGCAGGCACAGGCACAGCAGCAGCAACATGGTGGGAGCAATGATGGCTCAGGGCCTTCAACATCGGAGGGGCAGGCATCGGCCACAGGGCAGGAGGACCCCGGATTTCAAGTGTCTTCCATGTGGCAGCGGTTGGGCTACGCCATAGATGCGAAGCGGCAGCAGGCGTAAGAGGCACGGCTCACAATGGTCAGGGTGGAGAACTCCATGCGGAGGGCCCTGAGGCGGGCCGAGTGCCTCGAACCAATTCGCAGGGAGTTGGAGGTGAAAATGTCGTCGTACCTGCAAACCCACAGGGCCATGGAAGAGGACCGTCTCCAGGACATTGAGCGGGAGTGCAATGATGCCCTGGCCCGGGACATCAATAAGTGAGCCGTCGGACTAGCCCGCTGCCATTGTAAATAGTTAGATAGTGTTAGGTTTCCTTTCTGTTTTTGTTTATTTTGGGCCGCTTGGACAATGCACCACATTTTTGTATATAGTTCATTATTAGGTAGGGTTTTTTGTAGGTTTCATTTCATTTGTTGAGCTCATGGACCCTGGATTGGTGATTTGTATATAGTTGAACAGTGGATGGTTCTCGTTTTTATTTTTATTTCACCATGGCGCAATGGATTTCATATATTTTTTTTCCCTTGGATTTGCTTTGTTGGACTGAGACTGTGGACAAATTTTCATTTGGAGTTCTTTGAATTCTGATTTCCTATTTTTTATTTTTTTCCGGACATGCTGCATTTTATTTATTATTCCCATTATAGATTTTTTTTTCATTACATTCATGTTGTGTTCAATACATTTTTGTTTCATACTTCGATGTGTGGTATTCTCTCATTGGTTTCATGCATGTCATGATATGGGTTTTCACATTCACTTGCACCCATTGTGTGTGTGTGACGGACATGTGTTCATGTACATACTTGCCATTCGGGTTGTATCATGTAATGGCAATTTCTCTGTGGGTGGATGCAATACTTGTTTGGGTCTTTGGGCTGGGGTGGCATGGGGTGTGGTGTGGGTGGCCATGAGGCCCATGATTGAGGATCGTCATGACGTGAGTGCTGGGGGACATGTGTGGGACATGAGTGGGGGCCTGCTGGCAGGTGCCCCTGACTGCTGGGGGGTGGGGGTGCTGGGGGACATGAGTGGGGACCTGCTGGCAGGTGCCCCTGACTGCTGGGGGTGGGGGTGCTGGGGGACATGAGTGGGGGCCTGCTGGCAGGTGCCCCTGACTGCTGGGGGGTGGGGGCGCTGGGGGACATGTGTGAGGGCCTGCTGGCAGGTGCCCCTGACTGCTGGGGGGTGGGGGTGCTGGGGGACATGTGTGGGGGCCTGCTGGCAGGTGCCCCTGACTGCTGGGTGTGGGGGTGCTGGGGGATATGTGTGGGGGCCTGCTGGCAGGTGCCCCTGACTGCTGGGGGGTGGGGGTGCTGGGGGACATGAGTGGAGGCCTGCTGGCAGGTGTCCCTCACTCCTGGGTGTTGGGGGTGCTGGGGTACATGTGCGGGGGCCTGCTGGCAGGTGCCCCTGACAGCTGGGGTGTGGGGGTGCTGGGGGACATTAGTGGGACATGAGTGGGGGCCTGCTGGCAGGTGCCCCTGACTGCTGGGGGGTGGGGGTGCTGGGGGACATGTGTGGGGGCCTGCTGGCAGGTGCCCCTGACTGCTGGGGGTGGGGGTGCTGGGGGACATGAGTGAGACATGTGTGGGGGCCTGCTGGCAGGTGCCCCTGACTGCTGGGGGGTGGGGGTGCTGGGGGACATGAGTTGGTGATCACTAGTGCAAGGTGACATGTGGTTTGGCTGGGGGGCATGCCCATGGTGGATGGGCTGCCTGCGGGACATGAGCAGGGGTGCAGGGTCCCCTGTGGTGTGGGCTGCCTGCAGGGGCCGTGGAGGGTGTAGAGGGAACACCTGGGAGGACCCACACTGCCAATTCACGTGTAGGACTCCTCGAGCACCCCCGAAATTCACGTACCCCGCTCTGACAGCAAAATCGTGTGTGAAACTTCCCACGAAGCCCAGTTATTCACGTACCCCACTTGCACAGGGCCTATCGCGTGTGAAACTTCCGGCGAACCCCAGTTATACATGTATCCCACTCGCACAGGGCATTTCGCGTGTGAAACTTCCCGCGTACCCCCGAAATACACTTTCCCCTCTCCAATCGCGTGTGAAACTTCCCGCACACCCCAAGAATACATGTACCCCACTCACACAGGGCCTATCGTGTGTGAAATTTCCCGCGCACCCCAGGAATACACGTACCCCACTCGCACAGGGCCTATCGCGTGTGAAACTTCCCACGCACCCCTGAAATACACGTTCCCCTCTCCAATCGCGTGTAAAACTTCCCGCGCACCCCAGGAATATACGTACCCCACTGCACAGGGCCTATCGCGTGTGAAACTTCCCGCGCAGCCCCAAAATACACGTTCCCCTCTCCAATCGCGTGTGAAACTTCCCGCGCACCCCAGGAATACACGTACCCCACTCGCTTAGGGCCTATCACGTGTGAAACTTCCCGCGCACCCCAGGAATACACGTACCCCACTCGCACAGGGAATTTCGCATGTAAAACTTTCTGCGCACCCCTGAAATACATGTTCCCCTCTCCAATTGCGTGTGAAACTTCCTGCGCACCCCAGGAATACACGTACCCCACTCACACAGGACCTATCGCATGTGAAACTTCCCGCGCACCCCAGGGATACACGTACCCCACTCGCACAGGGCATTTCGCGTGTGAAACTTGCTGCGCACCCCCAAAATACACATTCCCCTCTCCAATCGCGTGTGAAACTTCCAGCGCACCCCAGGAATACATGTACCCCACTCGCACAGGGCCTATCGCGTGTGAAACTTCCTGCGCATCCCAGGAATACACGTACCCCACTCGCACAGGGCCTATCGCGTGTGAAACTTCCCCCGTACCCCAGGAATACACGTACCCCACTCGCACAGGGCCTATCGTGTGTGAAACTTCCCGTGCACCCCAGGAATACACGTACCCCACTCTCACAGGGCATTTCGCATGTGAAACTTCCCACGCACCCCCGAAATACACGTTCCCCTCTCCAATCGCGTGTGAAACTTCCCGCGCACACCAGGAATACACGTACCCCACTCACACAGGGCCTATCGCATGTGAAACTTCCTGCGCACCCCAGGAATACACGTACCCCACTCGCACAGGGCCTATCGCGTGTGAAACTTCCCGCGCACCCCCGAAATACACGTTCCCCTCTCCAATCGTGTGTTAAACTTCCCGCGCACCCCAGGAATACACGTACCCCACTCGCACAGGGCATTTCGCGTGTGAAACTTTCCTCGAACCCCTGTTATACACGTACCCCGCTCCAATCGCGTGTGACACTCCCCGTTCAGCGGGGTACGTGTATTTGGAGGGGTGCGCAGGGAGTTTTACAGGCGTTTTCGTAGTTGGGGGCCTGTGCGCCATGAACGGGATTTGTGCACTGTGCATGGCGCGCGGGGAGGGCTTGGGGGCGTAACTGGTGCTGCTGCAGGGTCGCTGCGCCGCAGCTGGTTTTGGAAGCTAGAATCCATGAATACGCTGTGCGCGGAAATGGATTTTAGCACACGCGGCTGGCGCAGTAATTCGCACGCGCACACTGTGCGCCAGCCACGTGCGCCACTTATGCGCTGAATTCTATGAATTACCCCCTTAATAAATGTTTAATAGAATTGCCTTAGTTTATATACATATAACATAGAAGATACTGAACCCCCTGCCCCACGCTAGTGATTTTAGATGTCCGTGGACTATGCGCATGTCCGCGGACGGACTTGGCCAACATCAATACTATCCAAAAACTCAGGGGTTATCTTACATTGTTGTATCATGCAATAGAAACACTGAACAACTTCAAAAAGCAACACATAAACACATTACATTTAATAATAAATAAGAAGTGGAAACTGTATATATAAGACATCAACCGTCCATTTAAATAGCATATGCACCAGAATGGAAGATACCAAAACAAAATAAATATGCCTCCAACTTAATTACCTCACAGAAACTGCACAGCAAAATCCAACAGCAGACCTGCACAGCAGTAACAGCAAAACTTACCAAGAAACTAGTAAGTACACTATATTTATTTTATATATTTATACACTTTCTGTATTAGGTACACTAAAACTAATATTTATTTTTTTTACTCAGAAATGTCCAGTACTTTGGAATGGCTGGAAGAAAATTTCCCACAGGATGAAATGAGTGAAGACAGTGATACTAATGGTAGACATAATATTTCTCTATATAAGCCAATTAATAACCATTACTATTTTTAACAGACCCTACAGAAACTAAAAAAAGAGAAACATTAGAAAATCCTCTGTAGCGAATGGAACTAAACATTGATATGTTAATGAAAATTTTCATTATTTTAAGACACTTTGTAGAGGACCATATAAAAGAAAAAATCAAATATCACTGTCCCACATGTACCTGTTCCCCTTCTCCAGGTCCCAGCCAACTATCTCCAAACCCTCCCCAGCAAGAAAAACATTATGATGAGACTTCCATCCCTTCCTCCCCTACCATCCATCATGTCCAAACCCCTAATTCCCCTGTATTTGTTTCAGTTTCTGCTTCCCCCTTTCTTTCAGAATTTTTATACTTTTATACAATAATAAAATATTAAGTGTGTTGTTAGTATATTCCTCTCTGTCTTATTTTTTTTTAAAAAGGCAGTTAGGGTGTCTGTGGACAGCGCAGCTGTCCAGGATGTCCGCAATTAACCAAAATGGGGATGTCCTAAGGACACTATACCTGTTCGTACTGTTCGCAATCAAAATGGAGGTGTCCTTAGGACACACACCATGTCCGCTTGTCCGCAATTAATCAAAATGGGGTGTCCTAAGAACACTATAGCTGTTTGCACTGTCCGTGGGCAAAATGGTGGTGTCCGCAGAACACTAAAGCCGTCTGCATGTCCATAACTATGCAAATTAAGGTGACCTAAGAACATTCTTCCTGTTCGGATTGTCCGCAACCAGAATGAATATGTCCATAGAACACGTAGCACGTCCGCCTGTCCACAAATGTGCGATGCACTTTTATTTTGTTTGGAGACCTGATCACTGTCCGTGGGACACCCACGCGCATACGCATAACACCCTTGGGTCCTATGAACATCGCACCTGTCCATAAATGTCCGCCGCACGTGTGTGGCACTTTTAATTAGTTCAGGGACAGGAACATTATTCGCCGAACACTCGCACGCATGCGCTCAACCGACCCCGCACATTTGGTGTCCTATGGACAGCCGTCCCATTCGCAAACGTGTCCGCGACCTCATCATGTGACTGCACCCACGCTGAGTGTGGGTCCTTGTTCGCGAACTCTGTACGGGCCCCCGAACATTTAAAAAGTGCTTTTTTGAGCAATACAAGGTATTTTCCAGTAAAAGTTCACCCTTGCACATGTCCCAGACAATGGCCCTGGCAATCTACATACTTTTTGAAACTTTTTAGCCCTTTCTTGGTGTTCGATCTGTCTGCGGACAGCGCGGGTGTCTGCGAAGCGCGCACCTGCACCCCTATAAAAGCCCACACTGCCGAGCTGCTCCTCATCCTGTTTTTGGACTTCTAGGAGAGACACTACTCCACACTGCTGGATTGCTCTTTTGTGTTCCTCAAGTCCTGAGTTCTTGCTGGTTCCTAAGAACTTTGTAGATGGCATCCATGGCTGTTCCTGGTGCAGTTGCTTCTGCCTCAGCACCACCCCACCCCCCCAAGGGCCTGCAGAGGGGAACAGGCATGAGGATGCAGAGGAGAGTGATGAAGAGGATGAAGAGGATGAGGTAGTGGAAGTCCCTACTACTGGCACTCATCGTGAATCTTGGGTGTGGAGGTTATTTGCCACTCTTGATGGAGTACCAAAAGCACGTGCGAACAAGGTGCGCTGCACTCAGTGCAAGATGGTGCTGAGTCGTGGCAAGCCTGGTTCGTATAGCTATGGTACTACATCAGTGAAGCGACACCTAAGGTCATTCCACGGTGGGGCTATTCATAAGGTTGTACTTTGCGATAAACGTAGTAGGTTGAGATCCCATGCAGCATCCTCTGTTTCCGCTCCTGCCACCACAAGAGACACTCCTGTGGGACAGGGCATCCCCCCAGCTACCTCACAGTCCATACGTGATGCTGTTGACCCTTACCTTTCGAGGGGCACAGTATTGTATATGTACTGCGATGCAGTACTCTGCAGGGGGGATACCCTTCGAAGTGCTTTCGAGACTGCGGTCAAGGAGCATGAGAAGCACTGTCCACTACCTGAATAAGGCCCACCCTACATCTTCCTCTCTCCACATGCCCTTTCTCATCCCTGTGGTTGGTGTCCCTTTCTTACCCTCCTTCCCCCTCCTTTCCTTGTGTGTCGTGTTTACAAAACCCAAAAATTTATAAAACAACAAAAACCAAAACAAAAAACGCTCTTTTCAGTGCCGCCTTTCACAGTTCAAAAATAGAAGTGTCAATGAAATGCTGCAGAGCCCTGTGCATTTTTAAAAGTCTGCAGTCTGTCTGCGCATTTTTAAACATTTTGGAGTGCTGTCCTATCAGAACCATTGCACTTTTCTCCAGGAGGAAGTGGTGGCTCTGAAAAGAGCCTTTTTGTGGTGTTTTTTTGTGTTTCCAAAACCTTAAATGATCCACACCTACTGCAAAATGGATTGCTGTAATTCCAAAAAGGGTTGCAATGCTTTTTGTATATTTTGCAGAAAGATCTGATTGCCAGAATAAGTAAGATGTACTCCATCTCTGCGAAAAATGTGTGTGTTACAAAACATAATATTTAAATTGTGAAAGGACGACATGCCAACATCTCTCAAACAGGCACATACAGCCTAATTGATGTTGTGCCTCGCTTTCTCCATTTGTGGACCAAATGAAGCAGAACGTAGCCACATTAGTCTCTGCGCAATACGAGGAAAAATTACTTGAGAATTTGGAAACATGTCCATGACTTTCCCAAGTCCTTCTTTCATTGCAAATTGCAAAGAAATTCCAGACACATGTCCTAAATTGTTCCCTCCACAATGAATAAGAATAATGTCTGGATGATACTGTGGCCCTCATTACGACCCTGGCGGAAAGTGACTGACCGGACCGCCACAGCGTAAATAGCGTTTCCGCCATTGCACGAAGGAGCAAAGTGCGGCCCATTCCGACCCATCGGGCACGAGCACCACGGCATGGCGGAAGTGCAAAGTCCGCGATGGCGGAAATGACCCCAAAACGGCCCACACCGCCGCCGTACGGCGCCCTAGGTGCAACACCGCCACCCATCACAGCGGACACCGCAGTGTGCGCCTACCGGAAAGTACGGTGACCGGAAATATACGGAAACGGAAGTAAAAACATGGGCCCGGAACGGGAAACATCCCGCCGTACACCGATAAAACCACTAAAACCACACAACCACCAAAAACACTACCCTGAGACACACCCCAACCCGTCATACACCCTAGCGAAACCAAGAAAAATGGGAAAAGTAGCTAAGAAAGCGTGCGACCGCAAGCGGCAGGTCCACTTCTCCCGTGAGGAACTCACCGTGCTAACAGAGACCCTCCAGGAGAATGCAGCCGTCGTCTTCTCCACGCAAATGACCAGGACGTCACTTGCGAACAAGAAGGCCATATGGGCTCTGGTGGCACAGCGGGTAAGTGCGGTGGGGACCGCACCCCGCAACCCACAGCAATGCAGAAAGCAATGGGACGACCTGCGGATACGCGTCCGCAGCATACTCTCTGCCAACCGCAACATTGCCACAGCCACCGGGGGAGGTCCTGAATCACCCATCAAGTTGACCCCCTGGGAAGAAATCTGTGCCTCCACCATCGGAATGGAAAGCATAGAGGGAGTCGGAGGGATGGAGAAAGGAGTGCAGACATCCGAAGATTCAGGTAGGTGGGCCAGATAAAACAATGCTAAATCCACAATGTCCAATCATGCGAAGTACCATGTGTCCACATAGTGCAACAGAAACACATGTCCAGGAGAACGTCCACACACATCGGCCTGATAGCGCACGTTAAAACCCACAATAAATACATAATTAATTAAAAACCCCTAAAACACGCACTACACGTGCAGCAGGCACACCCTAACTGCAGGCTGCCAAACAACTGCACCCTCACTCCACACACAAATGAAAGCACCTCCAAGGCCCCGACCCAAATCACCCTCAGGTACCACCCCAATGCATGTGATACAATTCCATTCCAATTTCCACAGACCCATGAATAACCCTCGCCCTCCTTTACTCCACCACAGGGTCCGATCCAAACGACGAGCATCAGGACACCCCTACCAGCACACCTGCAAAGAGGGCCAAGACCAACGGCCAAAGACCCTCCACCTCAGCTGCACGCATCAAGACACGGCAGCAGCACAAATCAGGTGGCAGCACAGAGGAGGGAACATCAACAGGCACCCCAGCAGCCAGCATGCCCACACCACCACCACCACAGGTCCCCCCAACGGATGCCACAGAAGGCACTGTCTCTGGTGGCAGCAGCACCATAGGTGACACCCCATTGATGGCAGCATGCTCGGACACAGAAAACGGGGATGTCGAAGTCAGATCCATCCATGACCTGTCCCAATCCCCCTGTCTGTCCCATCCCGTACAACATGAGGATACCACGCAGGGGCACCCACAAGACGACGACTGGCCACCCCCCACAAGCCCTGTGGCAAGGCAACATGAGGTCAACAGCCCCTCTGTGACACCCCCGCAAATGGCCATGGCCCAGCAGAGGCAACAGTCCCTCGACCAGTTAATCGTGCAACAGCAGCGACTGGCCACGCTCCTCAAGGACCATGCCGATGAATGTGGGGGCACTAAGGCAGACATAGAAACATCAACTGAGACACTTAGGGCAGAAATGGAGAGAGGTACAGAGACACTAAGGGCACAAATGGAGAGTAGCACCGAGAGCCTGAGAGTCCATATGGAGAGTAGCACCGAGAGCCTCAGAGTCCAAATGGAGAGTAGCACCGAGAGCCTGAGAGTCCAAATGGAGAGAAGCACCGAGAGCCTGAGGGGGGAACTGCATGCGACGTCCAAAGACGTATGTGCCGAACTTGCCGCAGTGCGCCGTGTGCTCACTGAGCTCTCGCAAACCCTTAGGGACATGCATGGACGTGAGCAGGCAGAGACATCATCCGTTGCAAGTTCCGTCCAGGGCAGCCCCCAACGTAGATCTGGGAGGAACCTGCGCTCCACAGGCAGGGGTGCCCCTGATACCCGCAGAGGGGGCTTGCAATAGCGACAGCCCACTGACAATGAGCATCTTTGGACACTGGTGTTCGGGGGGGAGGTAGGAGGGTGGAGGGGGTGTGTTGGGCTCACTTGGGTGGCGGGTCGATAGGGTGTTCAACATGATATCACATATGCCATAAACAGTGCACGATCAACCAATGAGATGTGTGGACATTGATCTTTGTGTACTAGGCCATCATAGGCGTACAGTCCATATTGTGCATGTCCCAGACACACACAGTGCCACGAGTCCCGTGTCCATGTATCAGCCACCAGGCGTGAGTGCTAGAAGCATGCATCAATGAGATGCTGACGAATGTCACGGCCCTCCGGTGCCTCGCAGACTCCTTGAGGTGCTGCCACATCCCCACCCTCATCATGACCATCATCAGGTGCTTGCAGTTCTGCGTCAGGGGGCATGGGCACATTTCTACGTACGCACATGTTGTGGAGCATGACACATGCCCTGACCATCTTTGCAACCTTCTCATGGCGGTACAGGAGTGCCCCGCCAGACCTGCTGAGGCAGCGGAAACGAGTCTTCAGTAGGCCGAATGCCTGTTAAATGACTACACGGGTACGTGAGTGGGCATGGTTGTAGTCCTCCTCATGCTGGTCCCGTGGGTTCCGGACTGGTGTGAGGAGCCATCTCTTCAGTGGATACCCAGCATCACCTGTATGTGGACGAGAAACGTATGATGTGGAATGCCATTGCTACGTACGCACACCCCCCCCCTTCCTGCCAGGTCATTGCCGCATCACATACCCCACATCATCATGCATGAAATGAGACTCACCGAGTAGCCAGGATCTGTTCCCTGCGTGTCGCTCCATGTAGCGTGGTATAGTAGAGTTCCTCAAGACCATAGAATCATGGGTTGATCCAGGGAATCTGGCACAACAATGTGTAATGATCCTGTTGGAGTCACACACCATTTGTACATTCAGGGAATGAAATTGTTTTCGGTTGCGGTACTGGGCCTCCATGGCATGTGGGACGACCAATTCCACATGGGTGCAGTCGATTGCACCAATGCAACCCGGTATGCCGGCAAGTGCATGGAATCCCACTTTTGTGTTTGTAATTTCCTGCTCCGAGCGTGGTAGAGAGATGTAGTCGTCTGCGTGCTTCAGGAGGGCATCGAGCACTTGCAATAGTGTCCGTGAGAACAGTGGCTGTGATATGCCATGCAACTGTCCGACTGTGTGCTGGTAGGTGCCTGTGGCCAGGAAGTGGAGTACAGACACCACCTTCAGTAGGGGTGGGATGGCGGTTGGGCTATCTATCATGCTGACAAGGTCAGCCTGTGTCATGTCCACAATGGAGGTTATGGTGTCCCGGTCCAAACGGTAGAGGGTGTGGATCTGCTCATCAGTGAGGTTGAACGGATGTGCTCGGAGGCGTGGGATTGCGGGCTGCCTGCGTGGTGGTAGTGGCTGTGCTGGCGGCCCTTGCTGGCCCTGCCTTGGCCTCCTCCTCCTCCTGCGTCCCCTCCGTGCGGCCGGTTGTAGTTGGTGTTCGTCTTCTTCTTGGAGTAGGAGTACTTGCAGTGCTATCAGGTCCCCCAGGGCCAACATCGCGAGTCCTGCCGGTAGCATTTGGGAGTGGGTGTGGTTGTGGGAGGAGACTGGGTGTGCAATTTATGTGTTTTCAGGCTGTATGGCCTCCACCTGTGGTGATTCATTCCACCTGTGCAAACTGCTCTCCCCTTTGGCCGAGCACGTCCCGCACACAACGCTGCAATTCGAGGAATGGCATCTTGCTATTGCAATCATGTATTTGTACCCGATGGACGTGTAACATTGGTTGATATGTTCATTCTGCTGTGGTCCCATTGTTTCACATACTATCTGTGCAGTCGCGAACAGACTTGTGAAGGGTCAGTGGAACGTAGTACTCGAGTAACGGTGGGCCCTCATGCATCACTGTACCGAGTTGCAACGACGGGCGGGGCGTCCCATTTGTGGGTGAAGGCAGTTGCCATTTTCACACACAGCCGCACTAGATGGATTAATTAGTGATTTCAAACGGCCACAGATGCCTCTTCGACGTGATGTTGCAAATGAGGAATTCGAAGGGCGGCGCTTTCGGTTTTCAGCTAGCGGCGAGGAGATGCCCACAGGTCTGACTGCAAATATAACGTTCTATTGTTCAATGTCCTTGAGACAGGGGCCATGGCGAGGATGCAATGATTGTTATGAATAGTTTGGGATGCGCAATAGCGACGTGGGCGATGAGGCCGGACGTTCCCAAATACATGTTACTTCACTACACTGGAATTACGGGCTGGGGCACTGTGGATTTTGCAGGCTGCATAACGCACAGACTCAATGGATATTTCTAATGTCATGTGAGTAAATATTCAGGCGTTTTAATCCCGGGATGAGGGAATGATGAATGGATGCATGGGCAGGTGATTTGATACAGAGTTTGCCATGTACAGGGCTTCTTGGAATCTATCCGCCTCCCCTGCGCTATGTGATGCAGGGCTGCCATAGTGGGACCATCGTCTATCTGGCCTTGTTGAGCCCTCCCTGTCTCGACGCGCCCTCAGACACTTGTGTCCATGCACGTTACCAATCCCATCTGATGGATTCTGTTTAGACAGACGCATGCACAGGTACACTCGTTTGTGATGGTGTTTATACCTCGGTATAGATGGTTATGAGTCGCAAGTGGTTTTGGGGTGGTGATGATCCTTTGGAGTGGGCTAGCATGCATATGGCTGTGGATTTAGTGTGATCATTGAAGTGAGTTGTTCGGATGTAGTTCTGATGGCCATTCTGTTCTTTTTCTTTTCTTTTGGTTGACAGGTATCTCCTCCCCTTTTGCCACTGCCATCTGTATGCCACTCCTGCAGATGGCTTTTACTCCCGACACCTGCTGCTTCGTGTTAATCAGTGGAGCAGCATTACGATCTTATGGGACGATCGCCAATGGGCCACATGCCCTTACGCAGTACTGGTGGCTCGGAGCAACATTTCGGCCTTTCAGCTGGACTAGTGCCTCCCCATTGGGACGGCGCTGCGGTTCTGTGCGCTTCCATGTTGCCTTTTCGTACGTGGATGTGGCTCTGTGTACCATGATGGAACAGGGCGTCACACAAGTAGTGGCTGGTCATTTCTTGCGGATGCAGCCCACAATGGTGAAATGTGTTTTGGAGTTCATGGCCTAATGGCTGTATGGGCTTGGTGATTTTGTTGTGCATTAAATTTCTATTCTGATTTGGCCCGTGTAGCGTTCTTCTTTGCAAGTGATGTGGCATATTCCTATTTGGGGAGCGATGTATTGGGTGGAGATCTGCATTGGGTTCCAGCTTCGGAGTTTAGTTGCGTGGTACTGTACTGGGCGCGTTTGCCTACGAAGCCCAGTGAGGTCAGGGATGGGGGCTGCCAATATGACTGTTTGAATGTTGTCATGCTCAGGGGCGGGGGATTGGGTTTTGTGTAACAGATGCCGGTCAGCCAGGTGGACTGGTGGAATGATGTGATTTTCGAAATATTGCTGGTCACATGTGCCTGTGTTTGCGTGCGTTTCGGGGGGGGGGGACTGTGGTCATGTCCATTGGATTGGCTTCTGTATTCGTGCCATCTGTGCCCTGCAGCTCCCATTGGCCCCTCTTGTGTTTCTTTTGTTCGTTGGCATGCATGGGTGACTTGTACATTTCACTGGTTGCATTGTGACTTCATTGCACCTACGGGGAGTTGTACTTTGTGGGCAGGGAGCGGTGTACAGGCACTCAGTGGGGCCGTTTACGGTTGATTCGCGATGCCGTACTTCTCACCATGGCGGAATGGTACATTCCGCCATGCTTGATGGCGTTAGGTACATGTCCGCTAGGGTCGGAATTCGCGTACCCTTGCGCCATGGTGGTATTTACGGTTTGGCATGGCGCGCGCGCGCGTGCTTGGTGCAGTTAGCGTTGGCGTTCACTACGGTGTCGCTAATGGCTTCGTACTTTGCGGTGACGGGTCATAGTCGCACCGAGCGCTATTCGATGGCGGTATTGCATTTCCGCCATCGTTTTCAGATTTCCGCCAGGGTCGTAATGAGGGCCTGTGTCACCAAAGTAGCACAAAGAGGTACCAAATCCAGACACTTTATTCCACGCACTCCATGCCAGTGCACTTCCAGATGATGGAATCCAAGATGTGCAGCTACTCCACAGAGATCTGCATGCACCTCCAACCAATTTATCCGTGAGTCTCCCAAAATCCAGAGAATCTGCTTTCTGAAACGCACAGCCATAGCTATCTGCTCTCCTCTCAGGAAAAAGACGCGATGTCCGCGGACAGATCGAAAAATCTGGGCGTGGGAATACATTAAAATAGTGTGCCCCATTTCCCCTTTGAGGTCGGCTCTGAAAAGAGCCTATTTCTTTTTAAAGATGCTTCAAAAACACCTTTTATTTTGTATTTTATTTTCTTATTTTCCTCCAAAAATCTTCACATTAACTTCTCCAAAGCAATCCTTACATTCCAAAACAGCATAGCATTTCCCAAAAAAGATAAACACATACCAACTTCTTTAAAATAATCAACAATAGCAGAGTCAATATTGTCATTATTACAAAAGAACATGCCAGCTCTAAGCATAAAAGCAAACATGCCTTGGTTAATTACACACCTAGCAATATTTTGCTGAGGACAAAAAACAAAACTATTGTCCCGTATTGCCCTAGGTACCAAACCTGAAAAAATTACCTTAGCATTTGGAAGTAATTTACTTACTGACTCAAACAAGTTTTCTAAATCTTTCAACAAAGTAGAAGCACTGACATAGTCCAAATGCAAAGCACCACGGTGCAAAACAACCACATGTGGACTGTTCACCGTGCCCATATCTTCACAAACTTGTACAATTGCCTGTACATTGAAACCAGGCACAGTGCTCCACACCACCTCCACTCCTTTAATATCAAAATTGTTTGCCACATTCGTGCATTTAGCATACTGCTCCAAACCATGCACAAACATATCTCCAAACACCAACACCCTGACTTTCTCCACCTCTGCCATCTTCACTACACACAGCATCTTTCAATACAAACCACAACCTCAACACCTGATTGGCTGATCCCTACAGTCCTATTTCCATGCCAGATATGTTTAGAAGTCCCGTATGTGGCGCGCCCTGTCCGTGGACAGCCGCGGTGTCCGCGTAATGCGTAACAATGGGTCAGCCTTTCTACTTTTCCACTTCGCTCTCTGCACCATTTCCTCATTGGCTACTGTTAAGCAGTCACACAACCATCCAACAATCACATACACAAACTCTACATCTAACTCCATCATGACAGAGCAGCACTTTAGATGTACTATTGATCAGTCTCAGTACAATTGGGCTGTGACTGCAAAGGACCTAGAGCAACAACTACTACAAAACTCCCCAAGATTTCTACTTGCAGATTCATCCACATCCACATGCATAAACACAAATTACAGGTATGAATATTTTTTGCACAGTACATGTACAGCTCTTGTATGAATGCATACAAACAGAGTAACTGCCACTTACCCTGTATAACCTGTAAAATAAACGTACTGTTATTTCTCCCATCTGCTATGATAAAGTGCACTTGCAAACCCGCCTGCTCTCCAAATTTTTGTTTACACACAACTATCTAAAAAAGTGTCATTTCATATTAAACAATGAGAGAAATAACAGTATAAGTGGAAAAAGGCTTTGTAGTGTATTATAAAATGACACACAGTCAGGATGTGTACATGCATCTTTATTCAAGCATACAGATAGACAATATCATTAGAAAGGCCCCCAATCTGAAATAACACCACTGCCTCTATATCAAATCTTTATGCTTTATTTCCCACACCATCAAATGCATACATTGCATGCTTTTCTTGTACAATTCCTGCCATTTACCCTGTAAAGATAGCAAAAAAAGCATATGATTATTTCTTCGATCTCCTAACATCCAATAACACAGCCTTAAGAAGCCAAGTGTGCTCTGTACACTTACTATTATACTCATTTGTCTCGGGAGGATAGCTCAGCTGCAACGTGCTCGCCTGTGAAGCAAGAGAACACGAAGCAACGCAGGTTCGATCCCTGGGTCCGCGCTTAGAAACCTCTGGGTATTAAGCGTGTTATAAATAACCTATCATATCGTATAATTTGTAAAGCATGTTCAACTAACAGACTCTAAGTAAAATATACAGGATGCACATAGCAAAATGAAAGTGCATGTCCATACAATGCTCAGTCATCAGAAAAAACTAATACTGCAACAACAATAAAATCAATGTCTACATTCACAACAGTGCTATAAATATACATATTTACTAACTGCTTTCTTTTACAATTACAGTGAAGAGCACTCTCCTGAAAAGCAGCAGCGTCTGAAGTACGAACAAGAATTTAGAAGAAACCTACTGCTTCCATACAAAAAAGTAAGTGCAATACTACCATAATGTTTTAACTGTTACTCAAACACACTAGATTTCTAGTATTGTAGAACAAACAAGTGTATTCTCCCTGTACCATTAGATTTAGTATTAGTGCTTCCCCTCACTAGCTGCATACTTTGTATTGTCATCTGAACCCCATTATAGTAACACACAAATAAAAGAATAGCCTACCCACCTTGATGTAGCTGTCCATTGCACAATCACACACCTCCACATACATCCTCACCATCATACTCAGACACTCACGCAGAAAGCACACATACACTGCACAACAGCCCAAACCACACTTTCTTTTTTTCTCCAACACACCCCAAAGAATGCCTATCAAAAAGCAACTCTGTAGAAAGCAACACAGAAGTAGAGCAAATCAAAATAAAAGTGTCCAAAATAAGCATCCATCTCTAGCAGAATTTGTACAAAAAGTTCAAACAAAACAGCTAATACAGTCATTAAGCGAAAACAAAACAAGCTTCCAGTACAGATATTTTGCCTCCTCTTTCAAAATGTAAAACGAAACAGAAAGTGATTAAAAAGACTTCAGCTACCACTACTGCTAACACTGCACCTATAAATCTTGATGTAGTGGCAAGTAAACATACCAAAAACATTTTTTTTACAAAAAATGTTCCGCCACAGAGTCCTTCAGAACCTTATAAAAACAGGAGAGAAATCATGCACAGCCCTTAAAAGCTACCGTAGAAAATGAATCCTAGAATCACTCATAGACAATGCAATCCTTCTCAAAAGGAAGTTATTTATTTTAGTTTTAAACAGAATGAAACCACTCACAAAACTAACTACTAAACTACAAAAGAGACTTCTCAATAAACGGAATATCAACAAAAATAGCTTCTTAAACATCTGTGGAGGTGAATGGAGTCACACAACGAGCACAGAACCATATCTTAATGAAGAAGCATACAAACAAAAGTAAACACAATTGCCATACATAGCAGTGGACGAGGGTATGAAAAACTTAATAATACCATTATGGAACAAGAAATGCTGCTCACAAAAAATATCCCCAGAAAACTCAGTATCACCTCTCCATTCCACTGAACCAAAACGTCCAGTCTACAAATGGCCGTGCACATCAATGTGTAACATTGCCAAAAAATCTTTCAAATCTTTATGCCAGTTCCTCAATCAGTCTGTAAAAAGCAAAGACAAATTCAAAATGAAACTACTACAACATATGGATGCCTGTCCAGTGTGCAAATACACAGGACTACAAGGACATTCATTAGCCTGCATTTCAGGACCTATTTACAAAAGCACCTTCAATCATATCAAAATGATATCAACACATCATTCAACTATAAGAAATCTGGTCCATAAACTCTACTATGCTAAAAGTCCTGCTTTAGCACTAGCCTATTTAAATAACAATCTTCTACATGGTACAGCCAAAAAACTACTCGAAGAAATAGAGCACATCCAGAGAAAATATTTTGGAAGTGAAAGCCACTTACAAAATTCAATAGCTTTACAACAAACTACCAACTACTGTACAAATAGCAACCTTCTAATACACACATACAAAAAAGAAATACTAAAGTTTAAAAGTACATCAGCTGACGTACCAAACCATGTGTGTGTGTGTTGCCGCAGGACTTTTTAGAAAAGTAGCACAAAAACTGTAGACATAACGTACAAAATAGAAGACAATGAAGATTCCAAATGGTTCCAATTAGCTCTCTACCTTATAGCAGAAAACAAATATGAAATGACTGACCCCTTAATACTTAGCATTTACTGCACTGCAAAACTTGACAACAACCAAATATCTTCACGTGCTATCACAAATAACTTGGAATTATTCCCACTAGCAAAACCCCTGCAACAACTACATTTATATGAGAGCATCATAATTCAAACAGTGCACCCATTTCAAGCAATAATACGCCTTCAACCAAAAACAGCAAAATTACCTCCCTCTGAATTAGTGAAAGGCATTCGTTTGAAAGGCAAAGTAGTTTATTTACCATTAGATCTCAAAGAGAATGTACACACTCTGGGAGTGCAACGTCCAATAGATCAATCTTTAATTGTTTTAGTAAATGGCGTACCTACAAAAGACAAATAAAGGTGGCCACAACTCGTGGACTTACATAAAGTTAGACAAGCCCTGCAAAATCTAAAAGACAACAATGATACTACAAAGAAATTAATATTGAAGAAAACCTGAGAGAAACCATTGAAATAATTCAAGATTTAACAGAAACTGGTCAATTTCAACTTCTAGATCCTGCTACAGGATACAATATTTTAGACCATTATACAATTCATCCATTACACTCTAAAGACACCATAGATGATGCACTGGAAACGTACAAAATGCGACAAGCCAAAGGATCTCCAATCAGCATATGGGAAAAAAGTATAGAAGAACGTGCCTTTCCTCTACTCTTTCCTACTGGGAAAGGAGGAAGGTAAGATGATAGACACACACAAATAACAGCATCAGCATATCACTCTTTACGAATGTATTCTGACAAGCCCAGATTCAGACAAAAATTGGAATACATATTCCACCTTCTCTTTGAAAGTGAATTAGCAACTCTATGCTACGGAGTTGCACACACATTAAAATCAGGTACCCATTTTCTAAATATGTCAGCTACACAATTACTACAAAAAGTGCAAGAAAAAGATGAGGTTTTACAGTCAGGTATTACAAATCTTTTAGCAAACATGCGTGGTACAAAAGAATACTGTTTCCGACATCACAGAGATGCACGCTATATGATAAGAAATCTTGGCCCACCCACTTTGTTTGTTACATTAAGTTGTGCAGAATATGCATGGGAAGATTCACAAGATTTCCTACGCACAGCAAACAAAAACAAAACAAACATAGATATAAAAACACCAGGAGAACTCTGCTCTCTAGATCCTGTAAATGTATCAAGATATTTCCATCATCGCTTCATTGCTATGCGACATTTATTTGTAATAACACTGTTCCTCCCCTCAGAGAAGTACAACACTTCGTTTGGGGAAAAGAACACCAAGCCAGAGGAGCACCACACATCCACATGCTTTTATGGATTAAAGATGCTCCTAAATTTGGTCAGCACAGTGATGCTACTGTTTTGCAGTTTATCCAAAAATATTTCACTTGTGAAATTCCTTCACAAACTTCACATTCTAACCTCCTTTATGCACAAATTTTACAATTTCAAAGACACAAATGTGGGAAATATTGTAGTCGCAAATATAAAAACAAAGGAAAATACTATACCAGATGCCGCTTTGGTTTCCCTAGACCAGTTACAAAAACATGTAAAGTAAGTAACTTCATGTCTTCAGTTAGACATAGGGCCTCATTACACGGTATGCGGTAAGGGTTTACCGGTACCGGTAAGGGCACCAGTACTGGTAAACCCTTACCGCCTCACTACGAGGTCCCTTTGCCGGACCCGACCTCAACGGCTGGTTTTACCAGCCATTAGGGAACGGGCCCGCAAAGGGACCTTGGTGCTAATTATGGTACCGCAATTTACGGTACCGTAATTACCTCCTTCCCCATTCCCACTGAGCCCTATGGGGGCAAAAATGGGAATGGGGAAGTGCCTTGGTGAATGGGGAATTACCGGCCCCCTCACCTTGGAGTAGGCCAGTAATTCTGCCATCTACCAAGGCGGACACAGTAAAATACTGGCGGCAACCGTGGCACTAATAGCCAAACCCTATCTTTTTTATTATTCCCTTTCACCCACAAATATTTATTTAATTTTTAAATCCCCCCAAAAAAACAATGATTTTTTTTCGATAAAAAAACGGCGATGAAAAGTCCCGCGACGAAAAATCCAGTGGCAAAAGAACTGTGTACCGAAATGAGGCCCACAGTGTCAAAGGTAAATCACCTAAGAGCACATATTACATAAAAAGAACAGAAGAATCAAAATATATCAATGATTAAAATGCAATCATTGCCCTCCCATGGAATTCAAGCACACATGTGCAGTACATTGCAGACAATTCCACTGCAGTTGCACGATATGTCACAGCCTACTTAACCAAAGCAGAAAAAACAGAGCTTCAAGACCTCTGGGATGACATATAATCTGACAAAACACTTTCACAGAAATTGTACAGCTTAGGCATAAAAATGCTCTCTCAAAGAGAATGTGACTGCTATGAAGCTGCAGACCGTTTAACCGGTACTGCCTTGTATGGACAATCTGAAAACATAGTATGGCTAAGTCTTGGTCCTGCTAAATGTAGAAAAAGAGTTCTCAAATCATATGAGTACATAGAAACAATAGCCAAAAATTATCCCAAGAGCCAAGACATTGTGAAAAACAATTTACTAGACAAATACGACCCAAACAGGAATACCACTTTGGAAAACATGTGTCTCTATCACGTAGCCCAAATCTTCACATACAAAAATAATATAAAACCAGATGAAAAGAAAGGTAGATACAGAGTGGAAAATTGTGAAGGCAGCTTAGTGAAACTTACCAAACAAAGCTTAATAAATCATATCAAATTGTCATTAAAAACTCCTCAACATAAAGAACTGTATTACATGTCTCTGTTCCAACTTTTTAAACCATGAGAAAAGAAGAAGAGTTACTAGATACCTATGACTCCTATGAAGACGCTTTCAAAGCAAATGAAAGTACAATGACAGATGTAAACTTTACACACTACAAAACAATGTTGCACAATGAACGGCAACACGAAGATCTCCATGCCCAACTAGATGTGGACACTCCCGACAGTAGTCAACCTTCTGTAACAGGAAGCCAAGAACCACTTGGACAGCCACTACTAGCAAATGAGGCAGAATTAGCCATGACAGAAGTAGAAAACACCATGTGTCAGTATGAACAATCTACAGAAGACTTCACTGTACTAAAATCACAACTGAACAATGAGCAGCATAGCATTTTCCAAGAAATAACAAAACAAATTGAACATGGTGTGCAACATGAAAATAAAAACTGCACCTGCCAAGACTACAAATCTATACTGCTATACGTCAGTGGTCAAGCGGGTTCAGGCAAAACATTCTTAATCAAGATCATCAGCAACTTCCTCCAACAATTGACAAACAACAAACTGTCAGATGTTGTAACTGCCCCCACAGGTTTAGCTGCCTACAACATAGGCGGTGTCACTTTACATCGATTACTACTCCTTCCAGTAGAACACCAAAACAAATTAGACTATTACAAACTTTCTACAGAAGCTGCAATGGAACTACGCAGAGTTTTCAAACAAATGAAAATGCTACTAATAGATGAGGTGAGCACGGTCTCTAGCCTAATGTTGGCTTTGATTCGCCTCAGATTACAAGAGGTCCTCAAAACAGACTACGAAGAGCTCTTTGGAGGAAAACACATTATTGTTTTCGGAGATCTGATTCAATTAACACCAATGAAAGCTGAACCTATTTTTAAAACTTTAGGGCACAAACTATGCCGTAAAACTCTTGGCAGCATAGGAAATGTTGACATTTGGCAACATTTCCAATATAGAGAATTAATTGAAAACATGCTCTAGTCTGCAGACCTCACATACGCCAATTTTTTTTAAAAAGTATTAGAGTTGGTGTACTATCTAAAGAAGCACAATCAATATTAAAAACCAGGCACATCCATGCACTCTATGGCCATAACTCATATGCCACTGATGTCATGGAACAATTATCACACACAAATGTCAATTGTATGTCCTTGATGCCAACTCTTGCAAGCTGTTCAAAATTCAATTAAACAATGTTGAAAAAAGAAATGCAACCAATAATTGAAATTTTCTCCACAGACAAACTGGACGTACATGGTATGACACTACCCATGTGCCAACAAGCCACAACAAGACTAAATACCTTAGAAAACTCTATTTCCAACACAGCTGGTTTGGAGAAAATATTAAAATGATATTTAAACTGTAGAGTAATGCTTAAACGTAACCTAGATGTGGATCAAGGACTAGTTAATGAGCACTTGGTAAAGTTGTTGCCTTTCAAACATACCCACGTGACAACAACATTCAATTTGTCAATATTGTCTCTGAAAAACTATCAGAAGTTAAAAAGTTAGGATGCTCAATAGCCCGCTTCCTTCTTTTCAAAGAGATATATGTACACAGAAAACAATTTTCACTAACTCTAGCATACGCAGTCACCGTTCACAAATCACGAGGTCTTACCCTGGATAAAGCATTGATAGATATTGGTAGCACAGTCTTTAAAGAAGGCATGAGCTATGTAGCACTATCACGCTTACGTACACTTGACAGACTATTTTTAATCAACTTTGATGCAAGTAAAGTATATGCTGATATTCCTTGCATTCTAGAATACAACAGACTGCGTTCACTCTACCCCCACATCTAAAATCCTATCCTGTTCGCAAAAAGCAAAACGTTGTAAAAGAAGACTACTTCAGACTGAAACGATACAGGATCTCACTGCAATTCCTCCAAAGAAGTAAAATAAGCTAATACATCATCAAGTGCCACAACCAAAGAAGAATCTACTGCTCACAGTAACTCAACTACTTCTTCAAAGATGCAACACACACTTCAAACAAATGACTTTGACACAGAATTGTCAGATCCATTCAAATTTTCAAATACAACTCGTGTAAATTGCTGCGCAAATGTAGCAATAAACATTCTATTCCAATTGCCACCAATTATTGACAACATTTACTTGCACAGTACAGACCAATTGTGTTTGCAAATGTTAGTCCTTCATAGAAATGCAACCAACAATCCTGACAATACTTACAGTGTTTCTGGATTAAGGCAGGAATGGGACTACTGTGCTGGAATGGTCAAATTCACTATAAACTCACAAGAAGATCCACAAGAATTTCTAATGTACTTACCACAAGTACTGGAAAACAAAAAAATACCTAGAAATGAAATCTCCAAGTTGTCATACATGTGGAAACATACATGCACTCTCTGCAGCCATGTGGCACAGGAACAAGTCCCTAATGAACGCTTTGTGTATGTATCCATACCTAACTGTGAATCCATTCCATTTCAGCAACTTGCACAAAATGCAAACCATGGCATATAATGTGGTACCTGCAATTCAGATAATCGCTCCACCTTGCAAATACAGACACATAGTAAATATGTAATAGTAATGCTTTTACGTTACAATGCAGATGGTACCAAAAACAACTGCAAGCTGACTAGATTCACACATGGTCAAGTATCACTTGGTAAGAAAACCTTCAAAACAATAGGAATAATCTACCTTGCAGGAGCCACAACCAATGCAGGTCAATACACTGCATATATAAAAAAGAAATGTGGATGGTTTGAATGTAATGATACTACCATTACTCTAAAACAAAGATTAGCAGCAAATCTTGTTAACGCGTATTTAATATTCTTAAAACCAAAAATTAATAGCTAATCTTTACATAAACATTAAGAAATATTCAATTTCAAAACCATAAACAGTTAGAATACGCCGACATGTATCTAACTGCCCCAAGATTCTGCAACAAGCAAACCGATAAATAAATACCACTAAAAGTAACAAGAAATATACAGTAAGAATACGCTAACAGGTATCTAACTGCCCCAAAAATCTGCAACAACCCAACAGATAGATCAATAGCATGAAACTAGAAATAAACAATTAGAATACGCCAACAGGTATCTAACTGCCCCAAAAAATTGCAACAAGCCAACATGAAAGAAATATATTTTACCACAACATATTTTTTTAATCCACAGACCCAATGATTTAATAAACAAACACAGGAACTGACCAAATTGCACAGTACACTTGTTTGAACTATAGTACTTCTAAAGTACTAACTATGAGGGTTGAAAAAATACAGAAATGTCTATTATGCAATGCAATAACTCATTGTGAACTACCCACACTAATATCACCATGGCTGCCTCCAAACTCGTAATGAGGCCCATTGTCTTCAGAGGCCAATTTACTCCACCAAGATCATAATGCAACTTAGCCACACACTTATATGCAAAGATAGCTAGTTTCGGGAACTTTCGTGTGCATCCACTCTTCTATCTCTGAATGCAAAGCATGGGCCCTGCTGCGGGTATCATTTCACAGTCAAGTACGGTTTTCAGTCCAGTGCTGTTAGTGTACTGAATTTGTACTTCTTATTAGATGGAAGGTCACATTTACAAATTTGTGTCCTGGCCATAACCACCACAGCATAACACACCCATGCTACCAAACATTTTGACTGTGATATGTGGGCTGCTTATAGGTGATATTAATTACAATCAATGCTCTACTAACAACCCAAAACCAACATCATACTAAAGGAAAATAGGTAGTAGAGCACCCAGTATATAGTATGTCCGCGGACAGCCGCGATGACCGTGGACACCGTGAACACATCAAGGGCTCCTACCACCTAAACAAATACAGCATTTAACCCATCTCTTACTCTCCCATCCTCCCCAAGCACTCCTACACACCAACACACTCTCCAAAATTGCATTTTTGCTCAGTTCAACGCTGCGCTGTCCGCGGATGTCCAAGGATACAATATGGCGGACAGATCGAAACAATTTGACGCACGTCACATCTCATTCCAGCCAATCAGAGAACATGTCGCGTGTCCACGGACATGACACATGCCGATTAGCCAATCGGTGTCCTGTCCGCGGAGCGAACAGGGAAGTGTGTCTGCAGAGCGTACACAAATATCACTAATTTTTTTAGACCTACTTTTGGTAGTTTTAAAAAGAAATACTGGATGGATTGCCACCAAATTTATTTAAAAAGCACGCTTTCGGGACCAAGCCACCGCTCCTGCCCCAAATTTGGTGGAAATCCAGCGATTTGAGCTGTAGTCATGAGCAACATTTTTTCTCCATTCAGTCTATGGGGAAAAAATACATTTTGTGACCCTGCTATAACTTTGCCCTCCCTTGATCAAACCTCACCAAACTTCAGAGCGGGGCATATACTTTTTTTGCAAAGTTTGGTGAGGATTCGTCCAGGGGGAGCAAAGTTATAAGCCGCCCAAAAAGTGCTCTTCCTATGGGATTAGCAATTTAACCATAACTACATGGCCGCTACCGCAGTACACAACATTTCTGCCTGTAACATTGGAGTCTGTTGTATGTACATGACGAGTAAGAAGTATTGTTTTCCTTACACAGAAATGGCAAATGCCCTGGAGTGCCTAGAGGAAAATTTCCCCCATGCTGAAATGAGTGACAGAAGTAACTCTAATGGCACACAATACACATTTTAAAGTAGGAAAAGTAATGTACTCTCACTGAAACATGTTTTTTTTTAACAGTACATATAGCAAAGGAAGAAAATGTGCAGGAAGATGAGCACAGAAATACCCAAAATGAAAATGTAGCAAATTAACTAGTAAGTCTATCTGTCTGCAAAAATGGATCAGTTTAACACCAATTTTGCACAGTTGAAGACATGTGTAGAAAGGCATATGATGGACAATATTAAATAGCACTGCCCCACTTGTACCTGTGCCCCTTCCCCCTGTCCCAGCCAATGATTGCCACCAAACCCCTGTAGTCAACAACGCTATGATATGATATGATATGAATGATATGATAGTTTATTTATATAGCGCCTATACACAATGTGTTTCAAAGCGCTTCAAGGCAAGGGAGGTAACAAGGGAAAATACAACCACATTCTTACAGGCCATGAACAGTAAGGATGTGAAATTAACTATCGTACACGACCTGACGACATTTCAGATAGTGCAAGGGCTAAGACATAGATAAGGAAGGGAGGGGGAGAGTGGGAAGGAAATGGAAACAGACAGGCGACTACCGTACTAGGCCTGACGACATTTCTGGTAGAGCCGGAGAAAAACAAAAGGTGAGGGAGAGGGGTGCAGAAAGGGAGGGGAGGAACAAAACAAGCGACTATCGTACTAGGCCTGACGACATTTCAGATAGTGCTGGAGGTGTGGTGGGGAGGAAAAAAACAGTAATGGGAGGGTGGAGGAAACAGACGAGGTTGCTATCATATTAGGTCCAGGGACAATTCTGATAGAGTAAGTGCATAGAAGAAAGTAAAGGGAGGAGATAGGAAAAGGGAGAAGGGAAAGGAGAAGAGAAAAGAGATTAAGCAGTCCACAAGAGTGGAGAAGCAAGCATGGAGAGCGAATACAATTTCAGAAGTCAGTAGTAACACATAATGTTGCAAGCCAGGATACAAGATGAAGATGATCTATGATGAGACCCTCCTTCCCTGATGAAACCCCAATTCCCCATATCCCCTGTATATGTTTCCCATTCTGCTACCCCTTCCCTTTCCTAATTAAGTGTATTTGTGTGTGTTAATACATTTCTGTGTGTTTACTGTTGCTGTGTGTGTGTTATTAAAAAAAAAAATCCCTGTTTGGAGTCCGTGGACAGCGCGACTGTCCGGCATGTCTGTAATTAGTTTGGTAATGGCGCTCTGATACAGATGGCTGGGTCTACACGCCTTCGGGAGCCACAGCACTTCGGCCAAACTGCGGTGCGCCACCGCCCTATCCATCCGCACCCATAACTTGTCTTCCTTGGCGTCTTCGTCATGTAACCACTCCCTGATGACCCGAAGTTGGGACGCTTCATAGTATTGCCGAAAATCCGGCAATCCCAGCCCCCCCTCTCCCTTAGGAGCCATCAGGAGCTTGGACCCCACCCTGGGCCTCTTCCCTTCCCAGATAAAATGTCTAGTCAGCACCCCAACTCCTTAAAAAAGCTTGCCGGGACTGGTTGGGGGATCACCTGAAAGAAGTATAGTAGGCGCGGGAGTATAACCATCTTAACAGCTGCCAACCTTCCCAACCTTGACACCCTTAAAGCTTTCCACCTCTGGAAATCCCTCTTTATTATCTTAAGGAGCGGGGGGAAGTTAGCTGAATACCATCCATCCAGGGTAGCTGTGATCCGGACCCCCAGGTAACGGATCCCCCGCGGGCTCTACTGGAAGAGGGTGCTCCTCCTTAAACTATCCCGTTCTGCCGCTCCTAATGTTAAGTTCAAAACCTCCGATTTGCTGACATTGATTTTTAGTCCTGAGGCCTCTCTGTACGTCTTCAGCAAGGCCACACTCGCTCTGAGAGACTCGTTTGGCAACGAAAGCATAAGAAGCATATCGTCGGCAAAAGCTGCAACCTTGTTTTGTACCCCGCCCAAAGGGAACGCCCCGGATCTCAGTGGAGTCTCTAATGGCCTGCAGAAGCGGTTCTAGATAGATCGCATATAACAGCGGGGAGAGCGGGCAGCCCTGCTTTGTCCCTCTCTGTAGCAATATCTGTCTCGAGGGAATTCCGTTTACCATTACCCTAATCAAGGGGTTCTGATAGTTAGCCTTAACCATCGACATAAACTTCCCCCCAAAGCCCATCCTCTCCATCACCCGGAAAAGAAACGTCCACTCCACGCGGTCGAAAGCCTTTTCCGCGTCCAAAGCTACTAGGACCGCGGGAGTGCTCGTTTTGTGTACCTTTTCTACTATATGGGCCATTGACCTAATGTTATCAGCTGTTTGCCTTCCCCTAATAAACCCAGCCTGCTCAGGGTGTATCAACTGTGGGAGGAAGGGGTTGAGTCTCTTCGCCAGGATCTTGGTATAGATCTTGGCGTCGATGTTAATCAGGGCTATAGGGCGGTAAGACGTCCTCTCCTCCGGGTTCTTATTAGGTTTAAGTATAAGGGTAACCTTTGCTTCCTCCATAGAAGGAGCAATTCTACCTGATTGGCGGAAGGAGTTATATAGCGACGTCAACTCTGGGGCCAATTGCGTGACAAACAGCTTGTAAAACGCTGAGGTATAACCGTCCGGACCCGGGGCTTTGTGAATCGGAAGGTCTCTTATCGCCTCTCTTACCTCCTCCTCCGAGATTTCCTGATTAAGAAATTCTCTTGTTTCCCTACTGATTTCACCCAGGTGCACTTGCTGCAAGAATTGCTCCTGCTTGACATCGCAGGGGTTCTGCGAAGTATATAGAGAGTCATAATACCCTGCTAATATCTCCTGCAGGCCCTCTTGCCTCGTGACACGGACCCCCTCGTCTGCCTTTAAAGCCGTGATTGCGTTTCTCGTCCTTTTGCGAGAAGTGCGTCTGATTTGTTGGCCTTAGAATAATACTTTTGTCTTACTGCTGATAAGGCACCCTCGGCCCTTTTCGTGCGTAGGAGCTCCAGTTGCCCCACTGCTTTCCTATAGGCTCGCATAGCTTTCCGGGAGGGGGTTCCTCCCGCTGCCTGTCTAGCCGTTTTCACTTCAGCCTCGAGTTGGGCTTCTAGTGCCTGCAGTTGCTTCGCCCGGTGGGGTGATGCCGCAATGAGTTCCCCCCTAAGGGTGGCCTTAAATGCATCCCATCTTATCCCTTCACTCGTGTCCTCCTTCCCGTTAATCTCGAAAAAGGCCTTAATTTTCTCTTCAATACGCCCCCGGATTTCCGGGTCTCTCAATAACGCCCCTGGTAGTTTCCAGCCCCAAATCCCCTTAGCCCTCCGACCTGGATCCATTACCATGGAAACTATCTTATGGTCAGCTATCCCAATTGGACCAGTACAGACCTCCTGGACCTTCCCCAGTATGCCTACCGATAACAATATATAATCAATCCTAGACTGCGATCCATGGACTCCTGACAGAAAGGTATAGCCATCCTCTTGCCCCCTCAATTCCCTCCAAACATCTCTTAACCCCATCCTGCTGATCCTCTCCTTTAGTTGCACAGACATCACCGCCACTCCCCCTCCCCCTTGTCTGCCGGCTCTGTCTTTCTCCCTGTCCCATGCTGTGTTCAAATCCCCCATTATGACTATTTGGCCTCAACTCTGCTCTCCCAGTATATTTAAAACCCATTGGAGGAATTGCTCTTGGCCTGAGTTGGGGCCATAAGCCACGGCTATTGTGTAGGGAGACTCTTGGTATTTCCCTCTGACCACTATATACCTCCCGTCCTTATCCCTGATCGTGTCGCAAACAGTAAAGCCCACCGTGTTACGAATAGCCAGGGCTACGCCCTTTGTTTTGCTTTGGCTTGAGGCATGGAGAATCTGATCATAACCTCGCAACCTTAGCCTGCCCTGATCTTTCCGCAGCAGGTGTGTTTCCTGAAGCCCCATGAAATCCAGATTTTCCTTCAGCGTAAAGTGCTCCAACTTCTTCCTTTTAAGAGGGGTGTTTAGCCCTCTTACGTTATGCGTTAGCCACTTGAGAAGATTCCTAGCATATAAGGGCTATTGCTATCCTGGAGTGTTCCTTTGCTCGCCCCCCCATCCACTGCTAGTCGCCATCCCCCCTTCCTCCACTTTGACCCCCCCTTCCCTCCCTGAAGGCTAAGGCCTTCCCACCCTCTCCTCGCTCCCAACTCGGGCATCACCGCCCTTACGGTTCCAACATGGTTGCTCCGCCTGCAACCTTTCCGCCAAATCACCCTTCTAGAGGCCCACCATCCCTGACAATACTCTCCATTTTAGGGCTCAGTCCCAGATTCGCCTCGTGCTTCGCTGGATTTCTTGGCTTCCCTCCGTCTTTTATCTCCAACCTTCGTCCATTCCCATGGGCGAGGTCTCGGCTGACTATTCCAGGGTTTCTGGCCCGCTCCCACCGGCGCCTCCTCGAGATCCAGTCGCAGAAGATCCGACCCTTCCTGGAGAGAGGTGATCCGCCTCTGAGTCCTCTCCCACTCGAAAAGCAGGCCAAAAGGAAAAGTCCATTTGTAGCGGATATCTTTCTCTTTGAGGGCTGTCAGTAGTGGTGCCATTTGCTTCCTTTTCTGGAGTGTACTATTCGCCAGATCTTGATAGAGAGCAATCTGGTGGCCCTCATACATGATTGGTTCCTTTGTCTTGCTGCTCTGAGGACCGCCTCCTTCTGAGCGTACCTCTTAAACGCTGCCAGGACGTCTCTCGGCTGTGTTGTCTGGCCTTTAGATAGTGGACCAGTTCTGTCACTCGGTCCTGCTCAACCCTCTCTGAGCTGTCCTCTTCCAGGATATCCACAAAAAGATTCCGGCAGCAGTTTTACTCTTATATTGATTCTGCGAGAGCGATTTTCTAGGTCCTCCATTTGGATTTCGAGGTTTCTGGTGGCAATGTCTAGCCTCTCTATAGCTTCACTATTGGCTGTCGTGTCTGTGTCTACCTCTTGGAGCCCTTTCTCTAGGGCATCCGTTCTTTCACCCAGTTGTCGCAGCTCATGTTTCATTTCCCCAAGGGCTTCATTGAGGTTGTTGCGCATCAGCTGGAATTGTTCCTGGAAGGTCTTTGCTACGTTTGCTTGCAAGGCTTGGAGTTCCCCCAGGAACTCCTGTCTAGGCATGGGGGCCATGGCCTCCGATTCCCCTTGCATGGGGTCTTCTCCTGTTCGCCCCCGGGGGGTCCCCGTACCTTCTCTCAAAGGCTGGGGTGGCCACATCACCTGCAAAGTGCCCGGGGCGTCCCCCGCAGTCTGCAATCCTCTCCCCCCTTTCCCTTTGGGTTTCGTAGACATGCCGCTCACCTCTCTCCAGCAGGCGCGTCCCATGGCTGTCACCCTGATCCAGTCCTCAACAGCTCCCGGCCGATCCAACTGAATGTTAGGGGGGGCGGGACTGGCTTCCCCCTCTGCTCTCAGCCAGCACCCCGACAGGCCTCCCTCTCGTCTCTTCTCCCTCTGACCGGTGTGAGGGTGCACAACTGCCTCCGCTCCACTAGGATTCCAACAAGCCCCACACCTTTTACTGGGCTCTCAACTCTCCAGGGGGGTGGATCGCGTCTCCGTCCACCCGCTATTTGTCCGTGGGGTGATGGCGCGATAACAGTTCACTTAGGGTCCCTGAATAATAGTGCCAATGACTGTGGGCACAAGTCCATGTCCACGAGGTCTCCCGCTTTTCCACCTCTTTGCTGCTCTTTTGTCCAGGGGCCCCGCAGCACCAGTCCGCCCTCCTATACACGGGAAGCCCGTCAGGCCTGGATTCCTTGCTTCACCTCCTCCAGGACTGCTGCTCCTTCGGGGACTGCCAACGGGTTGGGCACCCTGTTCCGTGCGACTGTCTTCTGTTCAGCTGCTCTCTTCCAACGAGGCTGCACACCTCTCGCCTTCCAGGCAGGGCCGCGTCCACCAGCAGGAACGGGCCGCCCCCGGGGGCCGATCGCCCTAGTCCCGCTCCTTTATCCTCAGGTCAGTGGCCGACAGCTCCCCAAGAGCGTCTCCCCGGACGCGGCCGGACCCGCCAGCAGGAACGGGCCGCCCGCAGAGCCGAACGTCCCGGCTTCTCTCTCCTGGCTCCGGACAGCAGCCAACCACTCCCCAAGGACGTCTCTCCGTCTCGCGCTGCTCCGGCGCGGATGTCTACAGGGATCCCCCGAATGCACGGCCCTCCGCCTCTCTGGGGAATGCGCTTTCTTTTCGTCTCCCAACACAGGCTGGCCTTCCCAGCTCTGCTGAGCTGCGCTCCTCGGCGGCCTCTCCGGCACCCGCCGAATGCTCAGCGCAGCCTTGCCTCCTCGCTGCCTCTTCAACACTGGTGGCTCGACCCGCTATTCTCCGTCACCCCCGCCACTCTGGCGGGGCTCTCAGTTCTGTCGCCCCGTCCGTAAATGGGGTGGTGGGCACCTTACATTTAACAGGTCCGGAGAGCGCAGTCGGCACGTCTACACAGTGCCGGTGGCCATCTTGGAATGTGTGAAATACTTTTAATTAGTTTGGGGGTCCCGCCCCTGTCCTACGGACACCAGCCCTGTCCTACGGACACCTGGGCATTTGCGCCTCAGATCCCCTGTGCCCTCCAAACACTCAGCCTATCTGCAGATGTCTGTATAGTTGTGGAGTACTTTTAATTAGTTTGGGGTTCCCACCCCTGTCCCATGGACACCTGAGCGCATGTGCATATGATCCCCTGTGCCCTCCGAACACCACGTCTGTCCAGAACTGTCCGCTGCACGTTTCCCACTTTTAATTGGTTCCAGGATCCCGCCCCTGCCCTACGGGCACCGAGGCAAATGCGGACATCGCATCCCATGCAATAGGTGTTCTACAGACAGCCATCCTATTCGTGGACATCCTGGGACGTCACCATGTGACTGCACCCGTGCTGAGCATCGGGCCTATCCACAGACACTGTCCTTACCCCCAGACAGTTTAAAAGTATGTTTTTGGCCAATTCAAACCTCACCCCTGCAGAGGTCCCAGATCATGCCCTGTTCGATGTAGAGTCTTTTTGCAGCTTTTTGAGCCTCCCTGGAGCTCGAAGTGGCAGCGGAGTGCGTAACTGTCTGCGCAGCACACCCCTATAAAAGGCCACACCCCACTGCTGCTCCTCATTCTATTTTTGGCTACCCAGGACAGAGCACTTGGCTGAGATTGGGATTGGTGCTGCTGGATTCCTGCTGATCCACACTGTGGTACCTATGGCTGCTGCTGCCTCTCCACCACCACCTTCTGGAGGGTCTGGAGAGGAGAACAGGCATGGTGATGCTGAGGGGGAGCAAGAAGAGGAAGCGGTTGAGGTAGTGAGAGTCCCAACTACCAGCTGCCAGCATGAGTCTTGGGTGAGGAGGATATTTACCCCTGTTGGGGATTACTCAAGGGGCATGCAGCCAAGGTTTATTGCACTCCATTGCGGAAAGCCTGGGCTGTACAGTATGGAATCACTTCCATGCGGCGACACCTAAGGTCGAACCCAAAGTCAGCAGTTCGGAAGGTCATCCCCTTTGAAGGCGGTAGTAGGTTGAGTTCCTCTGTCACATCCTCGACATCTTCTCCTGACACCACAAGACACACTCCTGTGGGACAGCGATCCCTGAACATGCCTCACAGGCCATACAGAACGTAGTGGACCCTTGCCTTTCAAGGGTCACTATACTTTCCATTTACTGAGACACAGTACTCTGCAGGGCAGACTAGTTTCAAAGTGCTTTTCGAGGCTACAGTCCAGGAGCACCAGAAACAGTGACCCCCTACCTAAGTGAGGCCCACCCAACATCTTCCTCTGTCCACCTGCCCCTTCATTCCTGTGGTTGGTGCCCGTTCCCTACCCTCCCTTCCCTTCCCTTCCTTGTGTGTTCTGTATAAAAATACCCAAAAACATAAAACAACACAAATAAAAAATAAATGGTTCTGTTCAGAGCCACCTTTCACAGTTGAAAAAATAGAAGTAGCAAAAAAATGGTGTAGGCCCCTGTGCAGCCTGCAAAGTCCATGGACAGCGTGGTAGTCTGTGGACATCCAAAGAATGTAGGTGGTGGCAGCATGTAAACCATTGCACTCTTTTACGAGAAAAAAAGTGGTGGCTTTGCAAAGAGCCTTTTTTGTTGTTTTTTTTCATTTCGAAAGTTTTTTTCCAGGTTTTGAGATAAAGTAGGCAACACCTACTATACAATGCTTCCTATATTTGTAGAAAGGGCTGCAAAGCATGAAGGATATTTCCCAGAAAAAGCCGATTACCAGCATCAGTAAGATGTACTCCATCTCTGCGAAAAATGTTGGTGCTGTGAAATATGATGTTTTTATTATAGAAAGACATCATGCCAACATCTCTCAAAAATGCACAAACAGCCTTGTTGACATTGCGCCTCACTTTCTTCATTTGTGGACCAAATGAAGTGGACTGCAGCCAAATCTGTCTCTGGGCAATGCGAGAAAAAATTACTTGGGTATTTTGAAACATGTCCATCATTTTCCCAAATGTCTGCTTCATTGCAAAGTGCAATGAATTTCCTCTTACATGGCCTGAACTATTCCCTCCACAGTGAATAATAATAATGGCCGGGATGATGACACGTCACCAAAGTGGTACAAAGTGGCAGCAAGTCCACCCACTTCATGCCACGCACCGCATGCAAGTGCACATCAACAGGATCAAATGTGCAGCCACTCCACACTACTCTGCATACACCTGCAACCAGTGGATCCACAAGTCCCTCAAAATCCACACACTCAGCCTCCTGAAAGACACAGCCATAGCCATAGCCATCTGCACTCCTCTCAGCAAACAGCCATTCTGCCATACTCTCTCCTTGCATACCACACGCAGGAAAGCTTATTGGGTAATCCCCTGGGCTCCACAGTCCCATTTCCATTCCTGATATCCTCAGAAGGCCTGGATGTGGCACGTGCTGTCCTTGGACTACCGCTGTGTCCAGGGACAGATCGTCCAAAGCGAGCGGTTGGGGAGAGAAAATTAACCCAGGGTAGGCGATTTCCCCTTTAGTGGTGGCTCTGAAAAGAGCCTTTTTTGTAAGGTGTTTGTAAACAAACACCTTTAAAAAAAGAAATTGGGCCTTTTCTCTTCTTTTCTTCCTTGCAGGCTTACACAAACCTCTTTAAAGCATCCCTTATATTGTAAAGGAAAATGGCATTTCCAATGTTGGACAAAGAAATGCCATCAGCAGTGACAAAGTTCACACTCATAGAATGAATGTTCTCATTCTGCAAAGCACTATACAGAAATGAAGACCTGCCTCTGTTCACAAGACACCTTCCTGCACTTGCTGAGGACAGAAGACATTGGGGTTGTTCCATATTGCTCTAGGTGGTATGTGTGAAAAAACCACCTATGCACTGGGAAAAAGCAGCATCAGTGCCTTCCCCAAGTCCTTCAGTGCACTGAGCACACTAGCAGCACTGTTGCAACCCAAATGCACTTCCCCGCAGTGTGCCACAAGAACATCGGGAGTAATGAAAGTGGCCATATCTCTGCAAAGTGCAAGCACTCCTTGCAAACTGCGACCAGGCACACTGCACCACAAAGCCTCCACTCCCTGAAATCCAAGATTGGCAGAAATGCCATTTCCCTCTGCTTACCTCTGCAGATCACTCACAAAGGAATCATCCACCATCCACACACTAACTCTCTCCATCTCTACAACAACAGACATCTTCACCACACAAAGCAATAAAAAGAAGTATTACCCTGAACATCTGATTGGCTAATCCCCATAGTCCCATTTTCATGCCAGGCATGCTGAAAAGACCCGGATGTTGAACGCCCTGTCCGCGGACTTCTGTGCTGTCCACGGACACCGAGCACAGGGACAGCCCTTCTTCCCTTTCAACTTAACTGTTTGCAGCACTCCCTCATTAGCTACTGTTAAGCAGTCAAACACCCATCCACCAATCACAGCCAAGAACTCTACATCTAACTCTATCATCTCAGTTCAACACTGCAGATGTACTGTTCAAGACTCATAGTACAGGTCTCCTGTGATTCCCAAACATCAAAAAGTACTGTAAAATTCTCCAAAATATCTACTTCCAGATTCAACCACATCTGCATCTAGCAACACAAAGTACAGGTATGCATATATTTTGCAAAGTAAATTGCCAACTCGGTAAAAAATGCATATAAACAGGGGTCCTGCCACTTACCCTGCATAACCTACTCAATAATCATACTCTCATGTGTCCCATCTCCTGACATCAAGTGGCAGTTACTTACAACATTCTCTGCTAAGAAAGTTTTCTTTTAATGAGCACTTTCATAACAGTTTCAAAACAGACATTTCAATTTCAGCATCACTCTGTGTGATTTTCTTTTATCAGAAAAGAAATCCACATTTGAAACATTTCCGCAGCATGTTTAAGTGGCACATCCTATGTGGAACTGCAATATATTACCACACCATGCATTCTTGCCCATGAGACCCATTCTAATGTGAAAACTGTTATTTCTTTCTTTCCTTCTGTCACTTTTAAAACCACTTCGTCCACTAACACACCTGCAGTAAAACTTCTACAATGCACTATGAAAATGAAAACTTAATGTATGTTACCAAAGCATGCCATGTACATAAATTGCAAAATGACAAAATGCACTGCGTTTGCAACTAATCATTTCACCATTTGAAGGATAACAAATGAATGCATGTGCACATTTACAACAGTGCTGTGTGGAATTCTGAGTAAATAAATTAACGGAAAGGGAAAGCATTTCTCCAACATACTGCAATAGCACACATGTACCAAGCATCTATTTGTGTGAAAGGTAATGAAATTGCACACACTAACATTTTCCTTTCTAATCTACACATCTGTCTTGGCTTCTCCATTTTTCTCATCCTACTAGGACTTGCATAGTACTCCATTTCCAATATAAATTGGGCAACAACACCTCAGACACTTTGAAAAACGCAGCCCTGTAGAGCATACTAATCAAAGGACCACCAGCCCCAATACCAACAATGCTGTTGTTTCCAAATCCCCATTCCCATAAAGTGCTGTACAATTGCACACACACATAGACAGTGACATTTTCCAACATCTGACTTTCCAGGCCAACAGGGCCTGTAATAGCTTAGTGACACTGGAAGCTACTTGCCAATCAAGCATTAGGAATCTGGTGCCAACCCATCTGCACCAACAGCAGTGTTACAACCATACTCATAATCAAGTACAATGTTACTAACTCTTCTTCCCAACAATTCCTCCTACAGTGTAAAATAATGTTTTTCCATTACAATTATTTTGCCATTACCACACTCTCCCACTCATTTTCTTCTTTCCCAACTGCAGTGAAGCACAGCCTCCTGAAAGACAGAAACATCTCTACTAGAAGATAAAACCCACAAGTAAACTACTCTTTACATCCAACAAAGTAAGTGCAGTAGTGTAGTCGTACTCTTTTTGTTACTCATACAGTGCAGTGTAGCTATATATTAGCCTACACAATTCTATCCAATTGAACACCATTTGCTTCACTCTTAAACATTGCACCTCAGCAGGTACACTCTTTGTATTATTATCTGACCACTAGTATTGTAACACCCATTAGTAATGTGAAAACATTGAAATGTCCTTACTTATTCATGTACAGTACACTGTCACACACTGCAGCAAGCCCTTCACACATCAACACACACAGCTAGTATTACAACCTTCCCAACCAAAACTAACAGCCCATTGCACAATCACACATCCCTCTATTTATGCCTGCCCTGATATTCAGACACTCATGCACAGTGCACGCACAGTGCACAACTTTCAAACCCACACTTTCCTTTTTTCTCCAACAGACAGAAGAGAATGCCTCTCAAAAAGCAACTCCAAGAAAACAATGAACAAAATAGAGCAGATAAAACTACAAGCATGCAAAACAGTCATCTACCTCTAGCAGAGTTTGTAGCAAATGTTCAAACAAAACAGCTAATACAGTCAGTCAACAGAACAGAAGCAGAAAGCAGGAAAGACAGTATGGCTCCTCTTCAAAAAAGTACAAATAAAAACAAATGTATTAAGATGAATAAAAGTACCAATAGCAGTAGCACTGCATCTACCAATGTTAACCTAGCCACAGTCAAGCATTCCAAAACATTAATTGTACAACAATTTTTTACCATAGAGTACTTAAGAATCTTATAAAAACAGCAGAGAAATCACGCTCAACCCTTTATAGGTACTGCAGAAGACTCATCCTGGAAGCTCTCATTGACAGTGCAATGCTCCTCAAAAGAAAATTGTTTATATACATTCTAACCAGAATGAAGCCACTAACATAATGAATCACTAAACTACAAAAAGTACTTCAGAACATGCGTAATGTCAACATAGATACATTTGCAAACTTCTGTGCAGGTGAGTGGATTCACACAACCAGCATATAACCATATTTCAATGAAGAGGCATACAGACAAAAGCAGAGAAACCCAATTGCCATACATAGCAGTCGCCGAGGGTATGACATGGTAGACAACACCATTATGGAAGAAGAAATCCTCATTGAAAGAATGTCCCCAACAAACTTACAATCAACTCTCCATTTCACTGAACTAATCCGTCCCGTCTACAAATGGCCCTGCACCTCAATGTGTAACGTACACAAGCAATCCTTCAAATCTTTACAGAAATTCCTCAATCACTATGTGAAAGTAAAAGAGAAAATAGAGCAAAAACTTTGCAAACCATGGACTCCTGTTCAGTGTGCAAATACACAGGACTACGAGGACATTCATTAGCCTGCATTTCCGGACCAGCTTGAAAAAGCACCACCACCACATCAAGACACACACCATTCCACTATACAGAATCTTGTCCAGAAACTGTACTATGCAAAAAGTCCTGTTTTAGAAGTGGAACATTTTAATCACATTCTCCTACATGGCACAGACCAAGAACTCCTTGAAGAAATAGACCACATCCAAAGCAAATATTTTGGAAGTGAAGATCACTTAGAAAATCAAGTGACTTTAGAGAAGAGGAGCAAAAACCTTAAAAATGAAAACCTTCTAATACACACATACAAAAAAGAAATAGCAAAGTTTAAAAGCACATCTGATGAAATACTAAACCAAGTATGTGTGTGTTGTTGCAGAACTTTTATACAAAGAGCACCAAAACTGTAGATAAAACATACAAAATATTAGACAATGAGGAATCCCAATGGTTCCAATTAGCTCTCTATCTTATAGCAGAAAACAAATACGAAATTACTAACCCCTCAATCCTTTGCATATACTGCACTATAAAGCGTGATAATAACCAAATGCCTTCACAGGCTATCACTAATAACTTCGAAATATTTCCACTTCCAAAACCTTTTTAACAGCTTAATTTGTATGAGTGCATTATAATCCAAACAGTACATCCATTCCAAGCTATAATACGCCTTCAACCTAAAACAGCCAAGTTGCTTCCTTCTGAATTACTGAAAGGCGTTTGTGTAGATCGCAGCAGCACAAGCCTTTCCTCTGTTCTTTCCTACTGGAAAAGGGGGAAGGTTTGATGAAAGATGCACACAAATAACAGCATCAGAATACCGCTCTTTATGAATGTTTTCTGAAGCCCCAGATTCAGACAAAATGTTGAATACATATTCCACATTCCAATACAGGTTCCAATGCTGTTAACATGTCTGCTACACAACTATTTCAAAAGATACAAGACAAAGATGAAGTTTTGCAGTCAACTATCGCAAATCTCTTGGAAAACATGCGTGGTACAAAGGAATACTGGTTCTGACGTCACGCAGATGTATGGTCTATGCACGGAACCTTGGCCCACCCACATGGTTTGACACTTTGCGTTGTTCAGAGAATGCATGGGAAGACTTGCATGACTTCCTATGCATAGCAAACCAAAACAAAGAAGGGATAGACATAAAAACACCAGGAGAACTCTGCTCTCTTGACCCTGTAAATGCATCAAGGTACTTTCACCACAGCTTTATTGCCATGTTGCACTTCATCTGTAATAAAACTATTCCTCCCCTCTGAGAAGTGCAACACTTCTTTTGGAGAAAAGAATATAATTTCAGAGGAGCATAACAAATTCACATGCTTTTGTGGTAAAAATGTTTCCAAAATTTGGTCAGGACAGTGATGCCACTGTTTTGCAGTTCATTCACAAATATGTCACATATTCCTTCAGAAAGCACACATAGTGAGCTACATACAAAAATGCAACGCTTCCAAAGACTTAAATGTGGCAAATATTGTGGATGCAGATATCAAAATAAAGGCAAATACTACACTAAATGCCGATTTGGTTTCCCTCGACCAGTTTCAGCAAAAGACAAGTAAATAGCTTCATGTCTTCTGTTAGACACAGTGTAAAAGGCAAATCGCCTAAAACATACTGCATTAAAAGAAGTGAAGCTTCAAAGTACATCAATGATTACAATGCAATTATTGACCTCTTGTGGAATGCAAACATAGATATACACTACATTGCAGACAATTCCACTGATGTTGCATAATATGTCACAGCCTACCTAACCAAAGCTGAGAAAACAGAGCTAAAAGACCTCCGGGATGACATATCATCTGACAAAACACTGTCACAAAAATTGTACAGCTTTGGCATAAAAATGCTCTCCCATTGAGAATGTGGATGCTACAAAGGTGCAGACTGTTTAATAGGCACAGCCCTATAGGGCAAATCTGAAAACATAATCTGGCTAAGCCTTGGTCCTGCTGCATCTGGAAAAACAATGCTCAAATGTACCAAGACATAGAAACAATAGCCAAAAACAATCCCAACAGCCAGGGCATTTTGAAAAACAATGTATTGGACACATATTACGCAAACAGAAGTAGTGTTCTGGAAAACGTGCCTATACCACATAGCTCAACATTTCTCATACAAGAATAATATTAAACCAGAATAAAAAAAAGGAAAATACATAGTCAGAACTTGTGAAGGCAGCCTTCTTAAACTTACCAAACCCAGCCTAATTAATCACATAAAGCTATCATTTAAAACTCCTCAACATAGAGAACTCTACTACATGTCCCTACTCAAACTTTTTAAACCATGGAGAAAAGAAGAAGATTTATTAGGCACCCATGATTCCTATGAAGATGTGTTCAATGCAAATGAAAGCAGTATAACAAATATCAATTTCAAGCAGTACAAAAACATGTTGGACAATGAATACCAACTAGAGAAAGAAGTTCAAGTACAACTAAATAAAGACAATCCAGAAGGCAGTCAACCTTCTGTTACAGGAAGCCAAGAACCACTTGGAGGGCCACCCATAGTAAATGAAGCAGAATTAGCCATGACTGAAGTAGACAACACCTTGTTTCAATATGAGGAATCTGAAGAAAACTTTGCTCTGCTGAAATCAAAACTCAATGATGAGCAACGTAGCATTTTCCTAGAAGTAACTAAAGAAATTGAACATGGTTTGCAGCACAAAAGTAAAACTTGTAGCTGTCAAAATTATAAACCTTTACTGTCATGAACCATCGTCTGCGTCCCTTCTGGACTTCCTGATCAATGACCCATAGGGAATTGAATACAGTGATCCTTCCAACATGGCCGCTTTGTACTGGAACACTGCTTGCCAGTCTCTACGCTCCACGCTTTACGCTCTACAAAACAGACACGCCCCTGAGGCTCTGCACGTCTCAACGCTACTGCTTGCTGTAGTTGGACGTGTGTTGCCGGAGTTCGCTCAGGGCTTTCTTCTGATTCATGATTCCCGGTTCCTTGAATCCCCCTTCCTTCCTCCCATTCCTTTACCTTACCTCCGAACTTCCTGGATTTTCACCCGCGCTCGGGTCACAGCATTCCATTTCAGCAGCTTGTGCAAAATGCAAATCATGGCATATTATGTACTGTTTGCAATTCAGACAGTCGTTCCACCTTACACATAAACTCACATAGACAATATGGTAATGCTTTTAAGATACAACGCAGATGGTACCAAAAACTCTTGGCAAGAAAACCTTCACAACATTAGGCATAATCTACCATATGGGTGCCAAAACCAGTGCAGGCCACTATACTGCATACATTTAAAAAATGTAGGTGGTTTGAATGCAATGATATTTCTGTTACTCTAAAACTGAGATTATCAGAAAATCTAACAAATGCCTACTTAATATTCCTGAAACCTAAATTTACTCACTGACCTGTAAAAGTAGCATAAGCTACTGCCCGATTGACGCCAACAGGTATGTAAGGGCAAAACAAAAATACCCTTCTGACCTGTAAAAGTATAACAATATAGCATACACCAGCTCATACGTGAGTACATCTATAGCTCTACAATGCTGTTTTTTTAAAATGGAAAACAGTTTCAATATGGCAATATATGTGCATATTGTACATTTTTGATAATGCTATACAGTGTTTTCCCCAATGACCCAATGATTATACACACAGAAACAACAACTGCGCAAAACTCACACTAATATTGTTTCACCCATAGTACCTAAAATGTACTGATTATGACTGTCTACAAACTGTAGTCACTAACCTGTAAAACGATCAACTGTTAGAATATGCCAACTGCTGTCTAACTGCGCCCATACCACTGCAATTAATACGGCAACTGGCATCTAACTGCACCCATAATACTGTGATATCACTTGCCAATAGTGAAATACGTGAAATCCACCAACAGGAATGAAAGTGCTTCGAAACATACCCAGCAAAACTGTGAAACTGTGAACAGTTAGAATATGCCAACTGGTATCTAACTGCACCCATAATACTGCAATATTACTTTCCAATACTGTGAAACTTAAAATACACCAGCAAGAATGAAAGTTCTTTAGAACATACCCTTCAACATCTTTAAACTATCAACAGTCAGAATATGCCAACTTGTATCTGAGTACACCCGTAGTACTGCAGTATTACTTCCATTAGTGAAACTGCTAAAATCCACCTTCAGGAATGAAAGTGCATCAAAACATACCCTTGAGAACTGTCAAAAGAGCAACAGTTAGAATACAACAACTGGTATCTAATTGCCCCCACAGTACTACAATATTAGTTTTTAATAGTAAAGTATTTGGAATGCACCAACAGGAATCAAACTGCATCAAAGGATAGTCTTAAAAATTGAAAAACGATAAACAATTAGAACATGCCAACTGGTATCAAACTACAGTGATATGACCACCACTTCCGAAAATCAAAACACATACACCATTTCAATTCCTCATACTGCAAGAGTGCTTGCAACAGCAAAAGCACGTATTTGATTTGTGCACCTTAAACATTCCTGTAATTACTGGACACTTCAATCAAACATAGTGTGACACGTAACGTTAAATAAATGTAATTGTTTTTTTTTATCCTCCATGGATTTTTTTCCCCACAGACCCAATGCTTATGCAACCGAACACAGCAACTGTACACATTGCACAGTAATATTGATTGAAGCATAGCACTTGTAATGTACTAATTATGAGGGTCTACAAAGTACATGAATATGTGACATTGTATAAAATGCGACATTGTGAAGTACCTTACCTAACATATTATGCTGTTTTTTTCACAGAGAAGCAAAGATTTCTCCTGCATTACCATGTGCAACAAACAGAATGTGTGTCCGCAATGGTACATCAATGAAAATTACCATTTCCACTTGAATGGTATTGTGTCACTGTGTTCCAAAAAGTATACAGTCCCTAGACAGTATGTATAATGGGTATACACATATTAGTGTCATGCTTCTTTCCAATGCCCAGATTGCATTCCTGCACATATATTAGTGCAATGCTTGTACCAGTGGACACATCCTTGGGTGCATGGCCGTATTATGCTGTGGTGGTTGTTGCCAGTACCTAGACACTTGTATTCATGGCCTACGGCCTATGGCCTCCGGCCATGCACTCAAGAGTCTAGGGTCTGACCACAACCACCACAGCATAATACGGCCATGCACCCAAGAATCTGGCCACTGGCCACAACCAACACACAATAATATGCCCTTTTTCACCAATGGCAATATCACCATAGCATCTAGATTGCACTCCCCTACTCTAACAAGCAATTGTGCAGTCACCAAATAACCCCACACATGTTCCTCCAACTGCCCACCAAACAGTACATACTGCAATAGTTGTGGGAAAATTCTTCGTTGCATGACGGTATGCTACTGCAGTAGTTGTGCCAGAGCCTAGATTATTGGGTGCATGGCCTATTTCTAACCTAAGCAAACATCCTCATATCATATACATTCCACTCCCCTTCCCTAATGAAGCCTGCCTGCATTCACCAGATAAGCTGCCCGCCCAAGGCCCTGTCCGCGGAATACAGTGGTGTTCGTGGACTGCATCGTTCCACACGCTCTTCTTCCACCTAAACAAATACATGATATCAACCATCTTTCATTCCCCCACCCTTCCCAGCCCCTCTTCTCAAAAAGGTTATCTAAACTAACTGTGCTCAGGCAGATCCGTGGGGAATTATTTTGAATGTTTAGAGCATGCTGAAAAAGTGCCTGGGCTCAGTCCCGCCTTCAAAATACAGCCCCGGCAAACACTGGCACAAATTAAGCACTTACACAGGGGAGAAAGAGGTGGAAACCTCCATTCTTGGTAAAGACTTGTGCCCTAAATACAGCCTTAGTAGAGACATTGGACCCATTATGGTAATGCTACGGTGTGATGTGGTGCTGTTGCGGTCAGCCTGAGGGGCCTACGTCTAAATAATACGCAGAGACAGGGTCATGCTTCTGCCTTCCTTTATTCCATTACATTTTCTACTTCCCCTTGTCCCCTCACTCCCCTCGCCCTACCCTTCCTGGATCCCTCCCCCAATCCCACATTGCTCTTTCTTAAGGGGGCCATGTCCCTTTTGGTCTCCAACATCCCCCCTTACTTATCACAAAAGTGTGTGGCCTACATGTGTTTGATGAGGCGTGGTGGCCTGCATATCTTTCTTTGTGGCCGTCCAGGTGGGTCTCCAGCTTCTTCATCTGGTGCCTCGGGAGGGGGATCCCTGCAAGGTTCCGGCTGGGGTTCATTGGCCTCTACGTCCTCTTTCATCACTGGTGTCTCCTCGTTTTGGTCTTCTCAAAACAGCCTGTGGAAGAACAACGCATTCCTTGTTATGTCCCTGTCCTCTCCTGTGGCTGTGACCTTGGGCCCTCTGACCTCGATGATCACAAGGGGCTTATGTCGATATCTGGAGTCAGTTTTCTTCCGTTGCGTTTGTCAAATCAATACGACCTCGCCTAACGGGATCTGGTGCTCTTTGGACTTCCGCTTTTGATTGGTCCATTCTTTGGTCTTTCTCCTCCTCCGGCCTCCCTTTCCCTGATCTCAAATCTTTCACTGGGGTGTAGTCTTCTAACTGTGGTAGTCACATTCGTGGCTTGCATTTGATCATGAGTTCAGCTGGGGTTTTGCCTGTTGCTTCATGTAGGGTGTTCCGATAGCTCCTCAACATCTGGGAGATCGCTTGTGGCATGGACGTCAGGTCTGCGGCCGCTTTCTGGTGCTTTCTCTTGATGGTCGCCATGAACCGCTCCACCATGCCATTGGCCTGGGGCCATAGTGGTGTGATTCTTTGTTGTTTAAACCCCAGGTGTGTGGCAAACTTCTGGAACTCTTGTTGGTCACCCTAGGTTACCTGGGGGCAACCAGACGTGGACTCCCTGCTCACTCTGCTTAGAGAGGCTCAGCTTCACCTCACTGATGATGCCCAACAAGGCTGAAACACGTGTATGGGGTTGCTGTTGGTACTCTTGTTCAGAGAGGAATTGCCATAGCATTTCGGTGCTGGACTGCCCATGTGGGCAGGACAAAGACTGATATGCAAATGGAAATTTCCCATCTGTGAAAGGTACAGTGAGCAAAAAGCAAATGGCTGCAAACTCTCAATGTGGTTAACAACCACTGAACAGGTTATCATGCCTTGTTCTTCCGAGAGAGGGGCGCCTGCTACCTTTGTTGAACTTCTGGAACTCTTGGCCTTGAAATGGTGGACAATTGTCTGTTTTGACGATGTTGGGACACCCCACTCACTAAACAGTTCATCCACTGCTGTCAGTACTTGATGGAATGCCGTCGATGGGACGTGTTTCACCAGTGGCAATCAAAAGTGCTTGTCGATGGCCACTAGGAGGTGACATCCTTCTTCCAGGGTTCCGTAAAAATCTATGGCCACCCTTAACCAGGCTCCTTCAGGTAGCGGGACTATTTGGAGTGGACATGGTGGCTTAGGTGTCGCTGTCATTTGACATGGTATGCAGTGTTTTAATGCATCCTCAACTATGGTGTCCATGTAGTTAGTTCTTAGTGCTTATCCAGCGTCATTGTACTATAATCCCATGTAAGACTAAGTGGTCTAAAAGTGGAGCATATTTGAGGTGTCATTGGGCTGTCTGAAGGGAGGTCCCAGGCCACTGACTAAAAAACCGTGGGCCCTTGAATTTGTGCACTGGAATAGCGGCACCGGACATCACATTATATGGCCAAACATGGCATAAAAGCTGGTGAAAGGATGTTTTGTATGTTTATAAATAAATGTTATCAACTGTGTTTCCAAAGTGAAAAAAGTGTGTCTCCCAGTTATTAGGTGGTCTATTGGAGAGGCTATGGTAACAATAACCACCTCAAAATCATTCTGCCTACTACCTAAACCGACAACACATATTGACACACAACTCCGGCATAAAACAAATCAGCTTAAACAATTGAATTTACACCACTCTAAGACACATGGCTACACTAAATGTCTTAGAAGACCACACTAATTCACCACAGATAGACAAAAACAACTCCCCATGCTCGTTGAACACCACTCTGAAAGTCACCACAGGCAACCACACAATTAATATTTGCAACCTGTGAGTGCCCATTAGCTACTGCCCCTGAAAACTCACAAAATATCCAAAACAAATACACCACAGAGCACTCTATCTTTTCAGATCTACATACATCAACATTGCAACTAAGTATCCTTACTCTCCTCCCCCTGCTCCTTCATTAGTCACCCACTCCACCTCTTTCAGATTATGAAGCTAAAAAAAACATGAAAATTGCAGAAGTTGTGCTATGCAAGACTGAATATCATACCGTAAAAGAACATATCAAAGAGGTCCACCCATTTTCATGTAAGGCAGTCGTTTGGACGGCCCAAGCAACTTTGGTGAACGGCACCAACAGGGCCAGGGAACAAATGAATGTTGGTTCTGCTGCAAACTGTCCATTATATGTGAATCTTTGGTGCACAGACTTGCTGGTGTGACTATGGGCCTCATTACCAGTTTACCAGTGTAAAGACTGTACTCCTGCTCTCAATGTGGTAAAGGAGAGGCACAGAGGACCCCAGCCAAGATTCTCTATTGTTGGTAGCAATGGACGAGCAATCAAGGCTTGGTTTCTCAGGAGGTAATGCGGACTGGTTCAGTGTAGTCCCCAAGCACCCACAAAGGAATGTCCACACACTGTATTAGCTAAAACACAGTCTTTACATAATTAAGGTTCAAGGTTATATACACAATCACAATAACTCACTTTGTGCTCAGTTAATCTACAATGGCAAATATATACAGTTCTAAGTAGTACCACAATTATTATCAGATTTCAAGTGCATCAACTTTACTCTGGTTAAATGTCACACAAATCAATTAATAAAGGTAACCAACAATAGACATAGGAGGGAAAGCAGTTGGTTAGAACAATTGGCAGAATACTGGCCCTTACCGCTAGACACAGCTCTGTGTGGAGATCCCCCCACCTGGGCAACCTGTAAAATGAAGATGTATCAGAAGCCCAGTCCATATATTGTTCAATTAGTCTTATTTCCTTCCACAATATTTCTACAACCCCAATGTACCTGGAATAGCAGTGTTCGACGACGGGTCGTCGACGGATCCTGCGTGAGCAGCTCCCTTTAAAGCAGAAGCCAGGGATCGTCAGGATCCCTCGAAGAAAGTGAAGTCAGCGTCGAGGCGGAAGCTTCGGTCCCAGTGGTGCTAGTCGACGACGGAGCAAAGACATTCTGCAAGGAAGAGGCATGCGGGGCACCTCGATGTCGATAGTTCAGGACCACAAAGAGTTTGTGAAGAACGGTGGCCCAGCAAGGTTGTTGAGTCGTTCCGCCCTCTACGGTCTTTGGGTGGCGGGAAACGCACCGGCGGATGCTCCTCGGCGCATTGACAGCCTGGCCTTCTCCGGCAGGATAAGGTGGGCGGCGGTACGGACGAGCGCGTCCGTGAATCAAAATTCTTAGGCAAAGGAGCGGTGTGGCTCCGGTCGTCGATAGCACAGCATCAAGCGGTCCCCGCTTCTGGGCAGCACGACTTTGACGGGCCTCCATCGGTTATAGCAAATCTGCAAACCCTGGTCAACGACGGTGGACGGAATGTCCGGTGCTTATCTCCGTTCTCCTCGGCGGTCCCCATCTCAGGTCAGCAGCCTGTCGAGGGTTTGACTTCCAGGGACCTGCGTCGAAGGTTAGCGGTGCTCGATGGTCCCTCAGAGCATGGGAAGAGGGTGCCTAACCAGGTCCTCTCTTGGATCAGTCTCAACGGCTCGGCGGCTTTCAGATTTCGGCAAAGGGAGACAGCAGTCAACCTTCTTCTCCTGGCTCGGTTGTCGAGATCTAGCGTCAGTTTCAACTTCAGCTTCTGAACGAATTCTAGCAGTGAGAGGCCCCCAGATATACTAGCTGATCTCTCATTCATTCTGCTGGGTCACACTCAGGCAACCAATCACTCAGAAGGGCATTCAGCAGTCAGTCAGCCAATCAGGCACACAGTGAATTCAGGCCATTCTCCTCCCTCTCAGACACTCACAACAAGGAATGAGTATTGGGACAAGTACCCAGCCATTCAACACTACACACTGCATTCATACCAGTTTCGGGCAGGGCTGTCTCAATCATTGTGTCAAACACCAGATACCAGACATCCACAACAAGAAGTGCATATTGGTCACACACTCCATTCACCCAGGTCCAACCCACAGGGTGTACCCACAACATACAGTCACTGGGAAGGCTCCAGCCAGTCTGGCCTGGACTTCACAACAACACCATATATGGAACTTCCACCCAACAGCCAGTCAGGGGGAAGGGACAGAGTCAGGGTTTCCCAGGACTTTGGGAAAACAAGGTAACAGGCAATAGAAAGCAAGAGGCCATAGGTGTCATCTTGTTTCCTATCAGGAATCAACTGATTCCAATGGCAGAGCCTGCGTATCCCAAAATGGACGATACTCAGAGCACCTGTCAAATTCAACATGGAGCTGCCACCAGCCCATACCCTGCTCTGTTGGCCACCCACAGGTGCCCAGAAACATACACTAGGGGCACAGGGTTGTACCCCCACCCATGGGTGCCATAAGGGTATCCGATGGGTCTGTACACCAAAGCAAAAATAGGAAGAGCTGCACTGCCAGGAGTCCCACATGGGCTCCTGGGCAGAAAACAATACAGAACACAAATGAAAAAGAACTACAGGACAAGGACAGGGAAGCCCTGTCCCTCCAATGCATTTCAAGCATCACAGCCGGTCCGGACACAACGGTACCGGTAAGCTTACTGGTACCGTTGTATCTGGACCGGCAAACTCCGAGTTGTGCTCACAGGTGCCTTTCATTCCGCCAGTTCTGACCTGGTGGAATGAAAGGCACCCGCGAGCACAGTTTGCCTGTAGCACCGGCACGGTAATGGACTGTGCCGGTGCTACAGGCATATGGGGCTCAAATGGGAATGGGGATCCGCTGATACGGGCACCCGTGAATGGGCAATTACTGGATCCGGCGGGGCCAGAATACCCTGGTAATTACCATTCGCGGGCGCCAGACTTTCTTGCAAGTTGGAGGTAGCCTTGACAGTTTTAGTGGCAAGGCTACCTCCAACCTTGCAATGAGGCCTATGCATCTGCCTGTCAGTACAAGTGATATAGAACTAAGGAAGAGCCAGTGCAACAATAGCACAATTCCAGGACACGTCCTCAGGGGCTAATAACTGAGGAACATTTGGGGTTGATATTTTGTCTTTAAATCATCAAATCGGCTCCATTGTAATGGAGTCCATTTTTTAATAGTGTGAACTTCTAATGACTCCAATTTTTGCAGTTAAGTGCTGATTACATTATTTTCCGGGATTACACATAATGGATTTCAGGCACATAAGTGCCCCTTCCAGTGATCGCACAAAACACTGAGATTCGAACACACTCAATGTTATCATACAATATTTTGGCAAATAAGTCATAAAGAACCACAACACCACAAGCGTCCCTCCCCATTCTATATCATGGCCATTAAACAATTTCCATAAACCTTGACATGTCTTTGCGACAGTTTATGTTAAACTCCTGGGCTAACAGGACATGGTGTAGGCCTGTGTCGCACTGATATTGCATTAGGATCGATACCAACCTTTCAATTATCAAGTCTTGCTTCATTCCTCGATAATTACTACACAAGTTAATGATCAATAATAAATCCAGATCAAAACGAGTATTCATTCACACAGCCTGAATACATAGCAGATGAAAATAAAGGGATTCAACTGAAGAGGCCCACACTTGTTTGAAGGCTGTCAGCAGACATGCACTGGGCCTCCCAAGTGGATTTTTCAGAGCTACTTGCTGGCATGTAATAAAACCATCAATGGATATGTCTTCTGACAAGAAATGTTCCTTTATCAAGATTAGATTAACTTTGCCCAGTTTCATGATGGTGTTTCCTTGGCAGGCTAGATGTTTGAAGCCACAGAAATTCCCACAAGCAACGCTAAAAGGCCATCATATCGGTGCAGCCTCCAGTTCATTGTCCATGGACACTTTTGGAACCCAAATCCCCTGTCCCCGCTCTAGAGGGTTCAGCTGGTGAGACACAGGTTTTGTGTTACCCAGCACATGGCTTCTACAAGGTCCTGTAGTCGGCTAAGGCGACCAGTGGCCATTAGGCGTTCATTATAGAAACTCACGTCAATAACTCTCTGCCTTAGATTGTCAGTGTGAGACAACAGGTGGTTACGCACCAAAACGGAGGGATTGTCAATCACTGCGATGTCCCAAATGTATTCCACTCTTGAGATATCCCCTGAGTTAATTATTCGTAGAGCTGGTATTTCGTGGAGAATTGACAAAATTGTACTTCTATTCATGATTGGACTGTCTTCTCCCACGAAGATGCATTCCACTAAGAATGTGGTCCTGTTTCATAAGTTGGACCATTGCCTTCCTTCTGGGTGGGCCCCTTTACCACCCTATGAGCACTGAGGGAGCCCCACCTGATCACGCTTGACCGCTGTGCCTCACTCACAGATTCATTGGCAGGGTCTCCACACTGGGTCTGCACACTCTTCCGAAATGGCACGCAGCCGGGATGTAGACCTTGCGATTCCTCTGAAGAGATCACGAATACAGTCCCCTTTTTATCTGCAGCACTAGTGCTGGTGGTTAGGGGGCCCCCAGGGAAATGTAGTGCGGAGAGCAGGGCACATATTGAAGGACCACATCCCAGGAAGGCGAGGCGGGTTTGGTAGGCCACTTCAAGTATCCCCACCTGGGATGTACCATTTGTCTTTTCCAGGGATGTAGGTCTCTTCGAGTTAGCAATCTTTTTTGTGAAAATAAATTCCACTTTTGCTTGTTAGAACCTGCTTGTTGGAGTGGGCTGTTGGGAGGGGATTTGAGCGATTCTTTTGGTGACATCGATCGACGTCCCCACCTTAGCTTGTACTTGTGAATATATCATGGCCTGAGCATCAGCAATAGAACTAAGTGTGAGGTCACTCTCCATGTTAGTAAATCTGAGGCGATTGATTAATTGGGCTGCCTCTAATATTGCAGCCCTTCCCCCAAAGGTGTGCAAGGTTCAGTAATGGAACTTCTGCTGCGCGAAAGTCCCCCAAACTCAAGCTGTTTGGTCGCTGTAAAAAGTCAGTAATTTTCTGTTTCATTGGTGAAGCAGACAGTGTGTGGTCATTACCATTTATTTCGATTGCGAGTATACGGGGAGTCTCGTGAAGCACTGTGTGTACTGATGAACTAGCCACAGATCTAGGTGGTTGAATCTCCCCTAACCCCCTTCACTCAGTTCTGATCTTTGATGACTGACCACCAAGTCACCCTTCAAAGACACCATTACCCTACAGTACAGCAAAGGATGAGGTAAGTGTGGCATGGGCCGGGAGTACAGCCAATACTGTACACCATTAAAAATCCCACAACTCGTATTACCTATAATAATATAGCCTATTTTGTTTAAGGTAGCCAAATTTTGCATTTAACGCATTTGTGTTAGTCAGCCATATCGCGCATTTAGCCTAATTGTGTAAGGTAGCAATATTCTGCATTTAGCAATTGCAAGGACTAGCCACGTGTCACACTTAGACTTGTGGAGACTAACCATGTGTTACAGTTAGATTTGTGAACATTAGCCATGAGTCCCACTTGGATAGATCTGTGAAGATTAGCCATGAGTCACAGTTAGCTAGATTGCAAAATTAACCATGCATATCACTAGATAGGTTTGTGAAGATTAGTCATGCGTCACATTAGATAGAATTGTATAATTAGCCACCTAGAAGAACTTGGAGAGTAGCCAATGTTCTAACCACCCTGCTCCTGCTCCCCTCCAGCACACCACTCAAATACTATACATGCCCACTGGGCTAGCCAAATTATATACAAACACAAACCCAACATAAGTAAAACCTGCATACAATCAAGAATCCCTGACACTGGACCTTATCCATAGAGATACAACAAGCCAGTGCACATAACCACAACCTTAAATACCAGGCATTAGAACCCAGCAACGAGAATCCACGGGATACACTTAACGTGGATTGTCTCGGTTCCGAGCCATACCACAGTGTAATCCTGTGGACACACTTGTGTGCTTCACGCGCTGTGTACACTATCTTTTTTTCTTTTCATTTTTCAGGCGACCATGGAAAGAGAGAAGGGACCACACGTAGTCCCTTCTCCCTTTTCCAAGGTGGCCATTTTTAATGTTTATTTTCCTCCCATTCATTGGTACGGAGCAAGTTGGCCCAAAATGGCACCCTGATGCTCCGTAACAATGAAGAAGTAGGCATGTTCAAGTGTTCCTAGAACTAATGCATACTGCTGCAACACCTTTTCAAACGGCAAAAGAAATGCTGCTTGAAAAGGTTTTGTCAGCACATTAATATTCCAGGGCTGCAAACTCCAGAAAACTAGTATCCCCAGACTGCAAAACCCGGAATGCTAATGGCAATAACCGCCTCGCCGGTGGGCCATTACTGCCTTAAGGTAATGCCCCTGAGGTAACTTCAGGCCCCGGCGGCATTACCTTAGGTGGTAATGGCCCGCTGGCTCAGCGGTTATTGCCATAATCTACACATAAAAAACACAGACACACACCCAACATAACAAACATTCTCACTAAAAAACAACCCAGCCATTAGGCCTTACCTATACGGATACAAGAAGCCAGTGCATGCATTCTCTCCGCTGGCTCCCGGTTGCTGCAAGGATTTATTTATTGATTTATTTGCATTTATAAAGTGCACTTGCAGCCCAAGGGCATCAAGGCGCTGTTACAACAAGGTAGCTTGGTTACATGACATGGAATTGCTTACTGGTTACGTTGGGCATAGCAATTTTGTCACATGATACAGCATTGCTTACTGGTTACATTGGGGATAGCAATGTTGTAAAAGGTTTCATGAGTGATAATGAAGCATTGTAAGTATTCAGATTAAGGAGTGTTGGATCAGGTAACATGAGAAATGCGATCAAGGTACATGTAGGTCACAGTCAGGGAGGGAGGAGGGAGCCTGCAAGGCAGTTTGATGTCCAAAGGGCAACGATGTCAAATAAACAGACGTGTTTTAATATCCTTGCGGAAGGTCAGGTGGGATGAGATGTTTCTCAGGCTAGGAGGGAGGATCAAATTCAAATCACACTGCATCATCCACAAAGCTGCCTGGGGCCCGGGGACCTCGCTATCTTCAACTGCCTCTCACTAAATTCTCTCCCTCCAGATCTTTACGCTCCTCCGGCACCAACACTCTGGGCCTCATTAGGAGTGTTGCGGTAAGGCAACAACGGTGCTAGTAGTGCTACCGGCGCTGTTGTTCCCTCACCGCAACATTCCGAGTTGGCTTGCGGGGGCCGCTCTAGACACCTGGTCAGAACAGGCGTGCAGAGCGGCACCCGCAAGCAGACCAGGATGGTAGCAGCGGTACCGTTATTAACATCCTCCCCATTCCCATTGAGCCCTATGGGGGCTCAAATGGGAATGGGGACGTACCGGGTCCGGGTCCCGCGAATGGAAATTACCGGCCCCTCCAAGGTCGAAATGGCCCGGTAAATCCCCTTTTGTGGGACCCAGGCCCGAGTTTGGGCATGACTACCTCCAAACTCGTAATGAGGTCTTCTGTGTGTTAAGCACTTCGCTAAACAGCAAGCTGGTAGCCAATCTCTCTCCTCAGTAAGCTCCCTCTTATGGAATAGCCTCCCCCTTCCTCTTTGTCTTGAGCAGATCTCCTCAAATTCTGGAAGCTTCTCAAGACTTTCCTTTTCACCTCCTCCTTCCCTTCCTCCCTACTCTGCTAAATCCCACAGTTGCTGAGATTGGTGACCAGGGCCCTTATGTGTCCTCCCAGATCCTGGCCTCCCAGATCCAATCACCTACAGCATCTACCTTCCCCCAGCACTTTGCCTTGGCACCCACTGGCCAATGCCACCACAGGCCTGAACTTTATTGGCACTCCACTTAGGCACTTTACAGCTGCTCACTCCCTAGCCCTTGATACACCTAGCACTTACCCCCCCCTCCGACTCCCTCATCCCGTCTCTCTTCTCTCTGCACTTGCATGTTCTGAATGCTCACAAGGCCTAGTAGGTCCGCCTCCATCTTTCATTGCTGTATTTCTTCTTCATCCCCATGTCCCATCCCTCTTGCCCTGTGGGTGCTTTGAAACACAATTTACGTGATGTATAAATGCCTTACAAATGCACAATAAAATAAATAAATCAACCATCTGCAAGCCAACAGACACAGACACCAGTTTCTCCTGCTTCTGGACCTATCCAATCACTCTACCCTTACTAAACCAACCCCATCTTCTTTCTTGCAGATCCACGTGAGTGCTTGGAGACTTCCTCTCAGTGGTAGCAATACGCTCTATAAATCAACATTTATGAAGCTGGGGTTTAGCCCACTCTGCAATTTAGACACTTGACCACATACTTTCTGAGCTTTACCTGGTAAAAATATTTAAGTTTTTTTCAAGGGCTCTAATAATATCATCATATAGTGTTTACTATTATTTATAATGAAAATAGCATAGTAAAGCAACCTGAACATGTGTAAATCCTTATAGAAACACGTTAAGCCAAATAATATCACTGTTGCTTTATTTTCCACATCCTGAATGGAAAACTACTTGTCCCAGAATGCAAAATAATGCAAGTCTGAAAAATCTCCTGTTTTACACTACTGAATTTGACACACACACACACACTACCACAAGAACGTGTGTAATAGAGTTGCATATATATAGAGATTGTTTGTTACAAACTTCCAGCTTGATGTTATCGGTGATGTTAAGAACAATTGACTATCCATATAAAAGCAAAACCTTTTTTTCTTGTGACAGTAGTAGACATCATGACATGCATTCATCTTAGAAAGGATGCTTTATTGTTTTATTCACTTTAATCGAAATGGAAGCAGATGTAGATTTACTACGTTACTGGGGCTGAGTGGTGTGTTTCATTTGTCAATGTCCCATCACGCTGCCAATTGCCTAAAGGTTCCTGAAGAAGAAAGGCACTGCTAACAAAGGGAATGGGTTACAAAATGAATTGCGAGGCAACTATTAATTTGTTTGTGTGAAGGCTGCAACCATTAATCAGCCTGCCGTCCATTAGCAGGGCACTGCTGGAAACAGACACGTGCAATGGAGTTGCAGGCTGGAAGCCAGTGGGATGAGCTGCAGGGCTCTCTTGGCAGCTCTCGCAGGGGCAACATCTGGGGGAAACGTTGCAGGCTGCCTCAAAATATTCCAATTCTCTCCACTATGAGACCTATGGGGTGCAAGTTCCTCCTTCGCCCCGCGGTCGGTACACTACTCGGCATATATGTTTTTGGAGCACACACAGTTTCAGTTGGTGGCATGTTGTGTCCCAGGTGTAAGGTACCAATCTGATTACACACACAATGATACATAAGGAATGACACGCATTCTTGGAATATTATGGTGAGCATGTCAGACTTCACAGCATTTTTTACTTATTTTTTATTGGATTACAGGCTCATAGATTAGTATAATGATAAGACTGTGGCTTCCTTTGTGAATGTATAAATGCCCAGACCCTCAGCGCGTGAGTCTGAGGCAAACACTTGAATAAAGCAATGGAGGGGGCGTGTGGTGTGCAGATTATGGAGAGATGTGTTTAGTGTCTCCTGCAGAGCAGTGCAAATAAGGGAAGCCGGCAGGGGAGATGAAACCCTTAATGAGCGCTTAATAAAGGTATTAAGCTTCTTTGTCAAGTGTCACAGACCCTCCCCTCCCACCAATGCCTGACGACCCATTTCAATTGAAAGAATAGAAATTCCCTGATGGTGCCCCTGCCCTCGAGTTAACATATGTTCAATCATGTTCCTGCAGCACTTAAAGGCTGGTTCTTCTCCTTCCTTCTGCACACAAACCCCAAAGAAAGTAAGTGCTCATCAGTGCTCTACAGCACACTAGACTGACCCCTAACAATGCTCAGCATCAGGGCACACGAATGCGCCTGGGGAAACCTTTTAACTAGTGCTCAATGCGCCCCAAGTGAGATTCTGAATCCGCCTGATTCGTCATTGAGTCAGACATCTCAAGGAAAGTTCACAAGGTATTTGAGCGCGTTTGAGTTGATTCTTAGGAAAATATATTGAAAAACAGCCTTCAAAGGATGCACGATTCGAGAGAAAGTTGGGAGAAAGAACGAGGTTGGGCGAGACTGGATATACGGGCTTTTGCAGCTCTTTGGATGGGGGACATAGCAGCCAGTCTTACTCCATAAGAACCAGCGCTCCCAACAGAAAAACATAGGGAGCAAAATTATTCCCAAGAAAACATCGAAAACGATGTGCACGCAAGAGACTGTTTCCACCCACTCAACTGCACCACCATGTTTCGATCAGTGGTACCAGCAGAGCAATGTCTAATAACTCATTACTGACTGATATGAAGAAGAGGCAAAAATGCATCTTTGAATTAATTTGCATGAATTACACAATGCCAATTTGGCATAACTCTTCCCCTTGCTGTGGTCAACATAATTCATTTTGAACATGGCGCAACGCAGCACAGAGTCAATAGTAGCGACCCCTTCACTAACGCTTGCCAGAATTGATTTTACTATTCTGGTCAAATGGATTCTGCCCTAGAGCGCCTGTTGTTAGAAACAATGAAGCTTAAGTCAGCAAGCAATGTCCCTATTGTATATCTCCTCCAAGAACATGGGGGCAACCTCGCACTAGCCCCCTTGTCCCTTTCCTTCCTGTGGATTGGAACTTGCTCCAACACCCCTGGTGCCTTCCACCTTGGATGTGGGACTGTCTTGCACTGACCCTCTACTTTCTACCCCACCTCATGGACGACCTGACCTTTCACAGCAATATGCGTTTCCTCATCCACACTTGGTCACTCAAGGCCCACTTCCCTCAGTTGTGTAAGGTGACACAAATGGTTTCAATATATTGCAGCAAGCAGAATAAAATACAAACAAAAATCCCAAGCTCACAGGTGGCCAGCACAGGGCTTACTAGTGATACACTATCCCTGAGTTCATTTGGAATGATTGTCTGAATTGCAAAAAGGGCATAATATTCTGCAGAAGCTTGTGAAATGCAATGGATTCACAATTTGGTATGGATACATACAAAAATCGTTCATTAGGGATGAGCTCTTGAAAAAAGTGATTGCCTCTCTCAAACCCTCCTACTGCAAAGGTGACAGCTTCCCAGCCAAACTAGTTAAATCTTGCTCTCAAACCCTTACCCCCATCATCACCAACTTTATTAATGCCTCCTTCAGTTCAAACACAGTCCCAGCTGATATCAAATAAGCTAGGACCCTACAAGGGTTTCTTTTGCCATAATGGTGTCTCCTACCATTTCATAGCCTCAGCCATTATTGTCTATGGCAATTGGGTTTCTTTGTTCTTATTTATAAGTGTCTTCAATGAAATATGGCTCTGTGCTGCTTGTGTGAATCCATTCACTTTCACACACATTTGAAAAGGTATCTCTGTTGACATTGCCCATGTTTAGAAGTACATTTTGTAATTTATTGATTAATTTAGTTATTGGTTTTATTCTGTTTAATATTAATATAAACAACTTTCTCTTTAGTAGAAATGCCCTGTCAATTAGAGCTCTGAGGATTAATTTTCTGCAGTAGTTTTTAAGGGTAGATCGTGACTTTGTAGCTGTTTTGATAAGATTATTAAGAACTCTACAGCAGTAAAATGTTTGTAAAATTAGATATTGGGCCTCATTATGACCCAGGCGGTAAAGGGTTAACAGTGCCGTAAAAGGTGGCAGTGCCGTTAACCCCTTACCTCCTAATTACGAGGTCCCTTTGCGGGTTCCCACCTTAACAGCTGGTTGGACCCGCACAGGGACCTTGGAGGTAATTACGGTACTGCAATTTGCGGTACCGTAACTACCGCCTTCCTCATTTCCATTGAGCCCTATAGGGGCAAAAATGGGAATGGGGAATGGCCAAAGGTGAATGGGGAATTACCGCCCTGCCAACCTTGTAATGGGGTGGCAATTCCACCATTCACCATGGCGGAATCGGTAAAATACCGGCGGCGCCATGGTTACCGCCTGGGTCGTAATGAGGCCCATAGTGTTAGGTTCATTACTCGGTCTGGTTTTGTTTGTACATGTGTTTTTACTTTTAGATTTTGCAAGAGGGACCTTAGTTGTTTTAGTGGTGGCTGGTTTACCTTTGTTGAGTGAGGTTACTAACTGTTTTGTTTGAATGTTTTCTATAAATTGTTTTAAAGGAGGATGACTCTATGTCATGCTTTTATTCTCATCTACTATTTAGTTGCTTTTTAGTAGTTTTGCCTGTTGGGAAAAAAAGAAAATTTGTATTTGAAAATTCTGGAATGTTTATGCATGGGTGTGTGTGTGTGTGTGTGTGTGATTTTGCCGTGGGATGATAGGTGTGGTTGGGAAGGATGTAAGAATAAGAGGCTTTACAGGTGTGATAGGCTTGCAATAACTAGGGACATTTATTTATTTAATAGTTTTTTATAACATACCTAATACCATACCTGAGTTTGGTGTCCAAGCACGGATTCGGGATTCAAACAACTGTTGCTCTGCATGGTTTTGCTTCTAAGAACAGCGCATTGTGACTGATCCTCCATTCATTATGATGTTTTGAGGAAAATAGTGGTTGTTATAATGGTGTGATTTACTGCATAGGTATAGGGGTTGTATGGATGTATGGAACTGGTTGAAGGAGTGTGTCTGTGTGTGCTAATGTGTGTCTGTGATTTGAAATGCAATGAGTTTCAAAGTTGTTGTATTGGAATTAGGACCTTATGTGCATGGGGGCATGGAATATTAAGGAAGTAAATTGTTGTATAGAAGTTGTTGAGAGATGGCAGTGTTGTTCGGTAGTAAGGAATGGGCAGTGATTTGAACAAAGAACAGTGTTTGGATGGGAATCGAAAGAGTGTGAATGTTGAAATATAATGAGTAACAGTGAAATACAAAGTTGGTGGGTAGAACAGAATCTTCTGAGCTAATATATAGTGAAAGTACATTGTTACAATTAGAGGAGTGAGCATTCTGTAATTACCTACTTATTTTATACGATGTGAATTGTGTTCTTTTTTCTGTAGCTGTTTTCTTCAATCTTCTTTTTTCCTGTAATTGTAAAAGAACAATAGTGGGTATATGTGGTAATTTTTGTAATTATTTTTATTTAATACCTGTAGCCTCTTTGCGTTTTGTACATAACATTCAACACATATCAAATTCATACACCATCATTTCAACTCACAGAGAATGGTAAAATAATATAAAAAATTAACAATATCAAGGATTAAGAATAATTCATATTGCCACTACTTAAAAAATATCCAAGATCTCTTTGCATATACGCATGGCATGATTAATGAGATTAATATAATTTCCACACATTAAAACAGACGACATTTCTGCCGAAGTTAAAATATCACTGCTGTTGGAATCAGCTTGTAAAGCCTTTGTTCTCAAAACTTCTAGACTCTTACAACTACACACTACATGTTCAACGGTTTCTAAAACATTGTTTCCACAGAGACGACAATTTCGCTCTTCGTGTTTTAAGTGTTTATGTACTCCTATAGTTTCCAATACTTCCGCTTGATTGAACTTGCATAACAAATAATTCCTCATACTCAAGCTATTTTTGTATGCATTTATATAGTTACCACCATTAGTTCTTCTCAGCCAGCAGGTCATGTAAGCGCTACTTGTTGATAAAGATGCTAGATGTGCCATATCTTTCTCATCAAAACATTCATTTATCAGTTTTTTACAGTAGCATTTTTTTTGGCCTATGGACATGGTGCTATATATAGATGGATTTTCAATTATCCATTTCTTATGCATCACACGAAGTAAGCCCAAAGTACCACACTGTACAGAAGTTGAAATTGTCTTAAAAGAGTCCATCATCACATTCATGATTGTCATGGTATTTAAAAAAGATAATTTCTCATACATCATGGTTAGTTTGTTTTCGAAAATTCCAGAGATTTTCGTGAGAGACATTTCTAGCAGGAGAAATTCAATAGGTAAAGAGGGCGACATACAAAATAATAGCCTAAGAATTTTAGCTTCCAATTTACCTAGTTCATACATGAATTTGTGTCCACATACTTCAGTGCCATATAGCATACAGGGTACTATTTTTGAAGTATATAATAACAATATAGTTTTAATTGAAATTCCACTTTGGCATCCTATGAATACGCTCACATTATGTGCTATTGACATACATTTGTTTTCTGTAGCTTGCAGTTGTTCCTTCCAGCTCAGCTTCTCATCGATTATGACTCCTAAATAACGATAGCTTGTAACTTGTTCTACAACCTTCTTATCTATCTTCAATTTTGCCTTTAATTTTTTCCACATCATTTCTTTAGGCAGGAAGGCTACAATTTAATTTTTTTCTATATTAATTTGTAGCCCATTCAACTTTGAATAATCAGTCAATGCATCCAACAAAACCTGTAGACCCTTTGGTGTATAATCGACTATAAGCAGGTTGTCTGCATAACCTAGCCAGCTGTACTCAAACCTCATTAGAAAAATTTTGGAACAATTGAAACTTGCTTCTAGATCGGCCAGGTATAGGTTGAAGAGAGTCACTGCTAATAAGCAGCCATATTTCACTCCTCTAACCATATTCAAGGGATCAGTGAGATGACCATGATTATGGGCCTCATTACACGGTAGGCGGTAAGGGTTTACCGGTACCGGTATTATCGTTCAAAAACGAACCCGCAAAGGGACCGGGGTGGTAATTACGGTACCGCAATTTGCGGTACCGTAATTAGCGCCTTTCCCATTCCCATTATGCCCTATGGGGCAAAAATGGAAATGGGGAAGGGCAATGGAGGAAGGAGGAATTACCGCCTTCCCAACCTTGGAATAGGGCGGTAATTCCCCTTTCCTCCAAGGCGGTACCGGTAAATTACCGGCATGAACCATGGCGCTAATAGCGCCATGGTTTACCGCCTACCGTGTAATGAGGCCCTATCTGTCCGTACTCTTAGATCGGTGTCTGCATATAAGTGCTGAATCATTCTTAACAGATCCAGAGGGACTTTCCAAGTTACAAGTTTATTCCACAGTCTGTTCCTCATGACTGTGTTGAATGCCGCACTAAAGTCCACAAAGGCAGCATATAAAGGGAGTTTTTATGGGATTTCCATGCGTATTCTATGGTAGAAGTTAGACAGATAAGATTATGACTTGTGCTGGAATTATGTCTAAAACCAGTCTGATTTATTGGGAGAATGGAATTAACATCAATCCCACTCATTTAATTATTTTAGGAGAACACAAGCAAACACTTTTCCTGGAATATCTAGCATTGCTAGCATTCTGTAATTTAAAGGAGATTTCCACAAACCTTTTTTGTACACAGGGAGAATGATACTTTCTTTCCATGAAATTGGAAGAATGCCATTACTTCCTAATGGACTGGCAGTAGTGGAATGGCAGACTGTAGTTGGAGCAGTGTTTAGTGTGTTATAGTACTGGTTGGAAAAGAACAATAGTTTATATGTAAAGAGAGGTTTTGGATGTAAGTACTTTGAGACCAATTAATGGAATTTTTTGCACAGTGCAAACTGGCTTGGCACTGCTGAAAAGTGGGTTTGCAATGATGATAGAAACCCTGATTCATGGAACTGTGCAAAGTGAATTCTTGTAGTGGAAAGTCAGTGCAATTTCATGTTTGCAGTATAACGTGAGTTTGCATTGACTTTGTACTACAAAAATACATTTTGCACAGTAACATGAATAAGGGTTTGCGTTGGAAGCACAAAGTTACTTTTTAGCAGTGAAAAATCATCACTTTGCACTGTACAATGAATTTGGTGAATTGGACCTTTTGGCAGTATACACGTATGTGAGAGCAGGTGGAGAATGGTGGCACTATAAGGGATGTAAGGAGAAAGGTTGGACACTTTGAGGTTCATTTGGAATGAGAACTGGAAAATGGTGTGCATTTAAAAGTGTTTATTTTTAGGAGGATTTTGAGGAAAGTAAAACATGCATATGTGCATTTACATCAGCACTGTGTTTAAGTATTTTGTAAAAGAAAGGAACATCTGATGTGAAAAATGTGTAGAACATTTCTAAGTGGCACTTGGTGTGTGGAACTTTAATAGGTTGTCTGTGCATGTAAGTAACTGCCACTTAATGTTACCAGGTGCAGAACGCTGTGATATATGGCATTTGACAGAGTGGTTAAAAAGACTATGGGCTTCATTATGACCCTGCCAGTCCGGAAAGAACAGTGGCGGTAAAACCACTGCCACCGTTGTTTCCGGACCGGCTGATTCAGAGTACTGCAGGCGGGATTTGTCACTCCCATCAGGTCTGACCTGGCGAGTTTAACGCCACCCGCCTGCAGGTGGACATGGAAACACTGGCTCTGTCATAGGGGACTCCATGGGAATGGGGATTTACAGAATTCCGCCTCCGGAATTACCAGGTCACTCAGGTTGTAATGCCCCAGTGATTCCGGCAATCACGGAGGCGGAATGGTAATACGGGTCCGGCGGCAGCCTGCCGGTTTTCCGGCACAGCTACCGCCGGACTCGCAATGAGGCCCTATGTTTTTGGGAAGATTATTACAGGGTAAATGGCAGCAACCCTGTATAAATATATATATATGTTAAAGTGTTGCAAAAAAATACTTTATAAAATATAAGCATACCTGTAGTATGCTTTCTTAAATGCAGATATTGTTGAATCTGCAAGTAGTTATTAATGCAGTTGGCTGTGATTAAAAAGGAGATATGTGCTCTCAGGGTTCAAGTGTACATCTGAAGTGTTGAACTGCGATGACAGAGTTAGGTGTAAAGTTTTTGGATGTGATTGGTGGATGAATGTGTGACTGTTTGAAAGCAGCCAATGAGGGAGTGTTACAAACATGAAAGTAATAAGGGTGGACGGTCTGCCGATTTCTTTAATGATGCCTGGCATGACAAGAGGACTGTGGGGATTAGCCAATCACATTTTGTGGTTGTGGTTTATACAACGATAGTGGAGCATGTGGTTTTTTGTTCTGTGCAGTGAAGATGGATGTGTCTATTGCTATTAAGAAGCAGAATGTGTGGATGGTGGGAGATTGTTGGATGCATTAATTGAAAGTTTATAGCGATTGTTGTGGCATCTCTGCTAGTATTGGATTGCAAGAGGTGGAGGTTTCCTGTTATGCAGTTTGTGGGGTAAACTGGCCAACTTTATTATCAGAGTATGACTCACTTTAAACACCCAGACATTTTTGTTGTGCATTGTGGAGTGACCATTTCGGGCCATGTGATTGCTGTATCATTCCAATTTGCCATTAAGGATTTCTTAAAAGCCTAATGGAACTGTTTCTAACTGTGCAGATCATTTTTTCTGCAATGAATCCAAGGCAAATATGGAGATGTCAAAATGCATTCAGTGTAAACATGGAAAAGCTAGGAAGCTTGTTAATAAAGGTGTATGTGCTTTTTTATGTGCTTCAGGGATGGCCTATTTTGAGAATTTAAATATTATGTTGGATGGTGTAAATGTTTTTGGGAGCAATGGAGTGCATTTAAATGATGTTGGGAATTACATTGTTCGTTTCAATGTTAAAAATGCTTCAAAAAAGTTCCTATGAACAACTTTAATGGGAAAATGTTGACTGTATAGTAAAGCATTTGTAAGTAGGTGTAGGATGAAAAAAAATGAGAACACAAAAAATTGAAAACTGATTAAACCCCAAAAAAGGTCTTTTAGGAGCCATGATTGTAGAATATTTTTTATAATTGACTGTAAACCCACCCCCTTTAATTGACATGTTGCCCATGGACCCCGCGGTAGTCTACGGACACTGCACATGCCATCCAGGCCCTTTTAGGATGGCTGGCATGGAAAGAGGACTGCGGAGACCGCAGACAGTCGAGATGTTCGCAGACACCGGGGATCAGCCAAAAAGGTTTCCTGGCTGTGGTGTACGGAAAGACAGGGTAGCAGGAGTTTTGTTTGTTGAGTGCACTGAAGATAGCTATGGCTATGTGAGGAAGCAGAGGGTACGGATTCTGGGAGACTCTTGGATTTATTGGCAGAAGGTGTATTCTGAGCATTGTGGAGTGTCTGAGAATCTTGGATTAGAACAATTACAAGTTTCATGGTATGGAGTTCATGGAATGATATGTGCAGAATTGCTTCCGTTTTGTGAGAGAATGGTTAATTTGAAGCATCCGAAATTCTTTGTTCTTCACTGCAGAGGGAATAGTTTAGGGTATGTGACTGGAATTTCATTACAATCTGAAATAAAGGATACATTTGGGAAGTTGATGGAAATGTTTCCACATTCGAAAATTGTTTTTTCACGGATCGCTCAGAGACAAATGTGGATGCGTTCAGACTTATTTTGTCCAGAAATTGAAAAAGCAAGGCGCAATGTTAACAAAGCAGCATGTGCATTATTACAGGATGTTGGCGTGACATCTTTTGTTAAATCAAATATCAGATTTGATAGTGTTAACATTTTTCAAAGAGATGGAGTAAATCTGACAGATGTTGGCAATCAGATTTTTTGAAAATCTTCAAAATGCATAAAACCAGTTTCCGTGAACACATACAATATGTAATTATGTATTTGCCCTTTCCCTCTATTTTCTCCCCTCTCTCCTCCACTTTACCTTGCATCTGCGACAAAAAAACAAAAACGCAAAATAAGGTTCTTTTAAGAGCCACCATTTTTGAATGAAAAACAAGTTAATTGATTTTAATTTCACCACCCACCTGGAATTTTCCACATGTCTGCAGACATTCACACTGTCCCTGGAATATGCAGGCTGCAATAGTGTCCTTTGATTTTATTTTCAGTTCTATTTTTTAACTGTGAAAGGTGGCTCCTAAAGAAACCGTTTTTTTGTATTTTTGTATTTTTAGGTAAGGTGGGGAATGGATGGAAGGGAGGGAAGGTGCACCAACCACAGAGATGGAGGGGCAGGTGGACAGGGGAAGATGTTGGGCAGGCCTTACATTTAAAGTAGATGGCAGTGTTTCTCATGCTCCTTGACAGCGGCCTCAAAAGCCTACAAAACTGCTCCCACTGCAGATTGGTGCATCGCAGTACAAACATAGTTCTGTGACTCTCAAAAGGTAAAGGTCAACAGCATTCTATATGGCCTGCGAGACAGCTACCGGGATCCTCTGCACCACAGGAGTTGCCTGTCTGGTTGCAGGAGCGGTTGAGGAAGATGGGGTACAGCTTGTCAACCTGCTTCTCCCTGAATAAGGTACAGCCTTTCTCAGAGCACTCTGGTGGTTGAATCTGGTGTGCTGCCTTGTGGAGGTGATCCTGTAGGTATACAGGCCAGGTTTTTCACAGCTCAGTGCGATGTACCACTTAGTGCATCTAACGTTGTCTGCCTGAGCATTTGTTACACCCCCAACAGCGGTGAAAAACTTCCAGACCCATGTTTCATGCCTGCTGCTGGAGGAAGGCACTTCCTCAACCTTCATCTTCCTCTGCCTCTTCATCCTGTTCTGCATCACTGTGCCTGTAGGCCCTCCAGGTTGTTGTGGCAGTGGTGTTGACACCTGGGAAGGAGGTGGGATGGCCATAGCAGATGCCATTGTATCAGGTTTTGAGAATTCTGCAGAGCAGGGATTTTGCAAGTTCTCTCTCCTGGACAGCCAGATTGAGAATGACTAAAAGTAATGGGTGTGTCCCTTCAGTGGAAACGTCCACGGACCGCGCGACTGACCGGAAGCCCATCGAGCCAAAAGTATGCTTTGAAAAGTTATAAAAAGTTGACAGATGAACTAAGAATGGGTCTAGTAGCTCTGGAAGGGTAAACCTTCACTTCAAAAATTGCTAGATTGGCCGAAAATGCGGTTTAAAACTATTCGCAGTGACGTTCACTGTTCGCAGACATATTGTCACGCTGCACAGGTGCGGTCACAAAATGACATCTGGGGGCATCCGTGATGTTGACATCTGTCCATGGACCCATTGGGTGGGAAACCGCTGGGCAGATGCACGTGAGTCTCCGTAGAACAAGTGCGCTGTCCGTGGGCTAATTAAAAGTGTGTCACACAAAACCGGACATGCCCAGACACGGCTCGATTTGCATGGTCACCCCATTGTGTAAACAGGCACCCTGGACAGTTGTGTTGTCCGTGGACTATTTATTGGGGTTTTTAAAAGAAAAAATGTATGAAACAATAATTTGTAAAAAGCAAAATGATCAAGGCCTTCATCTCACACAAAAACGTCTTCAATTTATCTCCACAGGAAGAGTTGTAATTATTTACCCAAAATATTATGTTTATGGGGTTTTTAAAAGAAAAATGTATGGAACAATAATATACAAGATATTTATAGTACAAATAATACATTTATTTATGAAAGGGAGGGGGTATTGGAATGGGAAACATAAGGCCTCATTACGGGTCTGGCGGTAACCATGCCGGTAAAACTGGATGCCGGAACATGATTTTTAACATAATTTAAACATTCCTTAAAGTCATTACTAAGTACATCTAAATTTGCAGACAAGATCATGATTTCATTATGTACAGTTGGGGTTAGGGATTGTATTTGTGATTCTTGGGATTCTTGGGATTCTCCATAATTACATTGGGGTATTGTTTCTTTATGTAAAGTATGTACCATAAGAAAAGAAGACATTCGGCCTCATTACGACCCTGGAGGTAACCATGGTCATTTTTGCGGCATGGCTACCCCCATTCTGGGTACCGGATCCGGGTTCACTGAATGGGGAAATACCGGGCCATTACGACTTTGGAGGGCCCGGTATTTCCCCATTCAGGGAACCCAGAACCAGTACATCTCCATTCCCATTTGAGCCCCCGTAGGGCTCAATGTGAATGGAGAGGATGCTAACAACGGTATGTTAGGAAAGATTTCTTAATTGTGGGTAATTTTCCTTCCATGTGGCAACCCCTAAACTTTTTGCTGTTGTTTTCACCATGATCTAGACTTTGCCAGAGAAGCGCAGCCTTCTGCCGCACTCCTCTGGGCTTTCGCTCCATTCTTACGGGGAAACTGACATGCCCTTAAGATAGTCAGTACCGGGAAACATTGTTTTCCGTAGTTCTTTTATCATGTTGCAGCTTTCGCGCAACATGACACAAGAGGGCACTGTAAGCTAAGTTACTGCTCTCTTGGGTCTCTAGTCACTCTACAGGCCCTAGACACTCTCTTTGGATTGTTAACGAATGGTGCAAGTGAATCACGGACGGGACTGGTGGCAGCGATCGGTTCTTCGTGTTTTGAGCTCCTTTTGGCTGTTTAAGCGCATTTCTCACGCTTATCCAAAATGGTGGCCTGGCTCCCAAAATGGCCAGACCACGAGGCTCTTTGTCCTGCCCGCTGACCGTCTTGCCCCCTTCACCTTCCCCAGGTCGAGCCGACCCGGGGCCTTCCTTATTTGGGCATGTACTTTCCTGCGAAACACAGATGCTTTCGCAGGCTTCTACAGGCCTTGTGTGTGCCTCCAGGATGTGGGCTGGGATGTCTGGTCCCAATACACATCCTGGGTGCCAGAGAGTCTAGTGTGTCGTGAATGCCTGGGACCACCGTGGTCCGTGATAGGTCCACGTATGGTGTGAGTGTTTTGTGAGCAGATCTCCGATTGGGTCCTCTCTGTTTTGGCGCGAAGTGAACTCTGGATAAGAGGAGGCTGGAAACACCACTACCATGTCGATCGAATGACGGATACAGAAGCCAAGTATCCTGCAACTACGAGGCTGAACCAAGGAATCGCTGGTGACCCACTGAAGGACTGCTTCTCTGCACTGCTGTCGCTCTGTGAAACCGTTCTGCCTCTGATCGAACGAGAAGGCCTGTACTGGTACTTGGACCCTTTGGAATAGTTGGAACAACTATTCTCGGCATCTTCATCATCTCCTGCACGTAAGCCTTTGGAAGCGTCTCTGGGCCATCCAGTGGACTGACCAGCCTACACAGGAGTCTTGCTCTGTAACCGCCATCAGGTTGTGTTGTATTCCGAGTCCTTAGCACTCTCACACGACTCGTACACTTGGCATTCCCAGGTCTGAAGTGAGAAGTGTACCCTGGGCTGAAATACACTGGCCGCTCCGTTGCCCTGCTGTGGTAACAAACTGTGCGGGTTCACTGCGTTTGGGACATCCCCAACTCTAACTTCTGCTGCTGCGGAATCTACACGATGCCGAGACGTCCCCGGCTCGCATCTGAACCTGCCAGCACTGAAACTGACGCAGAGAAGCCTGGGTCTGCCTGCATCGGGGACCGGTGAGTAGCAACGCTAGGAACTGGTCGCCCTCCTGCAGTAGCCCGTAGATTTTCCTTGCTGTGTTAAACAGCACACCTTTTTCGAACTTGCGCTCTGCTTCTGCCCGCAAGTGGAGGCCGCGCTTGAGTAGCGGAGAATTGTTCGCCCTCCTTTGTTCACCACTCTGAACTGCCTGACTTACTTGAAGAGACTCCCCTTGGCCCATTGGCACCAGCGTGTGCAGGTTCTTTTGAGCACAAGGCTCCACTCTTCGTAGGGCTCGGACTTCCTTCTAGTTAGGTGGCCTATGAAGGCGAACTGGGTCTAACGATTACTTGCACTGCCTGTTTTCCTCCCCATCTAGGTGGTCTGCATATTTCATGCTTCAAACTCTTTAGACCCTTCGGTAATTGTATATATATTGTATTTGATTGTGATGTGTTGGTTTACTTGAGTTTTATCGTGATTCTTTGCTATGGTCAATATTACAAAGGCCTTGTAATAAATGTGTCTATATTTTTAATAAAACACCTGCTTGGAGTAATTTGTAAGCGTCCTTGCTCTGTGTGCTCATTGCAGGCTTTCAGTCACCCTCACCCCTCTTGAGACCTAGTCTTGACCGCAGCAATCGCTACCTTGATTGGTCTGGCTTGTCCAGAGGTTACCCTGTTCCAAGAAACTAGGCTGGCCTTCTGAACCTCTGCCCCTCCAGGACAGAGTTCAGAAATCCATCTTAACAAATTGGTGTACAGCGGTGGGATACGACTGAAGGTATCCAGTGTTGCGCAAGAGCGAAGGCATTTCAAGTTATTCCTACCAGGACACGTAGTGAATTGTCGTAGTATAACTTTTAAAAGGCCATAGTCCTATCTAACAGTATGGAAACAAATACCTTGTTAACTTTAAATGCTTCTAAATCCGAAACATTGAAAAAGATGTGTGCGGAGAGAGGTGTATCCTCTCAAGGCACCAAATTGGATATGATCCAAAGAATCGTGGCGTGGCAAGAAGCTCAGCTTGACGCTATAACTTTTGAGGGCAGTGCGGAAGGAGGTGGGGCTGCTCTCACTGGCAGAACCAACGGTTCTGCCGCTCCACTGGTCCACCGCGACCACAAGGACAGGGAGGATGAGATGTCTAATGTTTCCTCTGCCAGTGTCGATGGGGAGGCCATGCTTGAATTCAAGAAGCAAGAGCTGCTGCTTAGGCAGAAGGAGCTTGATTTCAGTATGGCCAAGCTAAAAATCGAACAGGCAGAAAAACAGAAAGACAGGGATCACCAGTTGGAACTGGCCAAGCTTCAGGTTGCAAATGGATCCAAGGGTCCTGGGCATAGGTCTGGGGCCTCCTCTCATCCACGGTTTCCAAAAGATCTGCTCAGTGTGTATGAGGAAAAGAATGACATTATGGACTGGCTGAATACGTTTGAGTATGCATGTGAAGTTCAACAAGTTGACAATGCTGATAAGATTGCCTGGTTACTCAGCAGACTGCCCCATTCTGGCTGTAGTGCCATTATGGAAATGTCGAAGGCTGAGCGAGCGGATTTTGCAATGTTGAAGCAAACTCTCATTTTAAAGTTTGGAAAGACTCCTGCCCAATATTTAAAACGATTCCGAGAGTATAAAAAAAAAGAAGGTGGTACTTGGGTATCTTATGTAACCGAATCCTTAAAAAACTTGACTGGCTGGGTCGAAGGTTATAAGGTTTCTACCTTTGAAGGCATGATAAGTCTTGTCATGCTGGAACATATTTTTGCATCTTCTTCCCCAGAGCTTAAGCAGCATTTGGCGGATTCTAAGGAGATAGATCCAAAGAAGCTTGCCATTGCAGCAGATTTATGGGTGTCACATCGAGTGTCCCATAAGGACAAAACTCATTCTGGTATTCAGGAGGAAGGGAAAAGGTCCAAAGATAAGGAGGGTGGAGAATGTGATAAATCTTCTTCTCAAAAAGGCCACAAAAAGAAAAATAAGGGTAAGACACAAGAGAACTCACAGGGTAGTGGAGGTCAGCCTCCGAAACAGAACTCTGGTTAAAATAAGCCTCCCTATGTAAACAGACCCAATGGATCTTGTTTTGCTTGTGGAACAACTGACCACGTGAAGGGGGATACCCGGTGTAAGGTTAAACCTTTGGGGGTCCACTCTGCTAATCTGGCCTTCTCCTCCTACGAGGAAGAAGAGATTACAGGAGCATCCTTCTCCTCAGACTCCTTCCCCAGTGGGATAGAAGCTGAGGTAGTTTTAGTTTCCCTGGGTTCCTGGGAGCCTAAAGTCACAGAGGCTTATGCTAGGATTCCAGATAATACCAAGCACTACTTTAAAGACAGTGTGCTGATCAATGGAGTAGATACTCCAGCTCTTAGGGATAGTGGGTGCAGTCGAACTGTAGTGGATTCTACCTTGGTAGACTCAAAGGAAGTTGCCAGAGCTACTCTGATGCCCACTAAGTTGGCTGACGGGCCACCTTGCATGTTTCCAGTAATACCTGTAAATTTTACTTTAAATGGTACAGCAGTCAGGATTCCAGTGAGCATTCAGAGAAACGTCCCAGGAAAGGTCTAGTTGGGCAACGATCTCAGAGCTTTAGGGCTCGTAGGAGACAATGCTGACAGACCCTGCACACGGTCTCAAACACGGGCAGCATTGGCCAAGACCAATACGCTGCCCCAGCCAAAGGGGAAACCCAAGGCTAAAGGAGTACGAAAACCAAAACGAGGGAAAGAGAATATTCCCCCGAACTCGCCTACCACTGCGGTGGAGGAAGTTGGTCAATCGCCCGGGCCTGACAAGGAGGTGGCGATGCCTGAAGTATTTGACCCCAAAGACCATCCTGAACTAAAAGACTGGTTAGTAGAAGGTGGTCCTGACAGGGAAGAATTCAGTAAAGGCCAACGTGAGTGCCCATCTCTGGAAGGCCTAAGGAGACAGGCCTGCTCCCAGCTTGAGGGTGAACCTCCTGGGAAGCCTCGGATTTATTGGGAAGGTGGACCCCTGTATAGTGAGCCCACAGAGTCTACAGAAGGAGACCATAGGAGGTTGGTGGTTCCCCTTGCTGTAAGACCCTTCCTCCTGCAGCTGGTGCATGAAGTGCCCCTTGCTGGTCACCTTGGTATTAAGAGGACCAAGCAAAGTTTATCCATGCACTTCTACTGGCCCAAGATGGGGGTGCAAGTAGAAAGTCACTGCAGGAGTTGTGCATCCTGCCAGTTATCTGGTAAGAGTGGCTCAACAATCCAAGCTCCATTGGTACCACTCCCAGTTGTGGGAATACCATTCGAAAGGGTAGGGATCGACATCGTTGGTCCGCTTGACCCGCAGACATCCTCAGGCAATAGGTTTATCTTGGTGCTAGTCGACTATGCTACCAGGTATCCTGAGGCCATCCCATTGAAAACTGTAACTGCCAAGTCAGTTGCAAAAGCGTTACTTGCCATCTTTACTAGGGTTGGCTTCCCTAAAGAAGTTGTGTCTGACAGAGGCAGCAACTTTATGTCAAAGTATTTGCAGGCTATGTGGAAAGAATGTGGGGTCACCTACAAGTTCTCTTCTGCATACCAGCCCCAGACCAATGGTCTGGTGGAATGTTTCAACAGAACGTTGAAGAGCATGATTGGGGCTCTGGAAGAACCTCAGAGAAGAAAATGGGATCTTCTTTTACCATGCTTACTGTTTGCCTACCGAGAGGTACCACAGGAGGGTGTTGGCTTCAGCCCCTTCGAACTTCTGTTTGGTCACCCTGTGCGGGGACCCTTAGCCATAGTCAAGGAGGGATGGGAGATGCCCACTCCCCCTGTTACTACCAACGTAGTCGACTATGTGCTAGGGCTCTGAAAACGGATGGTACTTCTGATGGGCTTGGCTAGTGATAAATTGAAGGCAGGACAAGCGCTGGTGAAACATTGGTACGACCAGAAAGCTTCCCTCATCAACTTTACACCTGGTCAGCAAGTCCTGATCATGAATCCCATAAGGCCTAGAGCTTTACAGGACAAATGGTCAGGCCCTTACACAGTGGTGGAGCCCCTGAGTGAGGTTAACTATTTAGTGGACCTTGGAAGGCCTGGACAGGCTCCAAAAGTGTTCCACGTAAAAAGGCTGAAGGCTTTCGTCCCAAGAGTCGAAATCGCAGCACTGCTACTGGCTTCAGATGTTGAGGAGGAGGAGTCTGAACCTCTCCCTGACCTGTTCCAAAGCAGTCCTTCAGATAGCTCCTTTGAGGGTGTCCAAGTGGCCCCTCACCTGACTTCTGATCAGCAGGCTGAAGTGAAAATTTTTCTTAGGCACTTTTCCCCCCTGTTTTCGCAGTCCCCTGGTTTGGCACCTTGGTGCAAACATAACATAGACACAAGAGACAGCGCTCCTACCAAAATTAGAGGATACAGGATGTCAGACAAAGTATGGTCTTACATTAAGACAGAGGTCAACAAAATATTAGCTCTTGGGGTGATTGAACCCTCTAGTAGTCCTTGGTCCAGCCCTGTGGTTTTGGTTCCAAAAGCAGGCACTTCTGAATTGAGGTTCTGCGTGGGTTACAGGGCTCTGAATGCTGTCACCAAGACAGATGCACACCCTTTGCCTCGAACAGATGAGCTGGTGGATACCTTGCGTTCCTCCAAGTACCTCAGCACGTTGGACCTCACTGCGGGCTATTGGCAAATAGCCTTAGCAGAACATGCCAAGGAGAAGACAGCGTTTTCCACTCCAGATGGTCTTTACCAATTCAGGGTAATGCCGTTCGGGTTGAAGAATGCACCTGCCACTTTCCAGAGGCTTGTGAATCATGTGTTGAATAGGTTGGACGAATTCTGTCTTGCATATCTGGATGATATAGCAGTTTTCAGTGCCACCTGGAAAGAACAGGTGAGACCACCTCGGGATTGTGCTACAGGCTCTTCAGAAAGCACACTTGACCATAAATGCTAGTAAATGCCAGATTGGACATGGCTCAGTGGTTTACCTTGGACATGAAGTAGGTGGAGGGAGGATAATACAGCCTCTTCCCAGTAAAGTACAAGCAGTACAAGACTGGCCTACCCCCACTACACAGACCCAAGTGAAAGCCTTCTTAGGAGTCATGGGGTATTACCGCAACTTCGTGGCAGACTATGGCACCATAGATGCCCCTCTGACTGCCCTCACCACTCCGAAGAAACCCAAGAAGGTAACTTGGACCGACGAGTGTGAGAAGGCCTTCAATGGCTTAAAAGACTCCTTGTGCCAGGCCCCTGTCCTCAGGGCCCCTGATTATCGAAGACCTTTTATTGTGCAGACAGACACCTCTGACACTGGGATAGGAGCTGCACTATTGCAAGTAGATGAGAAGGGTAAGGAACAGCCTATTGGTTTTATTAGTCGCCAGCTTAAGAACAGAGAGCTCAGATGGTCCACAGTAGAGAAAGAATGTTTCTCTGTTGTGTGGGCCCTACGGAAGCTGAGGCCCTACCTCTATGGGACCCACTTCACTCTGCAAACTGACCATAAACCCTTAAAGTGGCTAATGAACATGAAGGGAGAGAATCCAAAGTTGCTTAGGTGGTCCTTAAGTCTACAGGTCTTTGACCTCACTATTGAGCATAGGTCAGGTGTCCAACATAGCAATGCTGATTGGTTGTCCAGAATGTTTAAGCGACCTGAACAAGAGACTCATCCAGGGGTGGCTTAGTTCCCCCTGTCCATAGTCTGGGAGGGGCGAGTGTTAGGAAAGATTTCTTAATTGTGGGTGATTTTCCTTCCATGTGGCAACCCCTAAACGTTTGCTGTTGTTTTCACCATGATCTAGACTTTGCCAGAGAAGCACAGCCTTCTGCCACACTCCTCTGGGCTTTCGCTCCATTCTTACGGGGAAACTAACATGCCCTTATGACAGTCAGTACCGGGAAACGTTGTTTTCCGTAGTTCTTTTATCATGTTGCAGCTTTCGCGCAACATGACACAAGAGGGCACTGTAAGCTAAGTTACTGCTCTCTTGGGTCTCTAGTCACTCTACAGGCCCTAGACACTCTCTTTGGATTGTTAACGAATGGTGCAAGTGAATCACGGACGGGACTGGTGGCAGCGATCGGTTCTTTGTGTTTTGAGCTCCTTTTGGCTGTTTAAGCGCGTTTCTCGTGCTTAGCCCAAAATGGTGGCCTGGCTCCCAAAATGGCCAGACCACGAGGCTCTTTGTCCTGCCCGCTGACCGTCTTGCCCCCTTCACCTTCCCCAGGTCGAGCCGACCCGGGGCCTTCCTTATTTGGGCATGTACTTTCCCGCGAAACACAGATGCTTTTGCGGGCTTCTACAGGCCTTGTGTGTGCCTTCAGGATGTGGGCTGGGATGTCTGGTCCCAATACACAACCTGGGTGCCAGAGAGTCTAGTGTGTCGTGAATGCCTGGGACCACTGTGGTCTGTAATAGGTCCACGTATGGTGTGAGTGTTTTGTGAGCAGATCTCCCATTGGGTCCTCTCTGTTTTGGCGCAAAGGGAACTCTGGATAAGAGGAGGCTGGAAACACCACTACCATGTCAATCTCCTGAGTTCTCACAAGCGACGGATACAGGAGCCAAGTATCCTGCAACTACGAGGCTGAACCGAGGAATCGCCGGTGACCCGCTGAAGGACTGCTCCTCTGCACTGCTGTTGCTCTGTGAAACCATTCTGCCTCTGATCGAACGAGAAGGCCTGTACTGGTACTTCGACCCTTTGGAATAGTGGGAACAACTATTCTCGGCATCTTCATCATCTCCTGCACGCAAGCCTTTGGAAGCGTCTCTGCGCCATCCAGTGGACTAACCAGCCTACACAGGAGTCTTGCTCTGTAACCGCCGTCAAGTTGTGTTGTATTCCGAGTTCTTAGCACTCTCAAACGACTCGTACACTTGGCATTCCCAAGTCTGAAGTGAGAAGTGTACCCTGGGCTGAAATACACACGGCCGCTCCGTTGCCCTGGTGTGGTAACAAACTGTGTGGGTTCACTGCGTTTGGGACATCCCCAACGCTAACTTCTGCTGCCGCGGAATCTACACGACGCCGAGACGTCCCCGGCTCGCATCTGAACCTGCCAGCACTGAAACTGACGCGGAGAAGCCTGGGTCTGCCTGCATTGGGGACCGGTGAGTAGCAAAGCTAGGAACTGGTCGCCCTCCTGCAGTAGCCCGTAGCTTTTCCTCACTGTGTTAAACAGCACACCTTTTTCGCACTCGCGCTCTGCTTCTGCCCGCAAGTGGAGGCCGTGCTTGAGTAGCAGAGAATTGTTCGCCCTCCTTTGTTCACCGCTCTGAACTGCCTGACTTCCTTGAAGAGACTCCCCTTGGCCTATTGGCACCCGCTTGTGCAGGTACCTTTGAGCACAAGGCTCCACTCTTCGTGGGGCTCGGACTTCCTTCTAGTTAGGTGGCCTCTGAAGGCGAACTGGGTCTAACGATTACTTGACTGCCTGTTTTCCTCCCCATCTAGGTGGTCTGCATATTTCGTGCTTCGAACTCTTTAGACCCTTCGGTAATTGTATTATTATTGTATTTGATTGTGATGTGTTGGTTTACTTGAGTTTTATCGTGATACTTTGCTATGGTCAATATTACAAAGGCCTTGTAATTAATGTGTCTATATTTTTAATATAACACCTGCCTGGAGTAATTTGTAAGCGTCCTTGCTCTGTGTGCTCATGTGGGCTTTCAGTCACCCTCACCCCTCTTGAGACATAGTCCTGACCGCCACGATCGCTACCTTGATTGGTCTGGCTTGTCCAGAGGTTACCCTGTTCCAAGAAACTAGGCTGGCTTCTGAACCTCTGCCCCTCCAGGACAGAGTTCAGAAATCCATCTTACCAGGGCCCGTTAATGATGGGCTCATTGTTTGCACCCTGGTCTCTACCGGCCCTGTTAACCCCCTACCACGTTCCTTGTAATGAGGCCCATTATTATTTAATGAGCTGTGTATAAATTACAGTATTTGTTTATATTGAAAGATGTACTGTTTACCGTTAGAGTTGTTATCATCACTTATGTTTGTGTTGAATTCCCACACAATTCGTGCTATACACATCTCATATGTGCTGCCTATGTTTTTTGTTTTTTTAGTAGTGATGAAAGGTATAGTCCACTCATTTGATCTCTCTTCCTCCTCCGCCTCCTCTTTTACAGCACAACAGCCAGGTCAGATCCTGGCCTCGTTTTCATTGCCCCCACGAAACCGTAAACAACCGTTTACGGAGGCACGTGCCCTGAGATCATTGCAGTGTGCACAAAATGTCACTCATCGGGCTACTGCAATGATATCTCAAAGATATGATCCCTCACATGCCAGCAAAGAAATTGAATTTTTGTCATATGAACATATGCCATACAACACGTCATTTTTGATCAAGTTGTGCCCCTCAGAAGTGTCCCGAAGGCGCGGCATATAGATCACGTGAATGAGATTTATTTGAGTGTGTGTTAGTCTGTTTTGAATCTAGAAACACCACTTAGTGTTAACATACATGATCAATAAAAAGGAAGACAAATTAAAAGGGCCAATACACTGTCACAATTATATCCCTCGTTCCTTACTAACCTCACTTTCATCTTGACAATAACATTTGACTTGTGTAAGGCAGTATTGTGTTTTGTGATCAAGATTGTTTGTGGACATGAAATTACGTGTATTTTTTATGTGTTTTAGTATGTTGAGAAAAAGAATTTTTTATATAATGATTAAAAAATGTATTGTTTTATGAGATTGTGTATCTGTGCCTAAACAAAACAAGACAGTTATCTATCTGCGTCTAGTGTGGATATTCACACCTTGTGCGTGTAAAGGAGGATAGCTGTTTTGTGTAACCCATATGTGTATTAAGTTTGACAAGTGCAATGTTATGTTTTTTAATATGTTTTTACTGTGATGTCTTCGGACACCAGCGGATGTCAGCGAATCCAACATGGCGGGTGTTTCCAAAAATCTAACACACTTCACACTTGTCACCGTCCAATCAGTGGGCGCATCCAATGTCCACGGACATCACTTCACCCTCTAGCCAATCCCTGTTCAGTCCACAGACCGGACCCAGATATCACTAATTCTTTATTACCTACTTTTTGGTCGTTTTAAAAAAAACGACTTGACAAATTTACACCAAATTTACAGAAGCACGTGTTCAGGACCAAGCCGCCGCACCTGGTGCAAATTTTGGGAAAATCCGTCCAGCGGTTTGGGATGTAGGTGTGAGAAAAATATCTTTCCATTGTGCCTATAATTTTGTCCCCCCTTGACGAAACCTCACCAAACTTGCCAAAAGAATCCAGACTGTGCCACATAGATGTATTGCAAAGTTTGGTAAGTATATGTCCAGGGGGAGCGAAGTTATAAGCTGCCCAAAAAGTGTTCTTCCTATGAGCTGAGTAACTATACCATAAGTACAGGGCCGCTGCCGCCTGTAGTTATGGCTAAGTTGCTCAACCAATAGGAAGAACCCTTTTTGGGCGGCTTATAACTTTGCCCCCCCAGACGACTCTCCTTACTAAACTTTGCAAAAAAGTATATGTCCCTGTCAGATGGATTCTGTGAACTTCGGTGAGGTTTTGTCAAGGGGGGGCACAGTTATATGTGGTCCCAAACTTTTTTTTTACATAGACGCAATGGAAAAAATGGTTTCCTTACGTCTACAGCCCAAACCGCTGGACGGATTTTCCCCAAATGTGTGGCAGGAGCGGCAGATTGGTCCCTAAAGCGTGCCTTTGTAAATTTGGTGTAAATCTGTCCAATAGTTTTCTTTACAACGCACCAAAAGTAATAGTGATATCTGGGTTCGGTCCGTGGACTCACTTCCATGTTCGCTTCTTCAGACGACCCTTCGATTGGTCCAGGGGCTGACATGAGGTCCGCGTACATCAAATGCACCTGCTGATTGGATGGTGAAAAGCGTGAGGTGCGTCATATTTTACGAAACGGCTGCCATGTTGGATCCGCAGACAGCCGCACTGACCGTAGACGGATCGGTGGGTTAAATAGTATGGAAAACACATTTTTGGTCATTTGGTGTTGGAAAGAGGGGTTGGGAAAGGTAGGGAAGTGGAAAAAAGATGATATGGGGCTCTCGGTTTAGGTGATAGAAGAGCGCACAGGTGACGCGGTAATCCGCAGACACTGCGGTAGTCGTGGACACCACAGTAATCCACGTGCACAGCTTGAGACACACATTTGGGGTTATTTGGTTACTGAAAGAGGGCTTGGGTGGACAGGTTGGGTTATTTGGTGACTGAAAGAGGGCTTGGGGGGACAGCTTGAGACACACATTTTGGGTTATTTTGTGACTGCAAGAGGGCTTGGTCAGGGTAGGGGAGTGGAATCTCGATGATGTGGGGATATTTTCATAGGAAAAAAATATGGTTGGCGGCCCATTTCAATGTCTGCAGATGTCATTTGAATTGGGAGATTCAGGGTGAGTTGTGGTGAGGTGGTTGTGGCCAGTGGCCAGATTCTTGGGTGCATGGCCATATTATGCTGTGGTGGCTGTGGTCAATGGCCAGATTCACTGTGTGCCAAGAATCTGTCTACTGGCCACAACCACCACAGCAAAATACAGCCATGCACCGAAGAATCTGGCCGCTGGCCACTACCATTATAATATTATGTCAAACAGAAATTGAATCTGGCCACTAGATACAACCATTTCAATAATATTTGTATAGAAATTACAGACAGTGTACGGGCAGTATACAGTATTTGCAACATGGTGACATAATACAATTGAAGTGCAAATAGTACTTATGATTTCTTGATCGTTGGTGGTACAGGTTGAGTTTGTTGCACATGGTAATAAAGGAGAAATATCTGTTTCTTTCTCTGTGAAAAAAACACAGTATAATATTTTAGTCAGGATAGTGTACAATGTCTCATTGCATACAATGTCACATATTCATGTGCTTTTAAGGTCCACATAATTAGTACATTGCACGTACTATGTTTGAAACAACATGACATTGTGTTCTGCACAGTTGCTGTTCTGTTTGCATAATCATTAGAAAATAAAACCCAGACAGGATTTAAAAAAAAACTACTACATTTATGTGACTTTAACTTTCACAATATGTTTGTTTGAAGTGTGCAGTACTTAAGGGAAAATGTAAAGTGTAGAAATAAGTGTATTTGTTGTTACAAACAGTGTTGCAGTAGGAAGAATCGTAATGGTGTATTTGTAATGAAGTGTAATGAAGGATATTTTTGAAGTACTTAGATATCAGTTGGTGTATTCTAACTGTTCATGGTTTTGTAGTTCTGAAGGGTACTTTTTGAAACAGTCAGATACCTGTTGGCATATTCTAACTATTTTGGTATTTAAAAGTGGCTTTACAGTATTATAGATACAGTTAGATACCCGTTAGCGTATTATAACTGTTGATATTTTGACAGTTTTGAAGAGTATTTTTTTAAGCACTTCGATACTTGTTGGTGTATTCTAACTATTTTGCTAATCAAAAGTAGCATTGCAATACTATGTTTGCAGTTAGAAACCACTTGGTGAATTCAACTGTTCATAGTTTCACAGTTTTGAAGGGTATTTTTTGCAGCACTTCGATACCTGTTGGTGCATTCTAACTATTTTGCTATTCAAAAGTAGCATTGCAGTACTATGGATGCAGTTTGATACGAGTTGGCGTATTCTAACTGTTGATAGTTCTACAGGTCAGTGACTAAACTTTGTAGACCCTCATAATCAGTATATTGTAAGCACTATGGTTGAAACAACATTACTGTGTGTTCTGCACAGTTTCTGGTTCTAGTTGTATAATCATTGGGTCATTGGGAAAAAATCTGGACAGAATTAAAAAAAACATACTACATTTGTGTGAGTTTACCTTTAACAGTATGTTTGTTTGAAGTGGGCAGTACTTAAGGGAATGCTTAAAGTGCACTAACTACTGATAGTTTCACAGGTCAGTGACTACAATAAGGTTCAAATAATATTAAGTAGGCATTTGTTAGAATCGCTGGTAATCTCTGTTTTACAAATGTGTTGTTACATTCAAACCAACCACATCTTTTTTTAATGTATGCAGTATGGTGACCTGCAGTGGTTGTGGCACCAGTATGATAGATTATGCCTACTGTTGTGAAGGTTTTCTTACCAAGAGATGCTTGCTCATGTGTGAAGCTAGTAAGCTTGCATTTGCTTTTGGTACCATCTGCATTGTACCTTAAAAGCATTAGTATCAGATATTGGCTATGTGAGTTTATGTGCAAGGTGGAATGATTGTCTGAATTTCAGAAAAATTCATGATATGGCATGATGTGCATTTTGCACCAGCTGATTAAATGGAATGAATTCACAATTTGGCATAGATACATACACAAATCGTTCATTAGGGATGTGCTCTTGTAACACATGGTTGCAGAGAGTGCATGTATGTTTCCTGTGGATGCTCCTGCATGTTTATGGTAAATTTTACCATTTCTGCACAGTAGTCCAATTCGGTTCAAGTAAATGGGCCTCATTACACAGAAGGCGGTGAACCATGGTTCATGCCGGTAAAATACCGGCACCGCCTTGGTAGAAAGGGGAATTACCGCCCCATTCCAAGGTTGGCGGGGCGGTAATCCCCCCTTCCACCATTGCCCTTCCCCATTCCCATATTTGCCCCATAGGGCTCTATGGGAATGGGGAAGGCGCTAATTACGGTACCTCAAATTGCGGTACCGTAATTAGCTCCACTGGTCCCTTTGCGGGTTGGTTTTTAACGCCTGCAAAAAGCAGGCGTTAAATTCTCCAACCCGCAAAGGGACCTCGTAGTAAGGTGGTAAGGATTTACTGGTACCGGTAAAATACTGGTACCGGTAAACCCTTACCGCCTACCGTGTAATGAGGCCCAATGTTTTCAACAATTGGAACAGAAGATTGATTGCTTCATTTGCATAGCAATTTACACTGGTTGTGTTGGAAAATTTAAATGGACCAGAATTCTGTCTCTGTGTTATTTGCTGGACGTCCACTTGTATTTTAGAAGAAACATTTCTCTTTATATCTGCTGATGGATGTACAGTTGTGTTTGCACTAGATAGTTTTGTGGTTGTACTGCTTGATGGAGTAGCAGTTGTATTTTGTTTCTTTGGTGATACTGTTGGGAGATCTCTTACAAGTTCTGTTTGCATTAATTCTCTTTTTAAAACTTTACCTTTCTGAGGCACAGGGTAAATATGTAGATGTGGTGTGTAGAGTGCATGTAGTCTGTTGTACGCTAGGATGCAAGGAATGTCAGCCTTGACTTTGTTTGCATCATAATTGACAAGAAATAGTCCTTTGAGTGTACGTACATGTGAAAGTGCTACATAACTCATACCTTCTTTAAAGACTGTGCTGCCAATGTCAATCAATGCCTGATCAAGGGTTAGACCTTGCGATTTGTGAATAGTGACTGCATATGCAAGAGACTGAGAGAATTATTCTCTGCGTACATACATGTCTTTGAAAAGAAGGAATCGTGCTGTTGAGCGTCCTACCCTTTTAATTTCTGAATGTTTGTCAAAGTGGATGTTGACAAACCGAATGTTGCTGTTTTGTGGATAAGTCTAGAAGCCAACCACTGTACCAATTGCTCCATTGAATAAACCTTGCTCCACGTCAAGATTACATTTTAGAATTACTCTACAGTTTAAACAGAACATTAACATTTTCTCCAAACCAGCTGTGTTGGAGATACATTTTTCCAAGCTCTTTAGTCATGCTGTTGCTTGTGGACACATACGTAGTGTCATGCTGTGTACTTCCAGTTTTTCTGTGGAGCTAATATGCACTATTGGTTGCATTTTCTTTTTTGACATTCTCTTATTGAATTGAGTACAGCTTGCTAGGGTTGGCATTAAGGACATACATGTTTACATTTTTTTGTGTTAATTGTTCCATGACATTAGGAGCAGATATGATTTGCCCATATAGCTCATGGATGAGTCTACTATTTAAGATGGATTGTGCATCTTTAGAAAGAATACCAGTACTAATGCTTTTTAATATGTAGCATAGGTGAGGTCTGCAGACTGACAGATGTTTTGAGTTAGTTCTCTGTATTGGAATTGTTGCTAGAGATTTACATTTCCTATAATGCCAAGTGTGTTGCAGCACTGTTTGTGTCCTAAGGTTTTAAAAAGAGGTTCACCTTTCACTGGTGTTAATTGTAGGAGATCTCCAAAAACAATGACTTGTATTCCTCCAAAGAGTTCTTCATAGTCTGTTTTAAGGACTTCTTGCAATCTGAGGTGAATTAAAGCCAACATTAGTTTGGAAACCATGTGTACCACATCTATTAGGAGCATTTTCATTTGTTTCAGAATTCTGCATACTTCAGTAGCAGCTTCTGCTGATAGTTTGTAGTACTCTAATTTGTTTTGGTGTTCTACTGGAAGGAGCAGCAGTCGGTGTAAAGTAACACCTTCTATGCTGTAGGCAGCTAAACCTGTGGGTGCTGTTACTACAGCTGAAATGTTGTTATTTGTTAAGTTTTAGAGGAATTTGCTGATGATTTTAATAAAGAATGTTTTTTCCAGAACCCGTTTCACCACTTACATAGAGGAGCAGATGTTTATAATTTTAACAGCTACAAGTTTTCCTTTCATGCTTCAAACCATGTTAACTTCTAGGTAAATGATAAGTTGCTCATCATTTAGCTGTGATTTCAGCACTGACAAGTTTTTTTCTGATTGTTCATATTGATACATGGTGTTTTCTACTGCAGTCATGGATACATTTGCTTCATTTAGAATGAGTGGCTCTCCAAGTGGTTCTTGGCTTCCTGTAAGAGAAGGTTGACTGCCCTCAGGAGTGTCTTTATTTAGTTGTGCTTCAACTTCGTCCTCTTGTTGGCGTTCATTGTCCAACATGTTTTTGTATTGCTTGAAATTGACATTTGTTATGCTTCTTTCATTTGCATTGAATGCAGCTTCAAATGAGTCATGGTTACCTAATAAATCCTCTTCTTTTCTCCATGGTTTAAAAAGTTGCAGTATGGCCATGTAGTAAAGTTCTCTATGTTGAGGAGTTTTAAATGATAATTTATATGATTATTTAGGCTGTGTTTGGAAAGTTTGATGAGGCTTCCTTCACAAGATGAGGCCATGTATTTTCCACATTTTTCATCTAGTTTCACATTATCTTTGTAGGAGACGTTTTGGGCTATGTGGTACAGGTACATTTTTTTCCAAAGCAGTACTTCTGTTTGGGTAGTATGTGTCTAATACATAGTTTTTATTTTAATGTCCTGGCGTTAGGATCATTTCTGGTTATTGTATCTATATCTTGGTAGGATTTCAGCTCTCTTTTTCTGGATGCAGCTGGACCAAAGCTTAGCCAGACTATGTGTTCAGATTTGCCATATAAGGCTGTGCCGGTTAAATGGTCTGCAGCTTTGTAACATCCACATTCTCTATGGGACAGCATTTTTATGCCAAAGCTGTACAGTTGTTGTGACAGTGTTTTGTCCGATGATATGTCATCCCAGAGGTCTTTTAGCTTTGTTTTCTGAGCTTTAGTGAGACAGGCTGTGACTTCTCTTACAACAGCAGTTAATTGTTTGCAATATATTGAATATCTATGTTTGCATTTCACATCAGGCAATGATGGCATTGTGATCATTCGTGTACTTTGAAGCTTTGTTGCTTTTAATGCTGTATGTGTTTTTAGGTGATTAGCCTTTCACACTGTGTCTAACACAAGACATCAAGCTGTTTACTTGTCCTTTTGCTGAAACTGGTCTAGGGAAACCAAAGTGACCTTTGGTGTAGTATTTACTTTTGTTTTTATGTTTTTATATCTGCATCAGCAGTATTTACCACCCTTAGGTTTTTGGAAGTGTAAAATATGTCTACGTAGCTAAGTATGTGTGGTTTCTGAAGGGATGTCACTGTATATGTCTTTGTGAATAAACTCCAAAACAGTGGCATCACTGTCATGACCAAATTTAGGAGCATCTTTTATCCAGAAAAGCACCTGGATTTATATTCTTTTCTCCGAAAGAAGTGTTCCACTTCTCTGAGGTGAGGGATACTTTAATTACAAATGAAGAGCAGCATGGCAATAAAGCGTTGGTGAAAGTATCTTGATACATTTGATATGTTGCTGATGCACATCGTCTATGGTGTCTTTGGAGTGTAGTGGGTGAATTTTAGACTGGTCCAAAATATTGACTGCAGTAATAGGATCTACACGTTCAAATTGGCCAGTTGGTGATGAATCCTGAATTATTTGGGTGGTTTCTCTTAAGTTCTCTTCAATGTTTATATCTTTGTAGTACTCATTGTTTTCTTTTAGATATTGTAGGGCTTTTCTAACTTTGTTTAAGTCTACTAATTGTTGTCAAATCTTTTTGTCTTTAGCTGGTACATCATTAACTATGATAATCAAAGATTGATCTATTGGATGTTGCACTCCTAGAGTTTCCACATTTTCGTTAAGATCTAATGGAAAATATACTACTTTGCCACTAATGCCTTTTAATAATTTAGAAGGAGGCAATTTGGCTGTTTTGGGTTGAAGGCATATTATAGATTGAAATGGGTGTACTGTTTGGATTATAATGCTCTCAAACAAATTAAGCTGCTGGAGAGGTTTTGGAAGTGGAAATATTTCCAAGTTATTAGTGACAGCCCATGATGGCATTTGGTTATTATAAATCTTTGTGTTGCAGTATGTGCAAATTATTGAGGCTCACTTATTTTGTATTTATTTTCTGTTATAAGATATAAAGCTAATTGGAATCATTGGGATTCCACATTGTCCTCTATTTTACAAGTCATATCTACAATTTGTGAGCTCTTTTCATAAAAAGTTCTGCGACAACACACACATACTTGGTTTGGTACTTCAGCAACTGTGCTTTTAAACTTTGCCATTTCTTTTTTGTATGTGTTTGTTAGACGATTGGTGTTTGTAAGGTTTTCGCTAATGTTCCCTAAAGTTACAGAATTTTCAAAGTAATCCTCACTTCCAAAATATTTACTTTGGATGTGTTCTATTTGTTGAATGAGTTCTTTGGCTGTTCCATGTAGGAGAATGTTATTGAAATGTTTCAGTTCTAAACCAGATGTTTTTGCATAGTGCAGTCTCTGCAGAAGATTCTGTATAGTGGAATGGTGTGTCCCTAACATTTTGATGTGGTGAAAGGTGCTTTTGCAAGCAGTTCCTGAAATGCAGGCTAATGAATGTCCTTGCAGTCCAGTGTATTTGTGCACTGGACAGGAGTCCGTGGTTAGTAAAGTTTTTATTCTAACTTTGTCTTTCACGTTTACATAGTGATTGAAGAATTGTCGTAAAGATTGAAAGGATTTTTGGCATACGTTATACATTGAGCTGCATGGCCATTTGTAGACTGGACGGATTGATTGGGTGAAAGAAACAGTTGATATAAAGTATGTTGGGGATGTGTTTTCGATAAGGGTTTCTTGTGCCATAATGATGTTTTTAACCATTTCCTACCCTCTGCCGTTACCATGTATGTCGATTGGGTTCTTCTGTTCTTGTTTATAAGTCTCTTCATTGAAATATGGTTCTGTGCTGCATGTGTTCACCTTCACCTTCACAGGTTGACATTGCGCATCTTTATAAGTACTTTTTGTAATTTACTGATTAATTAATTTTTAGTGGTTTCATTCTGTGTAAAATTAATATAAACAATTTTCTTTAAGCAGAATTGCGCTGTCATTTAGAGCTTTCAGGATTAGTCTTCTGCAGTAATTTTTAGGGGAAGAGCATGATTTCTCAGCTGTCTTCATAAGATTAACTTATAGTCTTTTGATTATAACAGAATAATAAAAAATATAAACAAATAAAATTGTGAAGTACTCTGCGGTGGAACATTGGTTGTAAAATTACTTTTTTTGAATCCTTCACTCTGGCTATGTTAACATTGTTAAATATAGAGGTAGGGGTAGGGGTCATTAACAGTTTTCTTCTTCTTTATACATTTTGTTTTGTTTTTCTTTTTTTGAAGAGCGGCCCTCGTTTTTTTAGTGGTTGCTGGTTTACTTTTGTTGACTGATTGTATTAGTAGTTTTGTTTGCTATAAATTCTGCTAGAGGCGGATGAGTATTTGGTATGCGTTTATATTTATCAGCTCTATTCTTTCTTTGTTTTCTACGCAGTTGGTTTTTAGTAGGCATTCTGTTCTGTCTGCTGGACAGAAAAGGAAAGGGTGGGTTTGAAAGTTGTGGAATATATATGTGTGTAATGTGAATGACTGTGTGAATATGATGGCAGACAAAAATAGAGGGCTGTCTGGTTGTATAATGGTTGATAGTTGTGGTTGGGAAGGTTGTAGGAGTAGCTGTGTGTAGATGTGTGAAGGAACCTGGGTTAGTGTAAAAGAGTGGTAGTGTGAATGAATAATTAAGGACATTATGATGTTTTCATGATAATAGTGGGTGTTATAATAATGGTGTTTACGTGAAAATATGAAGAGTGTACATGTTGAGGTGTAATGAGAAAGAGCGAAATGAATGTTGATTTGAGAGGAATTTTCTAGGCCACTATGCGGCTATACTGTACTGTACGAATAACAGAAAGAATACTACCACAGTAATGCACTTACTTTGTAGAATGTGAAGAGTAGATTTCTTCATGTTGTTGTCTTCCTTGAGGTTGTTGTTCACTGCAATTGCGAAAGAAGAAAATTAGTGGGTATACATGGTAATGGTGAAGTAAGTTTAGTACAAGAACACATTATTTATGAATGTAGGATGAATTGTTGGAGGGAAGAGTTAATTACTTTGGGTCTCATTACGTGTATGGTGGTAACCCTGCCGGTGCTGCAGGTGGGTTGCCACCAGATTCCTAATAATTCTTTGGCACCTAGCTTCCCGGTGCTACCAGGACATTAAAAGTCCCTTGGCCTAGAAAGTCAGGTGCTGGAAAAAACTCTGACTACAGTTCTCCTGTGATTGGAAAGCACCTCCAGCAAAAGCATTATAAAACTATCCAAGATTTCTGCTTCCAGATTCATCCACAGCTCCATCCATCAACGTAAACTACAGGTTTGATTATTTTTTTTACAGTACATTTGCAACTCTGTTATAAGTGCCTCTGAACAGGGTACCTGCCACTTACCCTCCATAACCTACTTAAAAAGCATACTGTCATTTGTCCCATCACCTGTCATCAACTGGCACTTACAATGCTATGTGCTTTGAAAGTTTTCATTTACCCATATCACCCATTGTAATGTTCAAACTGTTATACTCTTCTTTCCTTCTGTCATTTTTACAACCTCTTCCCCCAAATTCCTAAAATGCACACAGAAAAGGAAAACAGAATGTATCTTAACAAAGCATATCAAGTACATACATTGCATGCACATCCACAGGGTGCCTGCCACTTACCTTGCACAGTTCACAGAATGCATCAGTACTTAAAAAGCAAAAAGCAAACAAATGTATGTGTGCATTGAGAACAGTACCATTTATAAATGTGGATAAATAAATCAAACAACTGAAATGATTGCTCCACTCATGTACCAAGGATATATCGGCAGAAAAGTTAATGGAATTGCACACACGAAAACATTCTCCTTTCATATCTGTACATCTTTCCGAACCTTTTTCACACCCTACTATAACTTCCACTAATACATTTCCAAACTAAATAGTCCTACAGCAACACACACACTTTCTAAAGTGAACCTCATACAGCACACTTATAAATAAACCACTGACCCCCTTACCATAAATGCTGATGCTCCCAAGTCCCCATTGATATACAAAGCTATACAATTTTACACACACAATAACTCTTCCTGCCAAGACATCCGCCTACAATTTTAAACAATGTATGCAATCACTATGCCATTAACAAACATGTGTTCTTACTTCTTTCTTTCGCAGTTGCAGTGCACACGTCTCTCCTGAAAGTCAATGGCATCTCAAGTGGAAAATACAACCTACAAGAAACCTACTCTCAACATCCAACAAAGTAAGTGCAATACTATTGTTGTGTTCGTTCTCTTACTGAAACAGTGCAGTGTTCTTGTATTGTAGGATACACAATTCCATCAACCCAACCATATTTGCTTCATTCTTACTCATTGCACCTCAACAGGTGCCCAGTTCCTATTGTCACCTGACCGCGATTATAGTAACACACAGATATCAATACAGCCATCCCAACCTAAAGTAACAGCCCATTACACAATCACCCACCTCTACGTGTATGCCTACCCTCATATTCAAACACTCATGCACAGTGCACACATATACATTGCACAACCTGCACACACACACTTTCATTTTTTCTCCAACAGATACTACATAATGCCTACCAAAAAGCAACTCTGTAGAAAACAACGCAGAAATAGAGCAGATCAACCTAAAAGCGTACAAAGAAAACATCCGCCTCTACCAGAATGTGTACAGAAAGTTCAAACAAAACAGCTAATACAGTCACTAACGAAAACGGAAGCACTGAACAGAAAACAAACTTTAACTCCTCTTTCAAAATGTAAAAATAAAATGAAATGTACTAAAATGATTGCAACTACCACTACTGCTAACAGTGCACATACAAATGGTTCCGTAGCCACAAGTAAGCCTTCCAAAAAAAGTATTTTACAAAAAAAGTCCACCACTGAGTCCTTCAGAACCTTATAAATATAGGGGAAAACGCACCCTCAACCCTTAAAACTTACCACAGAAAACTGATCCTGGAAGCTCTTGTAGACAGTGCAATACTCCTCAAAAGAAAATTCTTTATATTAATTTTAAACAGAATGAAACCACTAACAAAATTAATAAGTAAACTACAACCAGTACTTCAAACAAAAGCAATATCAGCATAGATACCTTTGGCAACATCTGTACAGGTGAGTGGAGTCACACCACCAGCACAGAGACATTTTTCAATGAAGAATCATACAAACAAGAGCAAACAAACCAAATTGCCATACATTCCAGTGGGCGAGGGTATGAAAAGGTAGACAATGCCATAATGAAAGAAGAAACACTGCTTTCACAAATATCCCCATCAAATTTAGAATCACCTCTCCATTCCACCAAACCAATACGCCCCATCTACAAATAACCATGCACATCAATGGGTAATGTATGCCAAAACTCTATCAAATCTTGGCAGCAGTTTCTTAATCACTATATAAAAGCCAAAGACAAAAGAAAAAAAAAGAAAATATTACAAACTATGGACTCCTGTACAGTTCGCAAATACACAGGACTACGAGGACATTCATTAGCCTACATTTCTGGACCTGCTTGAAAAATCACCTTCCACCATATCAAAATGTTAGCAACACACCATTCGATTGTAAGAAAATCCCGTTCACAAACTGTACTATGCAAAAAAGTCCTACTTTAGCACTGAAGCATTTCAATGGCATTCTCCTATATGGTACAGTCAAACAACTGCTCAAACAAATAGATCACATCCAAAGCAAATATTATGGAGCTGAAGAGCACTTACAAAATCCAATAACTTCAGAAAACAGTAGCGACAACGTTGCAGATTTCAACTTTCTATTACACACATACAAATAAGAAATAGCCAAGTTCAAGAGCACATCTGCTGAAGTATCAAACCAAGTATGCGTGTGTTGTCGCAGAACTTTTTATACAAAGAGCACGAAAACTATAGATATAATGTAAAAAATAGAAGACGATGAGGAATCCCATTGGTTCCAATTAGCTCTCTACCTTATAGCAGAAAACAAATATGAAATTACTAACCACTCAATACTTTGCTCATACTGCATTGCAAAAATTGACAATGACCAAATGCCTTCCTGGGCTATCAGTAATAATTTGGAAATATTCCCAGTGCCAAAACCACTACAACAGATTAATTTCTATGAGACCATTATAATCCAAACAGTACACCCATTTCAAGCAATAATACAACTACAACCAAAAACAGCAAAATTACCTCCCACTGAATTACTGAGAGCCATCCGTGGCAAAGCAGTATATTTGGCATTAGATCTCAAAAAAAATGTAGACATTCTAGGAGTGCAACAGCCAATAGAACAATCTTTGATTATCCTGGTGGATGGTGTTCCTACAAAAGACAAAATAAATTGGCAGCAACTAGTGGACTTAAACAAAGTTAGAAAAGCCCTACAATATCTTAAAGGCAATAATTAATACTACAAAGAAATAAACATTGAATAAAACCTGAGAGAAACAAACAAAATAATTCAGGACTCCTCAACAACTGGCTGATTTGAACTTCTATATCCTACTGCAGCCTCCAATATTTTAGACCACTATACAATTCACCCACTGCACTCCAAAGACACCATAGACGATGCACTGGAAACATATCAAATGTGGCAAGCCAAAGGATTGCCAATCAGTATATGGGAAAAAAGTGTAGAAGCACAAGCCTTTCCTCTACTTTTCCCTACTGGAAAAGGTGGAAGGTACGATGAAAGATGCACACAAATAACAGCACCAGAATACCGCTCTTTATGAATGCATTCTGAAGACCCTAGATTCAGACAAAATGTGGAATACATATTCCACCTCATCTTTGAAAGTGAACTAGCAACTCTATGTTATGGAGTTGCGCACACATTGAAAACCGGTTCCAATTTTCAGAACATGTCTGCTACACAGCTACTTCAAAAGGTGCAAGAAAAAGATGAAGTTTTACAATCAAGAATTACAAATCTCTTGTCAAACATGCGTGGTACGAAAGAATACTGGTGCCGACGACACGCAGATGTACGGTGTATGCTACGCAACATTGGCCCGCCCACATGGTTTGTCACTTTAAGTTATGCAGAGTATGCATGGGAAGACTTGCACACTTTCCTACGCATAGCAAACAAAAACAAAACAGATATAGACATGAAAACACCAGGAGAACTCTGCTCTCTTGATCCTGTAAATGTATCATGGTACTTCCATCATCGTTTTATCGGCATGCTGCACTTCATTTGTAATAAAATATTTCCTCCCCTCTGAGAAGTGGAACACTTCTTCTGGAGAAAAGAATATCAAGCCAGAGGAGCACCACACATCTACATGTTTTTTTTGGATTAAAAATGCTCCTAAATTTGGTCAGGACATTGATGCAACTATTTCTCAGCTCATTCACGAATATGTCACTTGCGAAATCCCTTCAGAAAGTACATATAGCGACCTACATGCACACATTTTGCAGTTTCAAAGACACAAGTGTGGCAAGAATTGTCTGAGCAAATATAGAAACAAAGCAAATACTACACCAAATGCTGCAACAGGACAAGTAAACAGCTTCATGTCTTCAGTTAGACACAGTGCAAAAGGCAAATCTTCTAAAACACATACTGCATAAAAAGAACGGAAGCATCAAAGTACAATGCAATCATTGCCCTCCTATGGAATGCAAATATAGATGTGCAATACATTGCAGATAATTCCACTGCAGTTGCACGATATGTCACAGCCTACTTAGCCAAAGCAGAGAAAACAGAGGTGAATGACCTCTAGGATGACATATCATGAGACAAAACACTTTCACAGAAATTGTGCAGCTTTGGCATAAAAATGCTCTCCCATAGAGGATGTGGCTGCTATGAAGCTGCAGACTGTTTAACCGACACCGCTTTATTTGGGAAATCTGAAAACATAGTCTGGCTAAGCCTTGGTCCTGCTGCATCCAGAAAAAGAGTTCTAAAATTGTACCAAGACATAGAAACAATAGCCAAAAACGATCCCAACAGCCAGGACATTTTGAAAAACAACTTATTGGACACATACTACCCAAACAGGAGTACTACTTTAGAAACCATGTGCCTATACCACATAGCCCAAAACTTCTCATACAAAAATAACATTAAACCAGATGAGACAAAAGGTAAATACATAGTCGAAAGTTGTGAGGGCAGCCTGGTAAAACGTACCAAACGCAGCCTGATTAATCATATGAAGCTGTCATTAAAAACACCTCAATACAAAGAACCATACTACAGGGCCCTACTGCAACTTTTTAAACCACAAAGAAAAGAAGATTTATTAGACACTCATGCCTCCTATGAAGATTCTTTCAATGCAAGTGAAAGCACCATAACAGATATAGAGGCCGATTCATGGAAGAAAACGTGTGCCGAAAAAAGTGGCGCAAGCTGGCGCAAGCAGGCGCTAGCATGAAAAATGAAGCGCATGCGTGCGATTCATGGAAGTCCCTGCGTGTGTTTTACCTGAAATGTGCGCCAAACCCGTGTGTGGCTCACACGGGCGCACACGTCATTGCAACATCACGAACGCCGTGCGTGACGCGCACAGGGAAAGCGCACAACGTCCGGGCACACACCAAAAAGGGGGTGGGACATGGGGCATAACACGCGGAATGGGGAACAACGCGTGAAAAAGAAGGCGTAACTGGGGAAGTACTGCAGGGAACTATAGGGAGCGCCCACACGCAAGCGAACAACCAGTATTCATGGATTTGCATACAGGAAACCTGCGCACGACAAAAGACGTGCATAGGCGTCAACGCGTCCGCCACATGAAAGCAGGCAGAAGCGTCCACGCGCACAGTATAAAAGTGCACGCAAACAACAAACACGTATATACAGCTATGATGAATGCCCCATTTGTCACAGCACTGATTGTGGGACACTGCAGGAGGAGGAGAATAGCCAGGGCCCACATTTTTTCACCCCGGACAAGCCTTTTTGGGATGCCTGATGACCAGGTCTACGGCAGGTATAGGTTTCCACCTCGTATCATCCTAGACCTGTTCAGGGAGTGGGAAGATGACCTTACATCACCCACCCTCTGCTCTCAAGCACTGAGCCCCTTGGAGAAGGTGCTCAATTTCCTGCATTTTTTGGCCACTGGGTCATTTCAGCGGAGTACTGCCATAGTGGGGGGGGTCTCACAGGCCACGCAGTCACGCGGCCTACACCAGGTCTTGGCAATCATGACAGCATGCCCCTCAGTCCGCAGGCACATATACATGCCCAGAACACCCGCAGAAAGGCAGGCCATTGTCCAGGACTTTTACAGGGTGGCACACTTCCCCAAAGTGCTCAATCCCATAGATTGCACCCATGTGGCCCTACGTCCACCTAGGGCCACTGGTGGTATGCGATGCAAAGGGAATCATCACCTCTGTCTATGCAAACTACCCTGGCTCCACCCATGACAGTTTTATATTCAGAATGTCCGCCCTGAGCCGGGCCCTGGAAGCTGGGCAGCATGGTGACACATGGCTCCTAGGTGAGTACAAATTCCCGTGCAAATGCATGCATGTCACACCCACACACAATACACAAACCCCAATAATCACATCCATTATCACCTCTCCAGGGGACAGTGACTACCCTCTGAGCAACCACATGATGACGCCAATCCGGAACCCTACCACACCACCCCAGGTAAGATACAACTCGGCCCATATTGCAACCACGGCCATAGTGGAGCGCACATTCGGAGTGCTCAAGTCACGCTTCCGCTCCCTTGACCGCTCTGGCGGCCAGCTACTCTATGCATCCCCAGTAGTGTGCAGGATCATTGTGGCAGCATGTGTCCTGCACAATGTTGCAACACGGCAGGGCGTACCGGTAGACATGGTGGTGCCCCCACATCCCCAACCACAGGCACAGGCGCTGCCCATGGGAGGGGATAGGGCACGTGGCGAGACAGCCCAGACCCAGCTTGTGTCTACATTTTTAACCTAAACTCCCACCCCTGAGAAGTGCACACAGGCCTGGCACTTACCAGGTGACAATCGATGATGACAAAGAGACAGTCAACTGTCACAAGCTTACCACCCTGAGAATGTTGCCATGGAAGTGCCACATTGTGTGCATCCCTAGCTACTTAAACATAAGCAATCCTGTGTGACCAAAAGGCACACATGCAAGGTGTGAATCACACAGACCAGCAAAACAGGCCATGACCATCACTGGTATGTCACCCAAACCCTCCCAAACCACAACATGACATGGCAAGCAATAGCAAAACACCAACACAGTACCAATAAGGTACACATTGACATGTGAAAAATGTAAAGTGGCATCAGACAATGATGCCTGACATGGAATCAGATGAAATGACTGACCAACAACCTCCCACCCAAAATAAGTCATACCCAAATGCATTCCAACAGTTGTAGTTGTAACATAACAATGAATGCCTGTTTACATGCACATTGTGCATTGCAAAAACAACACTGCAGATTCCGTGTGCTGTGTCCATCTCCTGCAACACACTGCTCAGCACACAGCATCGTGACCAGCCATTGTGTGTGATGCACACCCTGAGCATCACATCAAAAAGACAAACTACATCAAAAAGCAAATTATGCATGTACAGGATCCACAAATGGTCGTAGATCATGTGCTGCAGGGACGCAGTGGGCCCCAGAAGGCAAACTGAGTGTACGTGTGGACATGGAAGGGTGGTTGTACATATTGTGGATCATAGTGCAAGTGTGTGTGTCAGTAGGGACATGCACTCAATACATGCATGTGCAATCAAGTGACCATCAGTGTCCTCTACACATCACATGTGAACATTGACCATGTGTACACCCCAGCATGTCAAACCACAACTATACCTTCACACCTGAAAGGTAAACACATGAACAGGAATTGGTCAGCAGAATACATCATGTACATAGGATACCACAATTACAATGTCAGGGTGCCCATCACACTGTAGGGCAAGGCAACTGTCAACAACAAAATACCCCCCCTCCCTCACAAATCACCATGACTCACTGAACAACTGCGCCTGGGTTATGTAGCCTTCATCCTCGAAGTTCACCTGGCCACAGGATCACCCTTCCCCTTTGTCACCATCTTCCACCTTGTGTGTAAAAAGTGTCCAGCACCCTCAGAGGCCACCTTGACTTGCAAAAACACCAAATCAAAGAGAATTCAAAGCAGGCCAACACAGAAGCCAAGCAAAAAGCCTGCAGGTAGCAAAACAAACCAGAAGAGCCTCCAGTAGATGACTTGAAGTAGCAGTATGTCACAAAGCCCAAGTACTACCACAAGGATGTAACAACCAAGGTAGCACAGTAAAACAATGTCACAACAGGATGTGTACCATGTGTGGTACATAACATAGAATGATGCACCACAAACTGATGTGTACTGTCACAGCTCAAGTGTACAGGTGCAGGAGTGGCATGAACCAACCACCCCCACCGTGGTCTGGGTGCCTGCAAGGTCAAACTCACACAGGCCAATGAGACCCTGGTGGGGAAGGAGGGTCAGGGATATGCAGTCAGGACAGGCATTGGTATACTGGATAACCGGAATGAGGGGCAGGAGAGGGGAGTAGGATTGACACGGGAAAGTAGAGAATGCACAAAACTGTACTACTCTCATTAACACATAAACAATTAGACCAAACTTGTTTATCATGCACATAGTACCAAATTACTCAAATGGAAGTCAAAGAGAACCTTATCTCTGGGGTGAGTGCTGGCCTTCTGCCTGCGCACTCTCCGGTCCGGTAACAGGAGCAGTTCAATGCTGCAAAGAGAGCCACAGTTACTAATCTGTGCGTGCCCATAACACACAAACACAGCACCATAAATGCCCTAAAGTAAAAAACTACTCTACAAACAAACAATCTGGTGTGGTGCTTCGTACCCATACGTAACATTCCCCCTGTGATGGTTCATACACAGTCAATGCAGTAAGTCAGGGGCCGGTGGGTGCATGGCAAAAGGGAGATCAATGTGTCACGATTCACAAAACATGCAATGTTCCCTGGGTAAGCAGCCAAACGCATATAGCAAGGTACGACTTCAGAACAAGTCGTGTTCCACCATAACCGAAATAAAGTAGGTACTGCATGTGTCAAATTCTACATGGAAATGAAATGCACTGCGCACAATCTGTCCCTCGCTGTCTGTCCCTGTGAGCTGCTTCTTTCCATGTCTTGGAACGCTACATGGCTAATTCAACTGCCTCAATGGACCATGGTCGACCGGAGGGTATGTGGCACTGACCCTGCAGGTGCCCCAGACAACTTTCCCATCAACTAGCCATTAGTCCACCAACGAATCTCAGCTGTATTGTGCGCTTCAACACCAACATTTGTCCAATCTCACCATCAGTGCTGCTACTAAGCATGCATGTGCAACTTGCCTGGTGGAAGGTTGGCTGCGGCGTGGCCCCCCTATGCTGCTCACCTTGCATGGAGTCCCTTGAAACACGTCAGCTTTTTTTGGATGTATGAGAGCAAACCCTGTGCATCTGCTTGCGCACACATGCGCATGTCGGCACCACCAAATGTGTCCAGCTTCCAGACGTCCAATGGGCCATGTCTGCTGGCAAAGGTGGTCTGGAGGCTCATCCCCCTGCAGAAAGGGCATGAAACACATGATTAATGCTTTAAAATCACCTGTGTGTGTCTCTTCAGGCATTTCATGACTGCACCATGTCATAGACGTACATCAGAAATGACACCATCAGTGCGTCTTTCACAGGCAAAGTGTGGTACACACTATCTACAGCATAAATTGCAACAAGCACATGTACAGTAAAGATAAGAAACATACTACACAATGTATAGCAAATAATGTACACATGAATCATGAAACCCCCCATCTAGCAAAAGATGAACAGTGGTCAATAACACCCCTATTATCTCCACTAGGGGTGTTAACACAAGTAGGACAGCAGCAGACATGCCACAGATATGACAGTCTAAAGCCCTTGTGTAATAGGCTGTTACACCAAACCATCCTTATGAGCCCATGGATAAGGGAAGCAGGAGTGGCATATGTGAGTCAGGACCCCAAGCTGCAAACACGTACACAAGACAAGCTTGAAGGGCCCAGCTGGAACAGACAGTGGATGCTTTCAAAAGCCACAAAGCACCACACCGTCACATGAAAGCACAATAGACAAGCTATTTTAAACTATATTAACTAATTACACTGACTATGAAAAACCTACATTACCTAATTTAACTAACTATCAAATTGAAACTTAACTAACTAAACTAAAAGAAAAATCAAAAATGGCCACATACAACCCGGGGGGGAGGAAGGCACCCAGGAGGGGGGAGGTACAGGGTGCTGCTCAACACCCACATGCGATGATGTTGAGGAAAAAAAAAAACTCCATGGGCTCAACGCCTGCACAGCCCGACCTATGTGGGAGATACATTGTCGTCCGAGTCTGGCTCTTCCTGGAAAGGAGGACGTGACACAGGAGCCTGTCCACGCCTAGCCACAGCTTGCCCCTCATCGGCAGCAAGTCTGCCAGATGGGTGAGCCTGGTTCTGTGTGGCGATGACACGTAGCTCTGCATGCAGAACCTCCTGTGATACACATGCTTCCTCTTGCAAGGTAGCACGTGCAACATGAAGTTCCTCCTACAAGGCCTGGCTAGAAAACTGATGCACCTCCCAGCAAGCATGTAGCTCAGCCGAGATGGTACGCTCAAGCTGCGCAAACCTCTCCTCTGACCGCTCCCTCTGGGACATCAGAAGGACACCCAGAGTGGATCTGAGGGAAGCATACTCCTCCCTCAGGGTCTCCATGTGTGCCTCTGCGTGAGCAGCAATTGCTTGACACAGAGACAAGATTTCAGCCTGGTGTGCCCTGTCTGAGGCTGCCATGCCCAGCCTGAGCGAGCGGGCCGTGGACCGTGCCACCTGCTGCTGGAGAAGCACCTGCCTAGCAGGGGGGAGGGAGCATGGATTGGGCCACACGCTCCATGCGTACAGCGATGTTCTCCATTGCTGCCCCCTGGCATTCAGAATTGGTAGTCATGTCTTGCTCCCACTCAGTATACTGCGGTTGTGCGCGGCGACCGCGTTGCTGGGCTTGACCCCTGCGGGACCCAAGGACCGGGTGTCCTCGTTGTGTTGGCACCGCCCGCGGCTGCATGACTACATGCCCCCATCGACGTGATGTCCCAGGCACATCAGTGACTGGTGTGGAGGGTGACCCTGTGTCCCGATCCACCACAGGCAGAGGTTCCAACGCTGTCTGACCCCTCAGTGCAGGTGTCGTGGACAGAGGAGTGCCCACATCAGAATCACTCACCCCTGACATATGGACCTGATGCACATCCAACTCGACATGGATGTCAGAGTGGTCATCAGGGCTGGACTCATTGCCAGCCAGAGACAAGATGGACTGTAGCACATGTGGGTTTTCATAGCCTACCACCCCATGACCCCCACTTGTGCCGGGTTGCTGTAGTGATAACCCTGTGCCTGGCATGACAACACCATCCTCTGGCTCTTGCATCATCATCTGAAAAGTAGAGAGAGAAAAGGTCACTACACATGTTAGAAGTACACAACACACACACACACAGACATCACACAGACAACAAACACATCAAGCTGACATGTCACACACAAAAGAGAACCTTCCATGCATGCTGGGTCAACTTGACATTGCTTCTGTGATTAGGCATGTAGAATGGTGTCATATTGCTCAGAAGTGGGTCGATGCAGTGCAGCAAATTTGTATTTTACTCACTATCTACATGTACAAGTACTTCATGATGTGTATCTGAAAATGTGAAGGTAGTGAAAGGTCAACTTCAGGCATCACGTGCAATGTGCATTCAATGGGTAGCATGGCTACAAGCAAACCACCCCTCCCCCCAAGTGCAAATGCAGGGATGCCTTGCATGGTATCAAAAGGATGACCATAGACCTGTGTATTGACAGACAGTGTTGACTAGCATCAACTGCATCATGTGAATTAAGTGACAACACAGCAAACGATGATGGGACATTAAGCAGGACACTTGATGCAACCTCCGGAGTACACCCACGTGTGAAGAAGACACTACAGCCTGTGTGGTACAGGATGTACCACACAGCATATGTCTGGCAGATTGGCCGATGGAAGTTAGCATGTACACAGGACGCATGAACAGGCAAGTACTCAACGGCAAAATTGAAGCAGACCAGTGCAAAGGTGGAATTGGGGTGAAGAGGGGGGTGGAGGGGCAAGGGAGCATGCCTACATGGAGTACCCGCATGCATGCAGAGGACACATGCACGTCAGTCATGCTATGACATAGTCCTGAGAGGAAGGTCACCCCAGGCTAAATGCAGAAGGGCCAGTGAGCTGGAACATGGACCGGAGGGGCATCCTGGTGACCAGCATTTGAGTAGTGTGCAATAGTGGTGATGCGGACAGTCCCTGTCCGCTCCACATGTCCACCATCCAGCAGAGCAGCCATGCATCAGTGAAGCATTGTATTACTTGCACATCAGAAACATGTACATGTGACATGTAGTGGTAGTCATGCACAACACATCACACAAGTAAAACACACATGTCCTCAACAAACACGCAGCAACACTCACTGGACTGGGCATCAAAGTCAGGCATCTCTCCCACTCCTTTGACCGATTCAGGTGGTATGAACTCCGCAACGAGTGACTCATGCGGAGTGAGGTCTTCCTCCTCAGGTGCAGGCCCACTGCCACTCACCAGAGTCAAGTTGTAATTTGAGGCACGCTTAGCCTTAGCGCTGCGTTTGAGGTCATTCTAACGCTTTTTGCACTCTTGCGCCGTGCGCACCTCATGGCCGAATGCACTCACATGTTCTGCAACTTGCTTCCAGTGGGTATCACAGTGGGCAGCCGTAGTCTGACAATTAGGCCCCACTAGCATGTCACGGCTGTGATCCCGCAGTTAGTCCACGAGGTAGTCCAGTTCCTGGTTGCAGAAAGGCTTCTTCCTCAACATGCAGGAGGTTGTGGCTGTGTGAGGGGTCCCAGCCTCTGCTGCAGGTGCAACCTTCCTCCTCTTGGATTGTGGCGCAGACCCTGGCTGGTAAATGCCGCCCTGATCAGTATGGCCAGTGGCACCGGTGGATTGAGCCAAGGGAGTGGCAGGTGGAGGGACGACCAAAGGCCTGACTTGCATCAGTGGCAGCTGGGTGCCCTCTAATGGACCCTGTGCAGCAACATCCACTGTGGCAGGGTCATTGACCATGACTGTCCTGGTTGGCAGACTCACAAACGGGGTGTTGCTGGCTGCATCTGCCCCTGCACTTGCCAACACCCGGCTGTTCGGGGCAGCAGATGACATTACTGCCCCAGGGACACGTGTCTCGGTCAGGGCAGCCCTGCGTGCAACTACGGTTTCCCTCCTGCCCTGTTGGAAATCTCCCTAGGACTCTTCAAGTGCCAACGCAGCCTGCGCTGGCAGACCCTGAGCCTGGGTGGTGGTGTCCACAGCTGCACCTGCAGCTACCACTACCCTTGGTCCCGTGGCAGTCGATGAAACGCACTGCCGGGTCAGACGGGTGCCAGTGCCAGATGCAGAAGCTGCATCTCTCGGAACCACAGGGGGTGGTGGCATTACTGCACCAACACATGGCACAACATCGTGCTCAAGTGGTGCACCCCTGCCTCTTCCCCCTCTGTGGCCACCCTTGACACCCTGGAGTCCCCCTACTCCCTCGTCACCCCGGCCACGTCCCTGACCACGCCCGCCACGAGGAGGACGCCCAGCTGAGGCGCCCCTCACCTTTGGTGGCCTCCCAACCATGGCACAGATGGAGTAGTGCCGGCACAGATGGAGGAGTGCCAATGGGAGGTGTACACCACAATTGTCTTGGGCAATTGGGGTGAAGGGGGTGGGATGCAAGATGTTAACAGCCCCCCTGCACCTGCAAGGCTGTATGTGACCCCGGTGATGTAGTGACGAGTCACGCAATGCTCAGGCACCCCAAAACTGCAGTAAAACCGTGCACGCAACCCTGCAGCCTACGTGCGTGGAATTAACCTCCCGCAGTACGCGGTGACACCCAGTAACATGAAAAAGCGTACGCGTGGGACACGCAGGCTACTATGACCTCGAAAACGGATGTGATACACAGGGGCACCCGCAGTGGGAAAAATAGCGTGCGCGACTCACCGTCAGACTAGCGTGATGATGAAAAATTCACATAGCCAATACTCCCGCCAAAAGAAGAGATACGTCCTTGATCCGCTGTGAAGTTGTGATGGGGCGCGAAACACGAAGTAGCAACACACATCGGTCTCCACGAAAGGCACGTACAGCGAACTGCTGGCCCCGCTCACCTTTAACTCGTGCTGAGGGAAACGCCCGCGTGCATCGCGTCACTTACGCGCATAGGCCGTTTCCTCGGATTATACGCATTCACATGCGGATGTGCAGTTTTTTCAGGTGCTAAACCACTATGCCCACTTCATGAGGGAAACGCCCGTGCACGTAACATCACAGACGCGATTATGCGCTAAGGGCCTTTCCTCGAATCACTCTGTATCAAGCTGGCCACGCAACAACACACAGAAGACCATGCTCCTGCCTAGAAGGCCATATTCCTGCCCCCCAGAGCCCTGGGCACGCTCACCACCTGCCATCTGCTGCTGCCTGCCTGCTGCCCACATGCCCTGCTATTTGGTGCCTGCACGTCAGCCAGGGGTGCAGTTTCTGTGAACACCCTGCTGGATCTGAAGACTCCCAACTGTGATACCATCGCTCCACAGCCCAGCCCCAGGACCCAGTTGCCCACCCAAACTTGCCTCTGGGGTTGCCATGTCTACACCATCTGGCACCACTGGCAACCCCCAGCCAGAGAGGCAGAGGGCCACCAGCTTCAGTGCCAGTGACGTTGGTGTCCTGGTGGAGCATGTCCTGGGGCAGTATGATGCCCTCTTTGGAGGTTCGCGCGCCGACAATCAAGGACAGAAGAGGATCTGGGTGGACATCGTGACTGCCATCAACGCGGAGGGGGTGGCAGTCCTTGACATTCAACACTTCCGGAAGTGCTTGGAGGACTTCAGGTCCAGGACCCTCGACAAGGCGCGGGACCTCTTGAAGGCAGCGGATGCCAAGGGGTGCCGGGGCCACCTGTCCGACCACCAATTGAGGGTCCTGGAACGCATACTCCCAGCGCTCCACGTCCAGGTCCTTGAGAGGCAGACCCGTCTGGAGTCGAGCAGTAAATGTACATGCCTACTGATTGGACGCTGTGCGTGTTGTGGTGTGCCAGGAGTGTGCAGGTTCAACATATGTCTTTGTGGGGCCATGTATGGATGCGTATGTACATGGACATGAACCAGCCACATGTGATTCCTCTCATGTGTGAGACACATTGATGGTGTATGTGTTGGCAAGCATGCTGGCCAAATGCATGTGTGGGTGCACACAAGTGAAAATTATGTGTATCTACTGTGGCATGTTTGTGGTGTTACCCATGGATGGGGGTTCCTGCTGCATGTATCTGCACTGTGTACATGTGCATGTGTGTGTATGTGACAAGTGTGAAATTGTGATGCAACATGGATGCATGTGACACTGACATGTAGGAGGCTGATTGCCAGATGTGACATGGATGGTGACATTATCACTGCAGTCGTGGAGATGTACAGATGCATGTCAGTCTGGTGGCGTGTGTGCATGTGTTGTGCACTCCCTGTGTTTCATGTGACGTCAGGCTCACCTTCGGCTGCTCGTGCTGTTGTTTGTGTATAGACGTTGCTGGCTGGTGCAATATTCCTGTTGATTTGCTCATATGTGTGAGTTGAAATGACATGTGTGTTGGGGAGTGTGATGCCATGTCTGTAGTTTTACACTGCCACTCATGTGCAACTGTCATGTGTGTCAGTTCATTGTACAGTGCCCTGATGCCTGTGTTCTATCTCTCCCTGTCTGCAGCGTCAACTGATGAAGAGAGCGGAGAGGGTGCTGTGGAGCAAAGCGGCAGGGATCGCACCATCAGCCAGAGATGCAAGGCACGGCTCCCCTCCCAGGTTGTCATCTCATCGGGGAGTGAGGAGTCTGGTGCCGCATCCCAGGCCACAGCTGCCAAGGGTATGTCCAAGAGGCGGAGGTCAGAGGTGGACTCCTCGGCAGCAGAAGGGGAAGCTGAGACCCTAAAGGGTCCGACGGAGGAAGATGGCATGGAGTCATCCAGGTTGGTGGGGGGTTTGGTGGAGGAGGAGGCTGTGGAAGGGACACACACGGGGTCTGGAGGTGGGGATTCCAAAGGTGCTAGTGGTGCAGTGCAGGGGCAGGAACAGGAGGAAGCACAGATGCCTCGTTGACCACGTTGACCTACTGGGACGGGTCACCAGGGCTGGATTCCTCCATATGCTGGACCTTATTCCGACCCCCTCCTCATCTGAACCCCCTATGCGCCAGTCGTCCTCCATGCCATCTTCCCACCCATGTATCTCCCAACAAGGTGGGAGCCATGATGGCTCAGGGCCTTCAACATCCGAGGGGCAGGCATCGGCCAGAGGGCAGGAGGACCCAGGATTGAAAGTGTCTTCTGTGTGGCAGCGATTGGGCCAGGCCATAGATGCGGGGCACGGCTCACAATGGTCAGGGAGGAGAACTCCATGTGGAGGGCATTGAGGCGGGCCGAGTGCCTCGAGGCAATTCACAGGGAGTTGGAGGTCAACATGGCATCGTCCCTGTGAACCCTCGGGGCCATGGAAAAGGACCACCTCCTGGACATTGAGCAGGAGTTCGATGATGCCCTGGCCCGGGAAATCAGAAAGTGAGCCGTCAGACTAGCCCGCCGCCATTGTATATAGTTTTTAGTGTTAGGTTTCATTTTCGTTTTCCTTTATTTTGGGGTGTTTGGACTTTGCCCCACACATTTGTATATAGTTTTTTTATTAGGTAGTTTTTTTCATAGATTTGTGTTCTTTCGTTGGGCTCATGGACCCTTGACAATTGATTGTACATAGTTGGACAATGGATTTATTGGAACATTTTCTTTGGATTTCACCATGGATTAATGGATTTTACTTTTTATGTTTCCTTTGGATTTGCTTTGGTGGAGGGAGCGTTTGGACTATTTATCTTTTGGATTTCTTTGAATTGTTTATACTTTTCATGTGCTCATCTTTTGGACATGCTTTTCATTTCATGTTTGCAATTTTTTTTTGCTTTCATTTCATTGCTTTATTTTTCTCCATAATACATTTTGATATTTTACTTCCATGTGCGTAATTCACTCATTGAGTTCATGCATGTGAAAATGTGGGTTTACACAATCAATGCCAACCAGTGTGTGTGTGTGACGGACATGCGTTGATGTACATAGTTGACTTTTGGTTTGTGTCTTGAGATAGGCATGTCAGTGTGGGGTGGATTGGGAAATCATTGCGTCTCAAGACTGGGGTGGCATGCAGTGGTATTTTGGTGGAGATGTGGGCCATGATTGTGCATCTTTATGTCATGTAGGGGGGGCATGAGTCGGGCCTGCTGGCAGGTGCCCCTCACTGCTGGGGGGCGGGGGTGCTGGGGACATGAGTCGGGGCCTGCTGGCAGGTGCCCGTCAATGCTGGGTGGGTGGGAGAGCTGGGGGACATGAGTCAGGGCCTGCGGCTCACTGCCAGGTGGGTGGGGGTGCTGGGGGACATGAGTCGGGGCCTGCTGGCTGGTGCCCCTCACTGCTGGGTGGGTGAGGGTGCTCGGGGACATGAGTCAGGGCCTGCGGCTCACTGCCAGGTGGGTGGGGGTGCTGGGGGACATGAGTCGGGGGCCTGCTGGCAGGTGCCCGTCAATGCTGGGTGGGTGAGGGTGCTCGGGGACATGAGTCAGGGCCTGCGGCTCACTGCCGGGTGGGTGGGGGTGCTGGGGGACATGAGTTGGGGCCTGCTGGCAGGTGCCCCTCACTGCTGGGGGTGCTGGGGGACATGAGTCGAGGCCTGCTGGCAGGTGCCCGTCAATGCTGGGTCGGTGGGGGTGCTGGGGGACATGAGTCAGGGCCTGCGGCTCACTGCCAGGTGGGTGGGGGTGCTGGGGGACATGAATCGGGCCTGCTGGCAGGTGCCCGTCAATGCTGGGTGGGTGAGGGCGCTGGGGACATGAGTCAGGGCCTGCAGCTCACTGCCGGGTGGGTCGGGGTGCTGGGGGACATGAGTCGGGGCCTGCTGGCAGGTGCCCGTCAATGCTGGGTGGGTGGGCGTGCTGGGGGACATGAGTCAGGGCCTGCAGCTTACTGCTGGGTGGGTGGGGGCTCTTGGGGACATGAGTCAGGCCTGCTGGCAGGTGCCCCTCACTGCTGGGGGGAGAGAGTGCTGGGGGACATGAGTCGGGGCCTGCTGGCAGGTGCCCATCAATGCTGGGTGGGTGGGGGTGCTGGGGGACATGAATCGGGGCCTGCTGGCAGGTGCCCCTCACTGCTGGGGGGTGGAGGTGCTGGGAGACATGAGTCGGGGCCTGCTGGCAGGTGCCCCTCACTGCTGGGGGGCGGGGGTGCTGGGGACATGAGTCGGGGCCTGCTGGCAGGTGCCCGTCAATGCTGGGTGGGTGGGAGAGCTGGGGGACATGAGTCAGGGCCTGCGGCTCACTGCCAGGTGGGTGGGGGTGCTGGGGGACATGAGTCGGGGCCTGCTGGCTGGTGCCCCTCACTGCTGGGTGGGTGAGGGTGCTCGGGGACATGAGTCAGGGCCTGCGGCTCACTGCCAGGTGGGTGGGGGTGCTGGGGGACATGAGTCGGGGGCCTGCTGGCAGGTGCCCGTCAATGCTGGGTGGGTGAGGGTGCTCGGGGACATGAGTCAGGGCCTGCGGCTCACTGCCGGGTGGGTGGGGGTGCTGGGGGACATGAGTTGGGGCCTGCTGGCAGGTGCCCCTCACTGCTGGGGGTGCTGGGGGACATGAGTCGAGGCCTGCTGGCAGGTGCCCGTCAATGCTGGGTCGGTGGGGGTGCTGGGGGACATGAGTCAGGGCCTGCGGCTCACTGCCAGGTGGGTGGGGGTGCTGGGGGACATGAATCGGGCCTGCTGGCAGGTGCCCGTCAATGCTGGGTGGGTGAGGGCGCTGGGGACATGAGTCAGGGCCTGCGGCTCACTGCCGGGTGGGTCGGGGTGCTGGGGGACATGAGTCGGGGCCTGCTGGCAGGTGCCCGTCAATGCTGGGTGGGTGGGTGGGCGTGCTGGGGGACATGAGTCAGGGCCTGCAGCTTACTGCTGGGTGGGTGGGGGCTCTTGGGGACATGAGTCAGGCCTGCTGGCAGGTGCCCCTCACTGCTGGGGGGAGAGGGTGCTGGGGGACATGAGTCGGGGCCTGCTGGCAGGTGCCCATCAATGCTGGGTGGGTGGGGGTGCTGGGGGACATGAATCGGGGCCTGCTGGCAGGTGCCCCTCACTGCTGGGGGGTGGAGGTGCTGGGAGACATGAGTCGGGGCCTGCTGGCAGGTACCCGTCAATGCTGGGTGGGTGGGGGTGCTGGGGGACCTGAGTCAGGGCCTGCTGGCAGATGCCCGTCAATGCTGGGTGGGTGGGGCTGCTGGGGGACATGACCAGGGGTGCTGGGTTGTCCCCTGTGGTGTGGACTGCCTGCAGGGGACATGGAGGGGGTAGAGGGCACACCTGGGAGGACCCACACTGCCAATTCATATGTGGGACTCGTCAATGCTGGGTCGGTGGGGGTGCTGGGGGACATGAGTCAGGGCCTGCGGCTCACTGCCAGGTGGGTGGGGGTGCTGGGGGACATGAATCGGGCCTGCTGGCAGGTGCCCGTCAATGCTGGGTGGGTGAGGGCGCTGGGGACATGAGTCAGGGCCTGCGGCTCACTGCCGGGTGGGTCGGGGTGCTGGGGACATGAGTCGGGGCCTGCTGGCAGGTGCCCGTCAACGCTGGGTGGGTGGGCGTGCTGGGGGACATGAGTCAGGGCCTGCAGCTCACTGCTGGGTGGGTGGGGGTTCTGGGGGACATGAGTCGGGCCTGCTGGCAGGTGCCCCTCACTGCTGGGGGGAGAGGGTGCTGGGGGACATGAGACGGGGCCTGCTGGCAGGTGCCCATCAATGCTGGGTGGTTGGGGGTGCTGGGGGACATGAGTCGGGGCCTGCTGGCAGGTGCCCCTCACTGCTGGGGGGTGGAGGTGCTGGGAGACATGAGTCGGGGCCTGCTGGCAAGTACCCGTCAATGCTGGGTGGGTGGGGGTGCTGGGGGACCTGAGTCAGGGCCTGCTGGCAGGTGCCCGTCAATGCTGGGTGGGTGGGGCTGCTGGGGGACATGACCAGGGGTGCTGGGTAGTCCCCTGTGGTGTGGACTGCCTGCAGGGGCCATGGAGGGGGTAGAGGGCACACCTGGGAGGACCCACACTGCCAATTCATATGTGGGACTCCCTGTGCACCCCACTGGATACACGTACCACGCTCTGACAGCGAAATCGCGTGTGAAACTGCCCGTGAACCCCAATAATACACATACCCCGCTCGCACAGGGCCAATCGTGTGTGGCACTTCCCACGTACCCCCGAAATACACATACCCCGCTCGCACAGGGCCAATCGTGTGTGAAACTCCCTGCAATCCCCAGTAATACACGTACCCCACTCGCACCGGGCCAATCGCATGTGAAACTCCCTGCGAACCCCCAAAATACACGTACCCCGCTCGCACAGGGCCAATCGCGTGTGAAACTCCCCGCAAACCCCCAAAATACAAAGACCCCGCTCGCACAGGGCCAATCGCGTGTGATTCTTCCCGCGCAGCGGGTTACGTGTATTCAGAAGGGGTGCACAGGGGGTTTTACAGGCGTTTTTATGATTGGGGGCTGTATGCTGGCCCACTGGCCTGTGCGCCATGTACGGGATTTGTGCGCTGTACATGGCAAACGGGGAGGGGTTGTGGGCGTAACTGGCGCTGCTGCAGGGTCGCTGCGCCACTCTGCACCACGGCTGGTAATGGATGTTAAAATCCATGAATACGCTGTGCGCGAAAATGGATTTTGGCGCACGCGGCTGGCGCAGACTGTCGCACGCGCACACTGTGCACCAGCCGCGTGCGCCACTTGTGTGCTGAATTCTATAGATTACCCCCATAAACTTTACGCAGTACAAAAAGATGCTGGACAATGAACACCAACAAGAAGAGGAACTTCAAGCACAACTAAATACAGACACTCCTGACAGCAATCAACCTTCTCTGACAGGAAGCCAAGAACCACTTGGACAGCCACTCATAGTAAATGAGGCAGAACTAGCCATGAATGAAGTAGAGAACACCATATGTCAGTATGAGCAATCTGCAGAAGACTTTACTCTACCGAAATCCCAACTAAACAATGAGCAACGTACCATTTTCCTAGAAGTAACTATAGAAACTGAACATGGCATGCAGCACGAAACTAAAACGTGTACCTGTCAACACTATAAACTGGTACTCCTGTATGTAAGTGGTCAAGCTGATTCAGGCAAAACATTCTTAATAAAAATCATCAGTACATTTCTCCAACAATTAACAAAAGAACAGCTTTCAGCTGTTGTAACTGCCCCCACATGTTTAGCTGCCTACACCATAGGTGGTGTCACTTTATACCGATTGCTACTCCTTCCAATAGAACACCAAAACAGATTAGACTACAACCAACTTTCAACAGAAGCTGCGATGGAGCTATGCAGAGTTTTGAAACAAATTAAAATGTTCCTAATAGATGAGGTGAGCATGGTCTCCAAACTAATGTTGGCTTTGATTCACCTGAGATTGCAAGAGGTCCTCAAAACAAACTACGAAGAACTCTTTGGAGGAAAACATGTTATTGTTTTCGGAGATCTCCTTCAATTAACACCAGTGAAAGGTGAACCTATTTTTAAAACCTTAGGACACAAGCTATGTCGTAAAACTCTTGGAAGCATAGGAAATGTAAATCTCTGGCAACATTTCCAATACTGAGAACTAACTGAAAAAATGTGTCATTCTGCATACCTCACCTACGCCAAAATGTTTAAAAGCATTCGGATTGTTGTACTATCTAAGGAAGCTCAGTCTATCCTAAATACCAGACACATATAGGAGCTATATGGGCATAACACATGTGCTACTGATGTCATGGAACAATTAGCGCACAGAAATGTGAACTATGTGTCCTTAATGCCAACTCTAGCAAACTGTGCACAAATCAATGAAACAATGCTGAAAAAAGAAATGCAACCACTATTGCAAATTTACTCCACAGACAAACTGGACATACAAGGTATGACAATATCTATGTGTCAACAAGCCATAGCACAACTACATACCTTAGAAAACTCGATCTCTAACACAGCTGGTTCTGAGAAAAAGTAAACATTGTGTTTAAACTGTAGAGTAATGCTAAAGTGTAACCTTGACGTGGAGCAAGGTTTAGTTAATGGAGCACTTGGTACAGTTGTTGCCTTCCAGACATACCCACGTGACAACAGCATCAGCATTCAGTTTGTTAACATCCACTTTGACAAACTTTGAGAAGTTAAAAGGTTAGGACGCTGAACAGCCCGATTCCTTCTATCAAAGACATGTATGTACACAGAGAACAGTTTTCTCTGTCATTAGCATACGCAGTCACAATTCATAAATCACAAGGTCTAGATCAAGCATTGATTGATATTGGCAGCACAGTCTTTAAAGAAGGCATAAGTTACGTAGCACTGTCACACCCACATACACTTGAAGGGCTCTTTCTAGTCAATTTTGATGCAACTAAAGTCAAGGCTTACATTCCTTGCATGTACAATACAATAGACTACGTGCACTCTACACACCCCATCTCAAAATGTACCCTGTTCCTCAAAAACACAAGCTTTGTAAAGAAAACAAATTCAATCAGAACTTATACATGATCTCCCAAGAGGACCATCAAAGAAATTGAAATCAGCTCATATCCATCAACTACCAAAACCACAGACAAATTTACTGAAAATGAAAATACATACCCAACTGCACAAACAAAGAGAACTACCTCTTCAAGCAAAGCACGAAATGTGTCAAATGTGTCAAACGGCTCAAACACAGAACTATCTCGTCCATTCAAATTTTCCAATACAACTGGTGTAAATTGCTATGCAAATGTAGCAATCAATGTTCTATTCCAATTGCCGCCAATTGTTGAAAACATTTATTTAAATGGCTCAGACCAGTTGTGTTTGCAAATGCTAGTCCTTCACAGAAATGCAACAAACAATCCTGAGAACACTTACAGTGTCTCAGGAATAAGGCAGGAATTGGACTACTTGCTGGAATGGTGAGATTCACTATAAACACACAAGAAGATCCGCAGAAATGTCTAATGTACTAACTACAAGTACTGGAAAGCAAAAACATACCTATAATGAAATCTTCCAGAATTCTTACATTTGGAAACATATATGCACTCTCTGCAACCATGTGATGCAGGAACAAGTCCGTAACAAGCGCTTTGTCTATGTATCTATACCTAACTGTGAACCCATTGCATTTCAGCAACTTGTACAAAATGCAAACCATAGCATAGTATGTACTACTTGCAATTCTGATAATCGTTCCACCTTACAGATACAATCACATAGCCAATACATAATAATAATGCTTTTAAGATACAATGCAGATGGAACCAAAACAACTGTAAGCTTACTAGCTTCACACACAGACAAGTATCACTTGGCAAGAAAACCTTCAAAACACTATCCATAATCTACCACACAAAAGACACAGCCAGTGCAGGTCACTATACTGCATACATTAAAAAGCAATGATACTTCCATAACTCTAAAGCAGAGAATACCAGCAAATCTTGCAAATGCCTACTTAATATTCTTGAAACCAAAATGTACTCACTGATCTACAAAATTAGAATAACCTACTCCCCAACCCCCACCAGTACATATATAAATACAAAAACAAAATTATCTTCTACTCTGTGGAAATGGAACAACTTAGCATACAGCAACTATCCAACAAATACATCAGTTTGCTTGCTGTACAATTTTCTCCCCAATGACCCAAGGATTACAGTCAGGAAACCAATAAATGTCGAAAAATCACACTAATATTGTTTCCTATATGGTACTTAAATAAAAAGTACTGAGTATGAGGGTTTAAAACTGTCCACAGTAACCTCTGAAACCACCAACTACTAGAATAAAGCAGCAACTGCCTAACAGTGCCCATACCAATGCAAGAAATACACAAATATTATTAAGTACACCCATAGTGCTGCAATGGCACTTCACAATATTGAAAAATGTAAATGTACAAAGAACAATGCACAAGCTTCTAAACATACCCTGCAAAAATTAGAAACTGTAAACAGTTAGAATACAACAACTGGTATCTGACTGCGACCATAATATTTCATTATTACTTGCAGCATTCAAACTGCCAAACACAAACTTCAGCAACCACAGTGCTCAACAACTTCCAAACTATCAACAGTTAGAATACACCAACAGGTATCTAACTCCCCCCACAATTCTGCAATATCATAGTGCAATGCCACAATACTAACAAAACGTAAGCAACAACCAAAAGCATAAAAAGAAATACTGCTAAAAAGAGGAAACAGATAAACAGCTGGAATACGCCAACTGGTATCTAACTGCAACCATACTACCACCACTTCCACAACACTAGTGCACAAGTCACTAAAACAGACTGTGCAAAATACCAACAAATGAATAGAGACGTTTTTTTAAAATCCTGCATGCATTTTTCCCCCACAGACCCAATGATTATGCGAAGAAACAAAGGAACTGTGCACATTGCACGGTACACTTGTTTAATACATTGGTACTTCTGAAGTACTAGTTTTGAGGTTCCACAAAGAATACACAAGTCTGCAATGCAATGAACTACAAAATGGCAAAGTACCTACCCTAACATGTTACGTTTTCTTTTATCACAGAGAATGAAACGATTACTCCTACATTTCCACATACCATGCACAAAAACTGCATAGGCCCTCAACAATACAAACAGTAAGTATAACATTATTGGTGTCATACTTATTTATAATCTCCAAATTGAAATCTATACACATATTTCTGCAATCCACATACCACTATCACAATGTTGAATGCAAAGGTACATTATACTGTGGTGCTTGTACCCAAGTCCTACTCTCTTGAGTGCATACCCTACAGTCTATAGCCTCCACCCATGCACTCAATACTCTAGACCCTGCCCACAACCACCACAGCATAATACAGCCATACATGCAAACATCTACCCACAAACATAACACAGCCGCCTAACCCCTATTCACTCAGTTCACATAGTATTGCAGGACTTCCAGCCAATGGACAAACTGTTTGATGAATGTCCTCTGCACCCAAGGCTCTAATAACTACCTTCAAGCAACACATCAAAATACAGTAAACTACCGAATAATCTCCACATTGACCACAACCCAAACATAGAATGCATCTATATCTCGTACATAACTGTACTGTGTTCTGTAAGACTTGCCTCCTCGCATGACAGTGGCATTGTTTAGCCCATTACTTGATCGTTCTTCTTATGTAGGCCATTTCACTAGAACGGATAGAATACACAGTGCACTGGACCACATGGTGCAGGACTCGGGCAAGCATATTTTAAAGTCTGCTCTACTCTTTAAAGTTTTAAACTTCTGCTTTACTCTTTTAATATCAAATGGAAACACTATTTGAAAACCATGCCCCAGTTATAATCTTTTTTTAAAGTTTTAAACTAATTCCTTTGGTTTGGTGGAGGGGGGCCCCGCCCCAAATATGTCTGTGGCCAGGGACCCAAAAGTGTTTAACATGGCCCTGCCACCCACATATGCTCAGCCGTCTGACACACACAGCCTGTCACACACACTGTCCAAACATGTACCTTTCATTCGTAAAACACTGCACATAACAATAGTACATAGGAGCCGTAATTCTACAATTGTTTTTTTTTGTAACATCCATCTATTCATTGCACAGTAGGATCATCTCTCCATGTAGCTAATACTAAGTTCTATGTAACTACATTATTTACATGGCAAAATGCATGATAAAATCCTAACAGTGTCCTGCTTCAATGCTTTTTTTTTTCCTGCATTCTTTTCGAAACATAACATTTCTGTCTTTCAACAGGACGAATGCTTCTTGTAATTTAGCCTTGACCGCTAGGCATCAATTGCTACAAGTACATACATTATGCAAAATAGAAAAAAAACAAAAGATAACTTTTACTAAATTCACAGTGGACATGTATCGCCAAAGTAGTGTAAACTGTGTGATACATCGTACAGACCAATTTCCTGTGGAAAGAATCTTATCATGGAATTTCCAGAAATTATTTAAGTTGAAGTTTACATAACATTTTTATTGGGATTACAAATGAGTAGGATAGAGTGCTATATGCATAATTATTAATAGACAGTGGCGTAAATTTTGTCTGTGTGCACTGTGCTTGGTTTTCTAACAGTAATCTTGCACGCTTCGTTACAATGGGGTTTAAGCTGAATGATTGCTATGATTGTTTTTCGTTTCCTCCATGTGGGTCTGCATCCCATTTGCAGCTATACCTAATTCACAGCGCTCAAATTATACGCAACTCGTGGTCTCAAACAGGACACCTTATTTTCATTTGTGGTAAAGATTGGCTATGTTGTGCCTTTGATTAAATTTCGATTGGTTATGAGTGATACGCTAATTTATGATATTAAAATAAACAATGGCTATTAAATGTATTGTTATTGCGTTTTGTTCGCAGATACATTCTACTGTACTGCCCGTTTCAACGCCTCCAAGTGCCAACAGACGGATTCAGAAACCAACAGTGCAGGATTACCATAAGCAGTGTTTTCTCGCTCACCGTTATCTGGGACGATAGATATGGCCCTATATGTCCATTTGCTTTTCCGGCAATAACGAGCAACATTTCAGCATTCATGATGTAAGAAGCCACAGAAACAAGAACTTTCACCTTTCAAAATGGAAAAAATACTTGTGTTCTACAAGGACACAAAAGGACAAAAAACATTCTCAGCTCCAAGTTACCCACAAAATTAAAAAATTGTTTGTTTCATGGAGCTTACAATTTCTTGTGAACATTCTTTGAAAAATAAAAGCACTTGCAACATTGCACACTATTGTTCATGTATTATTGAAATATTCACTTACAAAATAATATTTATGGCAAAACAGAGAAGGTACGCTGTGTGTGAGCAGGTCAGTTTTATCTTGTGTTTATCTTCCTGTTTGCGCAGGCGTGGGTGATGACGTAGCACGTTGGGCTACGCTAGCCACAAACGTAATGCAAATAGCTGCAACAGATCATTGGCACAACGGATGTCAGCTTCAGGGGCGGGTATTTTGATTTATTTCTGCACCCTCACTTAAACTTAGGGCTATCGATCCACGCATAAGATTAGCACAAGATGCCCGCGCCCAACACGTTCTTTTCGCATCTGTAAAAGTGAGAAAACTAAGGTACGATGCATAGGACATTTTTATACGCTCGATCAATTTATGCTTATAACTATTTGCCCAAACGATCGGTACAATACAATTGCACTCTATACACATATTTGTCCAATCCATATACCAGTATCACAATGTTTGCTGCAAGGCTGTATTATGTTGCGGTGGGTGTGGCCAGGGCCTAGACTCTTGGGTACATGGCCTACGGCCAACAGCCTCCAGCCATGCACCCCAGAGTCTAGGCCCTGGCCACACCCACTGCAACATAATACAGCCCTGCATGCAAACATCTGCCCAGTTACCACAACCCAAAAACATGACACAGCCACCTGCGGCCCTACCCACTTCAGTTCACATAATATTATAGTACTTCCAACCAATGCACAAACTCTTCAATGCATGGCCTCTGCACCCAAAACTCTATTAACTGCCCGCAACTAATACATCATAATACAATAAACTACCCAAGATTTTGCCCAGTGGCCACAACCCAAACACATAAACCATCCACCTAAAGCCCTGTCCATTTCTCCACACATAGTATTCCAACACTTCACCCAGTTGGCACACTCCTGGACTGTTGACTCCATCACCTCCAGCCATTCACCCAACACTGTAGTACCTGGTCACAACCACCACAACATAACACACCCATTCACCCAACAATCTGTACACTGGTCGCAAACCACACACATAAACCAACGACCTGAAATTCTGTCCACTTATATACACATAGTATTCCAATACAAACAAGCAGTCACCACATAATTCACTCCAATAAACCAGCCACCCAAGCCCATGTACACTTTTCTAGACATATTATACACCCTCAACAATACAAACAGTAAGTGTACCATTATTGGTTTCTTACTTCTTTGTAGTCTCGACATTGCATTGCGCACACATATTTGTGCATTCCATAAACCAGTATCACAATGTTGACAACATGGCTATATTATATTGCAGTGGTTTTGATCAGGGCCTAGACTCTTGGGTGCATACCACATACAACACAGCATAATACACCCAAAACAAACATGTTCATATCAGTTACAAGCCACTCCTCTTCCCTAATTAAGCCTGCCTGCAGTCACCACATAAACTGCTCGCCTCAGGACCTATCCTACCCTAATGAAGGCTCCCTGTCTGAGGAACCATCTGCGAACAGCCATACTATTTGCGGACACTGTATGAACACCACCATCTTCTTCCACCTAAGCAAATACATCATATGAACCATTTTTCACCCCCCACACTTTCCAGCCCCTCTTCCCACCACTGGATGCCTCAAAGCATGTTTTCGAGACCCTTTCGCCGCCACACTATCCGCGGATACAACATGGTGGGTGTTTCCGAAAATTGTGACGCACATCACGCTTACCGGCAGCCAATCAGCGTATGCTCCATGCATCCGCGGACATCACACCGCCCTCCTGGCCAACCGCAGTTCTGTTTGCAGAGTTAACAGGGAAATGAGACCGCCAAGCAGAGCCAGATATCACACATTTTTTGGGACCTACATTTTACCTATTTTTTTTTAAAAAACTACTAGACGGATTTTCACAAAATTCACAAAAGCATGCTTTCGGGACCAAGCCCCCACTCCTGCCGCAAATTTGGTGAGAATCCATCCAGCGGTTTGGGCTGTAGGCGTGCACACATTTTTTCTGCATTCAGTGTATGGGAAAAAAATACCCCTGCATAACTTTGCCCTACCTTGACGAAAGCATCACAGAGCAAAGTTATAAGCCTCCCAAAAAGTGGTCTTCCTATGGGTTTAACAACTTAATGTAATTCAAGGAAAAAACTTTAGTTGCAGGTACGTTAAAGTGAGAACTTAATGCAGCAAAACCCCTGAAATTCAGCTAAAGCCACCTTAACTTTACGCCCCCTGTTGCGCAGCCTATGACCACAATGATGAAATCACAGATCTCATCACTCATATGTTGTATGAGAACACTGATGACATTACAAATCACATCACTGATTACAGCACTAATTACATTGAATATAACTGATTACATTAAAAATGGAATTAGACATAACATCATTTATAAGTTTGCTCATGAAAAGTTTGATTACCTTCATAACAATTTAGGCCCAGGACTTGGCCATAACAAAGGCTGGGGTCACTGGCCAGTACCAAAGAACATAGCTAGTGGTTGATTACTGTTCAAAAATACCAATGTACATGGCTAAAAGCCATGTCTAGTAGCCCATTACTGTTTTCAAATATACAGTGGGCATAATTCAAAGCTGTAGTCAGTAGCCATGGATAAAGGCCATAGGTAGTGCCCATTAATATGTAAGAATATACCGACCGCAAAGCTCAAACCCATGGCCACTGGCTAGTATTGTGTTGAAGACCATGGCTAGTGGCTGGTTAGTGTATATAATATACAGTGGGCACGGCTGAAGGCCATAGCTAGTGGCTGGTTAGTATTGTCTAATACAAAGTGGGCACAGCCGAAGGCCATTGCTTATTGCATTTTATTATTGTAAAATACACAGTGGACATGGTCAAAAGATGTACAAACTGCTCAAGGTCAAAGGCCATGGCTAGTGGCCCATTTATATGTTAGAGTATATAGTGGGCACAGCCAAAGATTGTGGCCACTGACCTGTATTGTGCCAATGTCTGTGGCTAGTGCCTGACCAGTGTATATAATATACAGTGGACACGGTTAAAAGCTGTACCACTGGTAAAGGCTAAAATCTAGTTGGTAGACTATTAGTGTTTTAAAATATTCAGTGTTCATGGGTGAAGGTTGTCACCACTGCCCATAACTGAAGGCCAGGACTAGTACCCAGTCACGTGTTAAAATATATTTGGCCATGCACACTAACCATGGCTTAAGACCATGCTTTAAGCCAGTTATTGTTGTAATATAATTAGTGTTGTCACCAGTGATGGCATCAGTGATGTGATTTCTAATGTCATCAGTGTTCTCATACAACATGTAATTAGTGATGGCATCAGTGATGTTATCTGTGATGTCATCACTGTGATCATAGGCTGCACAACAGGGGGTGCGCAGTTAAGGTGGCTTTACCTGAATTTCAGGGGTTTTGTTGCATTAAGTTCTCACCTTAACGGCCCTGCGACTAAAGTTTTTTCCATGAATTTCAAGGGGTTTGTTATTGAATACATAATTCACAATATTAATACAGACAATTCAGCTAATCAAAACACTGTATAATGTCTAGGAAGTAAAATAAAAAGCAACTGGACAACCACATACCACCCAGTTGTTACAAAACCTTAGTTTGCATGTGTACTTAACTTGTTACAGTATTTACATGTATATGTACTGTTCATGAATAGTTATTAAAATCTTACAGTAACTGGCAATATATTTTTAATTAAATATTTACCAGACTACTGCCCATGTATATGATCAATGAATAGAAAGTGGAATGGTTATACCCGTTGCTATAGCATGATAGTTATAGTCACGACTGTCCCCGCCAAAAATACACGATGTGCCATTTGCTTGCTTGTACCCACGGCTCTGATCCGTCTTGCGGTTGGTAACTGCGGCTATCAAAGACTGCCAAAAAAGCATGACATTTGTTTGGGCCGTTCATAGACGTGTATCGAGTCAACCGCCAGTAGTCACGGCTATCCGTAAAATATTTACAGATTCAAAAGAAACACATGTGAAATTGTGTGGTGTAAAATCAATGGAGCAACATGATCAATGCATAGACATTGGAAAGGGTATATGCACCGCTAAGGCGCGATAGTGATAGTCGTGGCCACACCGGCTAAAAATACACAACGTGCCATTTGCTTGCTCGTACCCACAGCTATAACCTATCCTGTTGTTCCTCCCCAATGCTATAACACACCTGACAGGACACGACATTTCATTGGCTGCTATTGAAACCGCCACAATTTAAAAAAGGTATGAAAGGTATTTTCCTTTTCCAATATACTTAAAAGGTTCTCTGAATGGCTCTTAAAAGAGCCTTTGGGTTCTTTTACCAACATATCACCAACATTTTCAATCAAATACTCTTCGCCTCTATGATGATTCAAAACATTTTGAAAAACCTGTCTGTTCTCGTTCTTTAGATGATTTATTAATTTTCTTTTTCCAAAGAGAAAGAAACCTGTGCTCCCTGTCAAACATATTTCTCGACAGTCACAGCATATACCTCTCATTTCAAACACCCCATCTAATATAATATTATAAAACCAAAAACACCTTGTAAGTCAATGATTTGAGAACTCATCACCTATTTCCCCAACATCACTATTTACTTATCACTATGAACCCCATTCTCAAAATATTTTCTACCATTTTCTAAACAAAGAGATTCCTCTCCTTTGCTTCATGTTTCAAATAACAAATATAACAATAAATATACCCCCAAAAGAGTACTGTTTCCTAAGGGTGTACCTCACCCATCTACAATTGTATTGGCATATATAAACATCACTAAAAAAAAAAAAATACATTCTCTCAAAGGCTCTATATAATTGAACAGCATCTGAGGTACTTGAAATCCTATTGGCAGCCACCCACCACCCAAACAATGGACAACCAATCACAAAGCAAACACAAGTATTCCACCTTCTCTCCTCAATCTTCCTCCATTCCAAATTCTAACTCTGAACTGACATGAAGTGATTATCCATACCACTAGAACAATGGAACAATACATGGAATGGCTGGAGGAGAATTACCCTACAGAAGAAGAGATTAGAAAAGAAGACGCTCAAAACAATGCCCCAGAAGAAAATACACCACAATCAGGATTTTGTACATTCTATATATTCATGTAAAATTTGATTAACAATTACATTTTATTTTACATTTTATTTGCATATAGTTTATTACAAACTTTTGCAATTTTATTTTGTCCAACCATCTTTCGTATCACCCCAGTGCAGTTTCAATATAAAATATAAAACATTTTTCAGAGCTTTAAAAGTTTAAAGATAGGGCTCATTACTATCCCACTCAAATGTCTGTGAATCTCTAGTTTCTCAGTTTATAGTGATAATTTCGAAAACAATAATGTCGAAAGTCATTATTTCGAGAAAAAAATGTCAAAAAAAAAAAAGTCGCATTTTTTTTTCAATACGTTTTTTTTTCAAAATGGGGGGGTTCCCCCCATCCCCCCTTTTTTGATTTTTTTTTGTTTTACCCCTTTTTTTTACTCCTAGACCCCAAAATAAATATATAATTTTTAAAAAACGAATTCGACATTTTTTTTCGACATTTTTGTCATTCGACATTATTTTTTTGAAATTATGACTGACCACCCTAGTTTCTCACATTGGCCGAGAATTCTTCCATTCCAGTTTTTCCATTGTGGCATTTTAAAAGATCGCCATTGCATAATTTACTCTTTGATCTGCCATTCCATAGATCAACTCCCACCATTTCTCAGCTTCCAATGCTGATTTCTTGAATATTACATTGAGGAGGTGAATAGATCTTAAATCCTTCAATTTCGGGCAGAAGAGACTCAAGTGTTTTAATGTTTTGCTTTGTTTACCACAAAGCCTACACTCATCGGATTCTGGATTTTATACCGCTTGAGAGTAGTTCTGTTGTATAACACATTCAGTCTGAACCTCATCAGCAAATTCCCATCTCAATTGTTTGGGAATTTCCTTGGATAACTTCTTGTTCTGTTTAACTGTCCGGTGTTATTCTTACACAAGGAGTGAGTTTTTGAGGCCACTCTTTTTGTTCTATTTGCAACTGTGGCGTCCCAATCTGCTGCCCATATGTTCTTTTTTACTAGCATTGGGTTCCTACAGAGAATTCCATTTAAATTAACAAATATCAGTCACTAAACACATATAATGTATCTACCTATTATCAAACTATCAAATGTGTAGACAACCAACAAACATATTTTAAAAGTGTATTATTTCGGGGGAAGGGGAAGAAGGAAAACTCCTTAATCTTATAGGAAAAAATAAAAACGATGGAAAGTTTAAGAACACATATATTGTAAGTTTGCAAAATACAGTCCTACCCTTCCTTGAGGCTTTAGGCTATAAAGACCCCATGGTGAAAGACAACAGTGTATATATTTTAAAAACCCTTAAGGAAAAAGCTGATATCTTGGACTTGAGTGAAAATCAATCTTACCTCTATACTAAGTCTCGATATACAGTTTATGCTCTCCAAGGTCTTAAACCTGCAATTCCGAGAGAATATCTATTAAATACTGGTAATAGGGCTTTAAGAAGATTTATTTTGCAATTACGCCTGAACACGCTTCCCTGTAATGAAATAACCAGGGCATGGACGAATACTCCCCGAGCGGAAAGATTGTGCAGGCATTGTAACATAGAGGTAGAGACTGTAAGACATATTCTTACTATGTGTTCTAAGCTAAATAAATGGTATTATAAAGGGTATGCTCACATAGTTGGGGATCTTCTAATGATTGAATCTGACCAGTTTTTGTCAGTTATCTATGATGGAGAGATAAAGGTTTTTATTGGGGCAGCTTTCTATATTTGGAAGTAAGCAATCTGTTAATGTACTATTTTAATTGTCTTTTATAATTAAAAACAAAACATTTTAGATGTTTTTCTTATCCTGATTTCTTTGCCCCTCTTCATGATGAATTCCTTAAACTGAATATTATTGTCTATATTATGTTTTGAAAATTCATAATTGGTTATGATTGATATGTAATTGTTTTTGTCAATATATTTCTTGTTGTAGTGTATAAGGTTTTAATTAACCAATTGCACTTTAAACTTAATTAAATAAAAAGTGTATTACATCTTCAATTGTATAAAAATATTTCAAATATTTTCAAACAGATGAAAAACTGATTGAAGTCCCTAGAAGATTCACAAAGGAAGCACCACAACAAGGACCCACAAATCTGATTATGGATTCCTTTATAGATTTAAAAGAAATAATGATGAATATACAAAAATGCATGCAATCAACGAAAAAGGACATTGAACATTTAAAACTAATCCAGAAAATGTGGCTACAGAACAAGCTATATCATGTATTCTAAGTAAAACTGAAAGTAAACCCATAACCACATCCCCTCCCAAATAAACTTATTTATAACAAACTGTGTTTGAATATTTATTTACCCCTTTCAAGTATGTACACCTATATGCATTATTATTGATTTAAAAGTATTTCAAATGAAACACTTGTGTACAGGTGTGTTATAAATGCCATATCATATAATATCATATCATACACTAACTGTTTGCCAACACTACTTTTAATACATATTTCAAATGTTTCCCAAATGTATTATTTTTTTAAATATGTTTAGCCGCGGTTACCAAAATATCCAATATCACCCCAAATCTCAAATCCACTGCTATGTGATTGTGTGATTGTGTGCCTTTCTTTCCATAAATACAAAATATTAATAACAAAAGACACAATAAAAAGGGAGTACGTGAAGAATTCACTCATCAAACGTGTCATTGAAATCACGCCTAGGACACCTCCCGGTCATTGCTGCCATTACCCGTGTCTCCAAATGCCAATGGCTCATTGGGCTGGATCATAGCCGCGGCTATACATCTATGTTTAAAAAAAGAATATGATATCCTTCTATCTGAAAAAAAGAAAACAGAATCAGTTCAATGACACACACACTTTAATAAACACAATTTAATACACACATTTGTATGACCCTCATAATGTATATGCAGTGCATCACATGCACTATATAACAGATACAACATTAGTGCATTGTACACTGTTGTTCTCTTTCCACATACTAATCATTGGGTCATTGGGAAAAAAATCCAACCTGGATCAATATAAAATACAACAATATAAAAAACTATAAGAAAATACCATTACAAAAAATAAACAGGAACTGGGTGAAAGTAAACAAAGAACATTATGCTGGTAGAATGCAGAACACATTATGAGAAGGTTAAGAAAACTTGGAGAACAAGAGAAAATAGGGTAGGATACATAAACTTGGAGAACAAGTAATCAAACAAATATAGATTATCAAACAACTTTTTTTTACTTTTTCATTTTTTGCAGCATTTTCTTTATGGGTTGTCATGTTTATTGTTTTATATTTTCCTCCCTAGTAAGACATTCCAACATGTCTGAACATGAGAGCACAAGTAGTGACAATGTCATCATTTGTACCAACAATCCACATGAATGAAAAAAACAGCAGACAGTTGGCGCTTCTTCAAAATGGAACACTGTGCAAGAAAAGAGGCACAGGAGGTACTCTTCACCTTCTACAATAAAACTCTATGCCGTGGACCTTCTAATGTTCCATTGCAAAGTCTAGCAACAACAATAATTATGAATCCATCATAAAATAAAAATGCATCAGTCCCATTCCTTACATAGACGGAGATCAGCACCACCTGCAGCACCTCCATCCACTAATGCAACAACATCAACAGCAGTATCAAATGCACAGACTCCTCTTTTACCGACTCCCGATCTTTCCATGATGCAAATCATGTGTAAACGATGTAAAATCATTAGAAAGGCTAGAAAGATCACTAAGAAAGCTTTCCATATATCTGCTGCTTCAATCTCCAGCAGTACCACTTTCTTTTGAATATAGGTTAACCTTTCACGTGAGTTAACTGTGCAACATCTAGTGCAAATCCACTGGGACGATAACAATGCAGCTACAATAAAATACAAAAATAAGCACATTACAAAAATGAACTTGCACAACACCACCAATTGAATTACCTCCCAAAACAATTGAAACACCTAAAAGTAATACATTGATCAAAATACATTAGAAGTACAAGAGGTACAATCAAAGAAATCTTCAGCCTTAATTCCAAATACAAAAGCAACATGTCCAGATTTTTCAAACTTAAAAAATATATTAAATAAGATTTGCCACTCAAACACAGCAAAGGAAGAAAATAATAATGAACACCATTTGATAGCAGTGGTCACTACACCTTACACACACAACACTGCAAATAAACCTTCAAATGTGTAAATAATTATTAACACTTTCACATCAGCCACACTCCTGCCATGTGCACACTTCGGGCCTAATTCACAGAGCTTTTTCCAATGGGAGTTTGCCATTATAAAACACTCTGTGAATTAGGCCCTGAGAGTTCAGGAATCAAAAGGACAAAACTGCAGAAAATGGTGGCTTCCATACTTTCCAAATGAAATACCAAAAAAAGAGTACTATATACCAATAAAACTATTAAGATGGCTGACACATTTTCAGCACAATCTATCACTGAGCCCTACACAAATGCAAAAGTAACAACCAATAACAAACAATGAAACTGACACAAACCCACCTAGCATCTTTCATAGCCGCTGCTTTTCGATGCGGATACAGTTCTTGATTTGTACCCGTGACTATTTGCGAAAACTTCAAATTCGAAATTGCATTTGTACAGCACCAAACTTCAGAAACTGTCCCCAGCATGCCTACCAACCCCCTCTCTGCTCCTCATGGTCCTCCTCCACTCCCCTAGTCTCTTATAATCCCCCACAACACTCAATGCATATAAGATGCCACCCCACCCAAAATTTTGGATAGCCGCGGCTACCACACATCCACAAACACACGACGTGTCACTTGCTCAAATATAGCTGTGGCTGCAATGGGCGAGGTATGTGTCTACCCACGAGTAGCAATGATGCACCCTGGGTGGCTGGTCAATAGCCGCAAATACTAACAGTAGCACCATCCACCAATTAGTCAGTACAACACAAACACATCATATATACCCTGCTCATTCAAACTACTAGAAATTGAAACTAGGAATCATTTTCCTGGAAACAGAGAAATACAGCAGACATCAAGGCTGGTCTGAAAACTGTGTGGCTGATTGGAGACAGTTAGCTGTTTTGGTTGGTGGCTTTTTGTGAGAAAATAAATATTAACATGGACCTAGGTTTGAGAGATTTTACAATTACATGGTTTGGATTGCTGGGAATGCGTTAATTACAGTTTTGAGAATACACAACCTAAAATACATTGTGCGGCGTATCTAAAACTAGACTACAATTGCTTCTTTTTATATTACTTTTGTTAAACTATTTTCTTCTATCTTTCTCCAAAGTCTCACATGCTCAAAATTCAGAAAATAAACATTCAAAATGAAAAAGACTCCCTAATACCTACCAGGTCACTGACCTTGGCCTTTGGCAATAGCCAGTGATTTTTTCCCCCCCAACGTCACTATGGGCCTCATCACGAGTTGGGCTGTAGCCCTTAAATGCGGTGGTAACAGTATTACAGACGCATTTAAGGGCTGGCCCTATCACGAGTTGGGCGCTAAACGGGCTGTTTTACCTCCAGCCTTTCTCTGGAGGTGAAAATCCCCTGTTTTCGGCTGTATTACCGCCGGCTGTATTAGCCCGCATAATTAGCGCAGAAAATGCCCCATTGAATCCAATGGACCCAATGGGGAATGGGGATTTACCGTTAACACCCAACTCGTGATCCGGCGGTAATACAGCCGTACCGGTCAGTGCTAGGGCTATTACAGTCGGCGGTATTACAGCCAGGAATACAGCCCAACTCGTGATGAGGCCCTATACTTAAACAAACTACTTTGAAAAAAATATAAAACAGTGACACCTCAAACTATATAGCCGTGGATACTGAACTACACATACCCTTGGCTATCTGAAGTCCTTTGTAGCCCTGGATGTAACTGCGAATATCTGCAAAACAGCCCAAAAAAAGTATTTCCTGCCCCCGCCCCTTGCATCTACCATGTGCCCCCTTATCTGTGCCAGCTGCCCCCACTACCCAGATGGCCTCCTCACCACCTCTGCTCTCTCCCTTTCACCCCTGAGCCCACACTGCTTCTGTGACGCAGTTTGCTTTCAGATGTCAGCAACTCGCAGCTATAACCAAGGCTACAGAAAGCTTTGTGTTGCAAACTCGGTCCCTGGACCCGCTCCAACTCCCAAATTTCACTCAGTGCTTTCTAGCCATCCCCCCACCTCTACTCTGATGGCATTTGTATTTTTGTTTTACCCGCAAATAGCTTTTTACTGCATTTCATTTTCCCATAAACTCAGCTACGACCGCGAATATCTCTCGCATCAAGAGAAAAACAATGTAGCCGTTGGTTCCTTTCTGAAAACCATGATCCTGCAATGAACCATGGGAGGTAGAACTATCATTTTTGGACAAGGGGCACCCCCTTCTCCATCAAATTTTAAAATAACCACAGCACGGAAGTCAACGCTTCATGCCTTAGTTGTTTCAGACTTGGTCCAAATCCGTCCAGCGGTTTGGGCTGTGCACTTTGGCAAAAATTGACCTATTTTGTGTATGGGAAAATTAATGGGAAGTAGACTGTGCGTTTGGAGAAATAATACATACATAGATATATAGATATTTACACTCGGGCTGACCGTATTTTCTTCAAATTGCTATGTATGTATCTAATTTAGATTTGATGCTGTATAATGGTACACGCCAGTTCTGTTCATCAACTAAAACTGTGGGGCGCTCTGTAAGAGGGTTCAACCATTACAATGGGGACAGTGCGATCTGGCAAAATGAAGGCATGGCTGTTCAACATTCTAAAGGATACTCAAATGCATTCTGAGACTTGCTGTCCCATACTAAGTTTTAGCTCTTTAAGCGACCGTGGCAAAATCCACACGTTGTGTTTTTTGTGCTTTCCTACGAACCTTGAATGTATTTGTTGTGCTTCTAAAATAAAGTTGGGTGTACAGATTTTTTTGAGGGGCTTTGCATCATCACTGGCAAAAGGTAATCAGAACAAGAGAATACTTAAAGAAAAGAAGACCAGAAACCTCGTGTGCTGTTGTTCATAGCTGAGGCGTTGTTAGGGTGGGCCTGGGAGGGCTATAGTCCTGTGTCTTTTGGTTGTAGCCCCGGATAGAAGCTTAGGAGCTACAACCAGTAGCAGGGCCAGGGAGGGATCAGGGGGGCAGTCACCCCCAACCCTGGAGCCCAGTGCACCCTCCAGCCTCCCGCCAGCACCCTATTATTGTCCGCCCCCCTTAGCACCAAAAGCGGCGTCCCCTACTGGCTACAACCAGAAGGCTAGCTGGCCTCTAGTCCCGACAATCCCAACATTAGCGTAGCCCCAGATCTTTTCCAGACCTAGCAACACCTCTGGTTCATAGTCTGGTGTCACCTTCATAAGGCTGAATACATTCCTATTTACTGTGCTTCTTTCATTGACATTTTCAATAGAAGAGTTTGGGATACACCTGTTTCTGTATCTACTACCAATGAGCCACTTCTTCAGGAGCCACCTATTCAGGGGTCCTATGTCTAGTAATTTACCAATACCCCCCCCCCTTCCTGGGTTCCTGCAGTCTGTTGGCTACTTCAGTCCACAGGTGACACAGAGATAAGATGCAGTTACCAGACAATCAGATCATCCTGGGCCAGGGTGAGTTAATTAGCCTCTGTGTGCTTATCAGCACCCTGTTTTGTGTCATAGGCCAGATGATTAATCCTCTCGCTGAGCTCAGCGACATCAGTTAAATAAAAAACAGTACCACTAGTACTTACTGCACTCCATGTATCATCAGAGACTTACCGCAAATGTCCCTTCATTAACATCTCCAACTCCATCTGCAATTTCATGGAAAATGTATTAAATCATCTGGGACATTGATTGGGGATTAAATAAAGCTGAATGGAACACGCATCATCTCAACATCGCAGACCATCAGGGAGTATTTTAGCATCGTGATTATACCATGATGCCAGCCTGAACTAATTTGGTAAGTATAAATAGCCAACTCACAAACATCCTGGGTAGCTTTGCATCAGGAAGATAACTCGGATACAACTTCAGAAGTGTCCACATGAAAATGAGGGGGAACAACAATTTCCATTTGCCCCTACATTTTTTCCACTGAATTGTTGGGGGCGTAAATGTTTATGGATAGGGGTGCCCTGACTGTAAACCCATGACGGTAACTTGACACTCTTGGCAACCCTCTATGGTGTATATTGCAGCATTAAACCTGCAAGTATGTTGTTGGGATGGAGATGTGGTCATCAAGGATGAGGTACATGGGAATTTGAGGATCAGACACCCATGTGAATTATTTCCGGTTCTGCCACCATCCTGTTAACCCTTAATACAACAATAAAAAGCACAGGAAACCAATTAGTACAAATTAAAATAATACCATAAACACTCAGCTTTTGCATTGTGATGATTGCTGGGGTCCAGGCAGTCCTCGTCGCTCCATGGGGGTTATGCCATCATGCATTGACTTGCAATGTCTTTGTTACCAAATGATCCTTGGGTTTCTCCTCTGAACATGACTTGCACTTGAGTCTGAACCCTGTCGAAAAGTGCCTTACCTTTTCTAGGGAAGGTCTTTCCCTTTTATTTTTTACCATCTTTGTTAGGAAATCATTGGGCCTCATTACGACCCAGGCGGTAAGGGGTTTACGGCAGCGTAAACAGCGCCGACCCTTACCGCCTGAGTACGAGGTCCCTTAGCGCCATGGAGCTTTTAACACCTGCTTTCAGGTGTTAAAAGCTACGGTGGCGTAATTAACGCCTTCCCCACTCCCATTATGCCCTACGGGGCAAAAATGGGAATGGGGAAGGGTAAATGGGGATTGGGGACTTACCGCCCCGCTGACCTCGGAATGGGGCGGTAAGTCCGCCTACCACCATGGCGTAAACATAGTTTACGCCATGGTGGTAAAGTCACGGCCCAGGCGGTAAATTACCGCCTGGGTCGTAATGAGGCCCATTGTCTGTACGGTACCTGTCTTTGAACCACTTTGGTTGTTCCCTTGGGGCTCCCATTCATCCCTGAACACTGGTGCTACAACGTTGTATCAGAAACTCAAGACGTATTGTAGTGCCCATAGTCTCCCTTTTAAACTCATTACTTCCCCCTCCCATCATCACTACAAAGTATACACACTGTTAGTTTGTTCACAATTAAAGTGTATTTATTCCTAAGGTTAATTAATACCTATTTCTAATTTTATTTGTATTTATATTTTTCATTTATTGTTTAAAGCACAGACCTAGCTCGAGAGCAGTTTAACGCTGTACAGTGTGTGGGTTACCAGCATTTAGGCTGGCATCTTTTAATAATCGTGTAGTGTTGGGAGTTGCGGTCTATGCCTCAGTCAGTGCATAGATTCAGGATTAGTGTTTGGTTAAGTGTTGTTGAAAAATCCACGCTTTGACAGATTTGCAAAATTTGAGAATTGCGGGGGCATTCTAAGCTGATATATGGATTGAGTTCTAGAGGGTGCATAACAAGAGAAGGATTGTTTCCAGATTGTTTGCGGATGAGTTGTGATTCAAGCCAGTTGGTTGATTTGATGCACAAGGTGCTTGTGCCAGCAGATATGTGTAGCTTATCCACCAGGTATACTGGTGTGTAACTCGTGACCGCTTTACAGATGATACATGTAGCTTTGAACAGTTTCTTGGCCTGAAGAGGAAGCCAATTTAGTTCACGTAGGACTAGGGTGATTTGGTCATATTTATGTGCACCCATAAAAATGTGTGCTGCGGCATGATAGACTGGTGTTAGGAGAGCCAAGTGATCCACTGAGAGCCATTTCAGGAGGGCATTTCCTCCATCAATGTGCAATTCCACAAGTGCCTGCACTATGGTCCGGTAGTCCTGCAGAGGGATGAAGGGTTGGTTTTTGCCTTGGTGCAGATTTGGAGTGAGGCCATTTGGGCCTTCTCGGCTACTGTTGATGGTGAAGCCTTAAGTATTTCTTTAATCTGAGAGTTGCAGATCAAATCCTTCTAGGTGCATATCATTGAGCCATATTTGGACGAGTTCTTGTTTAGCGGGGTGCCAATGAGAATGAATTAAGTATTGGAGGAGTTAAGTTTGAGGCAGGCAGTCGACATCCAGGACTGGACGAGGGCAAGGTAATCGTGCAGTTGACTAATGTCCTGTGGACCTGTTACACACATGCACATCTGACTATCATTTGCGTATTGGTGGATGGCTTAGTTGGTATCTTTGAGGAGTGTGCCCAGAGGCTCAATGTAAAGGTTAAAAATGAATGGTGAGAGGATGGATCCTTAGGGGTCTCTGCAGGAGACTGGGCGTTGGTTAGAATGCAACATGTTCTTCTGTTGGCCTTGTGTTTGCCTGAGAGGTAGAAGGTAAACCCATTCTGGACAATGCTAGAGAAATCCACCTTGAAAGTGAGGAGTGAGACGAGGACTAAGGGGTATAGTGTGTCAAATGCAGCCAAGAGGTTAAGGAGGATAAGGAGGCATGAGTCACACGTATCCATGATTTGGAGGGCATCATGCACCACCTGAACAGTGGCTGTCTCGATCCTACACTTGGGGCATAACCCCTGACTTTTAGGAAGTGTAGTTGTTCAATTCTGGTGAGTGGTTGATTAGCAAGTACTTTTTCCAAGATTTTGCTACTAAGCGGGAGGTTCATAATGGGTTGATGATTGGCAGGTCATCTGGTTATAGGGTTGGTTTTGTCAAAAGGGGTCATATGAGACCAGTTTTGAGGGTGTCCGAGAATGAACCTTCAGTGAGGGAGGCATTAATGATGCTGAGGAGTGCATTGTACAATGGGCCCATCAATTGATTAATGATGGAGGGCAGGAATATATTGTCAGAGTAGGAGGGAGGAAAGCTTTTTTCGATGATCAGATGGATTTTCTATTTTTTCAAAGAAAAAGTTGTTGATTCTGTCACAATTTTTTTGAGTGGCTGTCCCCTCGGGGTTGAGTGTGGGTTTGGTACAAACCTTTACTACTTTAAAGGAGGTGAGAAAGTAACAAATCCAGTGACACTGCGCCAAAGGTTTCAAATATAATATGCCAAATCGCATAGAGTTTATTCTGTAGTAGTTCAGCCTGGCACGTGTTTTGAGCAAACATGCTCTTCATCCGAGGCTGATTGAACATTAAGTGAAATTAGTTGTGCAGAATTTCATCTTCCCTAACCCAAACCTGCAGAATTCTAATACAAGTTATTGTAAGCATTTTGCAAACTGCGCACACATCCTTTCAGCCCACAGCACCATATTTAAATAGGAAGTATGAGACATTAAACAGTTTTTTGATTCTAGCATGTATTGATGTACTTGGGAAATCAAAGCGTTTGTATAATTTGCAAATGTAACTTCATGTTTATTCTGGAAATGTTTGTGAAGAAAGTGTTGACATATTGGTGTCAAGACCATGGTTAGAATGACAAGTAGAACTATCAGAGGACTGAAGCCAATGTTTAGGTTTCACCTGTGTGTTGTTTTTTGAAGCAACAGTGGATACTTTGTTGTGTCGTTTCCTTTGCACAGAGCGGGAGTCGTGAAGATAAGGGTGACTGTCTCTGGATGCCACCCTGCCTAATGATAGATAGGGGAACACCCAGAGCCAGCCGCCAAACAGGATAAAACCTCAAGAAGGAAGTAACTTGATCAAGATGACAGAACGAGGCTGATCTACTACAGCAGATGGCAGGGTTGGACTGGGACAAGAAATAGGCCCGGACACCCAAAAAAAAGTGGCCTACTCCTCGCCTGAGAAAAGTGGCCCAACCCTCGCCTCAGAAAAGTAGCCCACCCCTCACCTCAAAAAAAGTGGCCCTCAAACCATCATCCGTGAATCGCGTCAATGGAGGGTTCATGTGTCTGTTGCATGTTGTTATGTTTTGTGTAAACGCTTGAGAAAGTGATAACATTCCTTTTGTTCTTGTTTAAAAAAAAAACATCATCACATAGTAAAATACTTATTTTGCAGAACCAGACTCCAATCATGTCTACTCGTTGCCACCAGTAATGAAAATAGAGTTGTATTCAATAATGATGACACAATAACAACACAACTCATAAAAACTTTGCATACAGTTCTGTGACAGGGTCTACCGCTCCTGGAAATCCTGCTTACAGCTTCATGAAAATCCTGGAAATCACTCAATCAACTTTTATGTGCAACCAGGTCGATTATGTCCGGATTTTGCAATTGGACAAGCACATTCCGCTCCACAGACATGAGCATAAAGGCTTCACATGAGCATATACATGATCTGGCAAGCAAATGCCCATATTGCTATGATTGTGGTGCCCAACACGTCCCCACTCGCGCCTGCACCCTTCTGCTATTGGGCACGCCGTGTATTGCCACCCACCCACGTAGCCGAATGCTGCTACTTCGCCACATAGACCCCGCCTGAACACCTCTAACGACCTGATCCACGCGCTCTCAGCTCATCATTCGGACACCCTATGTTCTGTCGCCAACAATTGTCGGCATCAATATGCTCGCTCATCGCTCTGGACGGCCCCCCACTATGTCAAACAGTTAATGTTGCCTGGTGTATGTTCATTGCTATACTGTTGCATTACTACAGCCAATGTATATGCACATATCAATGTTCATCGCGTGTACTTTTACTTAGGCTAGCACTGCCCTGCATTACTGCAAATACATCCCTGACTAAATTGCCAATTATGTTCATGTTATGACCAACTTGCAAGAAGCCTCACTTTTGTACTTAAGCATGCCACACATGTTAATCTAGCCTATACATGTGCACCTGGCGGCCACCAAATTTGTTAAAGAGTGAACGCTATCCCGCGGCACAACCACTGCTACACTGCCATATTATTGCGTATAATACCTGCATCTATCTATGCTTAACTCGCCCATTATATTGATGCCAGAACCACCTCATATTATTGTTTATATATTGTTGTTTACTATGCTCATGTCATATCCACCTTGCCAGTTATCTTCACTATTATAGACAGCCTTGCATGCTGCATTACAATACCACACTGCCTAACGCCTTTCCACCATTGATTTAAGTGCTTATTAGTCACAACTAGCCAATTACCTGCCTGACCGAGCCATCCTCGACCTTGCACCCACTCGACCACAAACCCCAGCCCTCTCTAGTCACTAGCCATTCACTAGCCACTAACCAGCGACCTGCTTCTCCCGATGACCTCTCTAAGGAGAGCAACGCTGGCCATGGCTACTATCCTCCCTCTACTCCACAACTTTCCACCACGGAACTGTACCAACAAGATTCTTCCACTCTACCCTGAACTCATATCGCCAGTAGACTGGATAAACAGATTTGCCTGCCCGCCTACACCACTCACTCCATGCCCTACACACCTAAGAAACGATCGCTTAGGCTTACGCCTCCTCAACATACCCGCTACCACTAATTTGGACACAGCCTGCCCTACTCTTCTGAGGAATACTAGACTCAGCTATTGCACCAGCCAGAGGCATAAGTCCACTACATGGATTACCAAACAGCCCAAGAATCACTCACTGCAGACAACGCAGCAAACAGCAAACCAGGACTGTACAACTTCCCATAACCAACTACCTACAAGTGTCACCCCGACTCCCACCTCTATTAAGTGTGCACTCATCAATACACGCTCACTGATAGCCCACGCCACCGATGTTGCTGACCTTATCATGGCCAACCACCTAGACTTCATCGCAATCACCGAATCATGGCTCCACCAAGCAGCTGGGCCCACATTAGCACTAGCCATCCCCGACAACTACAACATCATCAGAGCAGACAGAAAAAACGGAGTTGGTGGGGGAGTGGTGCTCATTGCCAAATCCAACCTCAACTTCAGAGAAGTAACTAACACCACATTCCCTTCAGCCGAACTCCTTTCTATCAAACTTCCACTATCGAACACCCAAACCATTCTCCTACACATTATATATAGACCTCCCGGAGCCCTTTCAACCTTCAAAGAGGATATCTCTCTCTTGCTCACCACTAATACCAAACCCAATTCACAAATCATCATCATGGGGGACTTCAATCTGGGACTTAATGACCCAAATGACAGCCATGCCACCTCTCTCTCTCAACGATACCATCACTCACCTAGGCCTAACCCAACACATCAACAAACCTACACATACTAAAGGAAGATCTCTAGATTGGTTAGCAGACACCAACTGCAACCTCTCACTGACGGACATCACTCCTTGCGCTTGGACAGACCATCACCTCATCACCTTTACGATACCGAATTCCTCACCTAATACTGCTCTCCCCACCAGGGTACCCCAAATAATTTCCAGAAAGAATCGTAAAATCACCATAGACAACCTCAAACCCCTTCTCACGCCCATCGCTAAAGCCAACTGGATTGACAACCCAGCCGCATTGGTAGATCTCTACAACAACACGCTAGAACTTGCCCTCAACCAAATTGCCCCTCTCAAAGAATGAAAGGCCAAACCTATTGCCCACACCAACAAATGGTTCTCAGCAGAACTAAAAGATCTCCGTAAGTTTAAAAGAGCGGCAGAAACCATCTGGTGAAAAGCACCCTCCCCGTCCATTAAAGATAAATTCTCAGTGGCAGCCTCTGCCTACAAATCTGCTATCTTAAGTGCTAAAAAAGAGATTTATAACTTGAGAATACAGGACGCCAAATCTGGTACAAAAGAACTATTCTCGATCCTAAGAGAGCTTGAATCACCACTACCACCCACTGAGGACTACATCAAGGATAAAGCCTGGTGCAATAATATCCAACTGGCCCTATCTAACAAAATTGCCCTCCTACAAGCTAAAATAGAGTCTAAAAACCCTCCCTGCTAAAGACCACCCTAGCAGCGACAAGAGTAGTACCATTCCCGACTGCCCCCTTTTCCACTTCTCCCCAGTCACTGAGGATGAAGTTGTTAAGATAATCTCCACACTCAAACCTTCTAACTGTAAAGGCGACCAATGTCCGGACTCAGTCATTAAGGATGGAGTCAAAGAACTAGCACCTTTCATCACCTCGCTGATCAACTCCTCCTTCAAGAACTCAGTTGTTCCAAACAATCTCAAAGAAGCCTGTTTATGCCCCTTCTTAAAAAACCCAATCTAGACCCTAACACCCCCACTAATTACAGACCCATCATGACAGTACCTTTCCTTCTCAAAATTCTAGATAGAGTGGCCTACCTCCAAATACAACAACATTTGGAAGACAACTTCCTAGGCCTGCAACAATCCGGCTTTAGACCCAGACATGGGACCGAAACAGCCCTCCTGGATCTAAAAATCCAAATGGACGAAGCCAAAGACAAGGGCAATCTGGCCATTTTGCTCCTGTTGGATCTATCCGCTGCCTTTGACCTGGTTGACCACCAGATCCTCACACAACACCTCTACTCGGCTGCCGCATTCTCCCAGAATGCCACCAAATGGATTCAGTCATTCTTGTCTGATAGGTCGACTAGGGTCTTCGCCCCCTCAGCTGCTGCTGACCCTGTCCCAATCCATTGTGGAGTCCCCCAAGGTTCTTGCATTTCTCCCACACTTTACAACATCTCCACTAAGCTTCTCTTTGACCGTCTTGACGATCTGGGTGTCAGCTACACTAATTATGCAGACGACAGCCAGGTCCTCATCACACTCACTGGGCGTGATGATGAAGACGTTGCTAAAGTTAATGAAATTTACTTAGAAATCCAAGCTTGGATGGCTACACATAGCCTCTGTCTTAATGATGACAAGACAGAACTGCTCATCGTAGGCTCGCAAGCACGCCTCAACAAATTGGACACCAGATACCAATCCTTCATCATTGATGGCAACATCATAAAAGTCTCTAAAGAGGTCAAAATACTAGGTGTGTACCTAGATTCCACCCTATCACTGAAAAGACAAATAAATGCTGCCATCTCATCTACCACCTACACCAACAAACTTATTAATGCCTGTAGGCCTTTCCTATCCTCCACAAGCTGTCTTACCCTATCCAGAGCATTAATTTTATCCAAGTTAGACTATTGTAACACACTCTACCTTGGCACCACCACCAAAAATCTGAACAGACTCCAGATCTTACAAAATAACGCCCTTAGATGCGCCCTCAACCTCCCACGCAAAGCTCACATCTCCACAGCCAGTAAGGAAGCCCACTGGCTCCCTATCCGAGATAGAATCAAACTAAGATCCCTTGTAATTACACACAAATGCCTGTCTCTGATTGCCCCTCGATACTTATCTGACAAATTCTCCAGACATATTTCATCCAGACCTACCAGAACACCGTACCTGCACCAACTGCACCAACTGCAGATTCCCAAATTCAACCTAAAAACGGCTGGAGGTTCTAGCTTCCCAGTTCTAGCCGCCCAATGTTGGAACACTCTCCCTCTATCTATCAGAGCGGAAACCTCCTTCTGGCCCTTCAGAGCCATGGTGAAATCATGGCCCTCTGTCTAATTCACTTCCAACCTCCTGCTCACTGATCTGATCTCTGCAGATCCCCACAGCACATATTAGACTATAAATGATCCGGACCACCCTGTAACCTGGTCCTATACTGCCTATTGCACGCGTATTACTGTTATCCTATGTACCTTTGAATGTATGCACCTTTGTCGCGAAACGATATGTAACTATGTTGTCCACAAGTTTTTTGCGCCCAGCTACCTGAGGGTTCGGCAATAAACAATCAATCAATCAATCAGTCAATAAATTCAAGGTTGTCCTGTCAGAGGTGGTTTCTTAGGTGGGTTTTAATATTCTTCAATTTCAAAAAACTTCTTTCACATGTTACCTGTGTGCAAGATAAGGTCAAGATGAACTTGTATGCCAAATACAATTGCCGGTAAGCAGTACTAAAAAGTTCATACCTTTTTAGAATTGCATAGCAACATATTGCACAGTTACGGCATGTATTGCATTTCTGTACTACAGGTAGCTCTCCAAAATCTTGTAGTGCTGGATCTTCACTATGTAGGGCTCCAAAGGCATACTCTTCTGGTAGTGTCCTCCTCAGTTTAGTCCACTTACTTGCAAAGTCTGAGAGTTCTTCCCTTAACCCCTGTAGCGTTATGGAGTCATCCAGTCTTTCAAGCAAGGAGCAAATATTTGTAAGAGCATTGTCGGGTAGACTTTCATTGAAATTTTTGGGATCCAGGCATGCTATATCTGCAGCAAGAGATGAGTGGGTTTTAAAACGACTAGTTAGGCTTTGAAGAATGTTGTCCATAATGGCATTATGTACAGTCACTCTAAACCGGTCTTTAGCCAAGGTGATTGGCTCATCCCTTGCATTCATTACAGGCATCCTCTTTTTGTGGGACACTCTCCCCTCTCGAAGTGCAGTTTCCACTCCTTTATCATAGCCTCTCTCTTCCAAGCCCACATTGGCCCATTCTGCAAATTTTTCAGCTGCAGAATAGACAGAATCAAAAGTTCTTGACTGTGCAGCAAGCACTTTTGTAGTGTCCGAGACCATTCTTTGTGCCTGGAAGATGTTCATTCCACTTGTCTGGAGGTACTTAGATAATGGGGTTGTCGAATTAAATACTCTGAGATGTAACTGGGCTGTGAGCACTGTTTGGAATTTGCACAGGGCCTCAGAAAAGTTTAAAGCTTGTTAACGGACGTTTACATTGAATTTATCTGTATTTGAGCCAATATTATTGAGTGCAACAACCACATCAATGAACATTGCTTTGTTTGGGTTATTAAAGGAGCCAAAAACTTTCCGTGGTGCTGCATCCTTTGCCCACCACCTTGTTTCTCCTATTATTTGGATTGTGCGGCCTTCCACAGACAGCTCACGCCACACATCCATCCTTTTGTAGGACTCCCTGAAAAAAACGGCACATGAGTTTAACAGGCCAAACAAAGATGTGGATTCATTTGATGCTTGTGTCCCTTCTACAAGAACAAGATTTAATACATGTACATAGCACCAGACATGTATTTGACATGGGGATTCCTTATTGAGCCAGGATGTGAGACCATTGTACTGCCCCTGCATATTGGATGCACCATTGGTTGAATTTCCAATGTGCTTGCCTAGGTCCAGACCATTATCTTTAATAACACTCTGCACCAACTCAAACAGCACCTTTCCAGTAGACAAAGTGCAGTTGGTTACTGCTAGCAGGCATTCATGTACAGTGTCAGTAACATATCTAATACGTATAGAGCACTGATCAGTAACACTCACATCTTGGGTTGAGTCTATCTGAATGGAAAATATTCCTGCTTCCTTTATTTCTTGACAGATTACCATTTTGATCATTTTGGAAATGGCTTCAATCACATACCCAACTGTAGTCTTTGACATGAAGGTCACAGAAGCACCCCGTCCTTGCCCAGTTTTCTTTTTGGATTTGGTTTGAATGTCCTCAATATGTTCCTTTAGAGGTCTGTCATATTTACTTAGCAGCAGAAGGATTTCAAGGAAGTTGCCATGATCCAGCTCTACGTTATCCAGCTCGGCCTTGGACTCTGATTTTCCACGAAAACTGAGCCCCCTTTTCCCAATGACTTTTAGAACGTCAATAACGCGCTCCAATATGTTTCTCCTTTTTCTGATTTGCTCACTTCGAGCTAATTTCTGTGGGTGAAAGAGTAAACCGCCTATGTCGACCCCTGAAAAGGTCAACATATATGAATCTGTGCAACTCCGATGACTTTGGCCTGTCTCGTGTTCTGCAATGCGCTGGTAAAGACGCCTCCAGTTTTTCATCCCGTTGATAAAAAGACACCTCTTTCCACATTTAGTAAATGCTAAACAAACTTGCAAAAAAGGGCCTTTTGTATTTCAGAGTAACTTAACCAATACCATTTTCCCCCCATCTTTCCTCCAAAAGGCTAAGCTTGCTTTAATGTGTCTATGTTTGGGAGGTTGAATTGGATGGTGCTGAAAGAAATAGTAAAGTTGATCTGGTTTTGGACATTGAAACAAATAGTCTGCCACCTGTAGATCGTCTTTTCATGCTCTGTGCTTCACACCCCATTCCCTGAGTCTTCAGTATGTTGTAAAGCAGATAAAGATTCTTCAGAATGACCAGTACCTGCCACTTCCTCTGGGGGGATGATGTTGTCTCCAATTATTTCTGGCAGACTAGTTTCCGACACTTCCTCCTTGGGAGAATCTTCAATTGTTTGTGACAGACTGGTACCACCACTGGCTGCCACTTCCTCGAGATGGACACCCTCAATTATTTCTGTCAGACTAGTTTCCGACACTTCCTCCTTGGGAGAATCTGCAATTGTTTGTGACTGACTGGTACCACCACTGGCTGCCACTTCCTCGAGATGGACACCCTCAATTATTTCTGTCAGACTTGTTTCAGACACTTCTTCTTTGGGGGAATCTTCAAATGTTTGTGACAGACCAGTACCACCAGTGGCTGCCACTTCCTTGAGACGGACACCCTCAATTATTTCTGTCAGACTTGTTTCAGACACTTCTTCTTTGGGGGAATCTTCAAATGTTTGTGACAGACCAGTACCACCAGTGGCTGCCACTTCCTTGAGACGGACACCCTCAATTATTTCTGTCAGACTTGTTTCAACCACTTCTTCCTTGGGGGAATCTTCAATTGTTTGTGGCAGACTGGTACCACCACCGGTTGCCACTTCCTCGAGATGGACACCCCCAATTATTTCTGGCAGACTTGTTTCAGGCACTTCTTCCTTGGGGGAATCTTCAATTGTTTGTGGCAGACTGATACCACCACCGGCTTCCACTTCCTCGAGATACATACCCTCAATCATTTCAGGCACACTGGTCTCCGACACTTCCTCTGGGGGGGCACCTTCAATGATTGCTGTCATTGTAGTTGCTGCTGCATCTGCCTCTGTTGAGATGTCCCCAATAACTGCAGAGACTCTGGCTTCTGTCACTTTCGTACCTGAAGAAATGCCTGGTCACCTTCCCCCACTGTTCTCCCAGTAATGCCATGTGACATTTTGGTGGTCTGACCTGTAAATAGATCTTCCATTTTTTTGTTTTGCCGGATTTCCTCTTCAATCCGCTTTTTCTTCTTTTCTCGTAGTTTTTTTGCTCCTCCCTTTCTTTTTTTTTAATCCATTTCTCTCCTAAAAAATAAAATTACCTTAAATGGGCATCAGATTCCTGCCTTTAGCACAGTAGGTCTAAGTAACCTGACTGCCAACATCCAAACCAGCATTTCATAAGAAGAAACAAGTGCTTTCCATTAGATCAAAACAAAGCATTTCGAGCCAACGTGAGTGATTCGGGATGGATAATGAAAGAAGTATTGGATCTAACCCAATATAAATAGATTCGAACACCACTTTGAGTGAATATTTTTTTAAATCTTGGAAATGAGATATAATGGTATTGATCATCAATACAAGTTTGTTCAAATAGCCCAGATTTGAGAAAGGCTCTGCTAAGCCGAAACACGTGTTATACAGGGCTTTGCAATTCAATAAAATATACCCAAGCCAAGAAAATCAATTGGCGCAGAAGTCACAGAGGTGTTTTCTATTTTTAATTCCATTAGATCAATGTCAGCATTTCCAGATTTGACTGTTCCCCAGCCTCACCATAACATCCCTCCACAAAAAAGAGAACAATATCCAGCTGGCAGCTGGGTCTATAAAATGCTGAATCTAACAGTAATCCAGCCTCATGCCATTGCATGTTAAATTAACTGGATGCATGCATGTTCTTACTCCTGGCCAGTGGCCTGTCTGACGTCTCAGAAAAAATAGTAAACAAAAAGGAAAGCTGCCTCAGCCTTTTCATTAATTTATGAAAAACACAAAGGACTATGCAGCAATACATACATATATAGCAAGTGAATTCCTATTGCATGCACACAAATGCACACATTTGTGTAATAATTCTACCCTCCACCCTAGTGGATGCTCTGCAACAGGGCCTTCGAGAGTGTAATCCTTGTTTTTCTTTTGCCCTGGCACACATTAAGTCGGGATGCAAATTCACAACAAAATTTGGCCAGATTGAAAGAGGATGGAGACTGGTTCTCTAACTCTAATTTGGGTGTGGAGGAATAAGATAGGAGTTCTGCCTGGTCACTGTTGCTTATAGGCTGAACTGGAGCCTAGGGTGGCCGGGCTCCTAAGGGGTGACAAAAGGTGTGCATAATAAAGGCCGCCAAAGTGGCTGAAGTATGCTATACAGGACCATCTTACATTACACTGCATTGAAGATATACAATCACTAGTGGTTACTTACCCACAGCAGGGATGGGCTCGCCTGGCTGGCTGTTGGTAGCCTGGCTAGAGTGGATACTTGAACAGCGACCTGCCTGCAAAAACAAACAAAGTATAGATGTTCAAATAGACAGCAAGGGGTTGTAAAAAACTCTGTGTGTGTGTGTGTGTGCGTGTGTGTGCGTGCGTGCGTGCGTGCGTGCAAGACAGAGAGAGAGAGAGAGAGAGAAGCAACTGGGGCACTTTGAAACACAATTTACTTGATGTAAGCACCTTACAAATGCACAACAAATAAATAAATAAAATACAGGGAATGAGAGCGCAAGAGAGAGGAGTATTTGTAGATTCACATTTTCGTGAGAAGGAAGGTTGCAATACTACTCACGAGCAGATGGAGTGAGCTTGGGTGAAGGAGGGAATCACCTAGACTTGTGGGAACTTTGTGGTGCAAATGAGCAAGTCCTGGTATGGTGCATATAAAACACACAGCCCAACATGTTAGAAATAAAGTAAATGTATGCACAGCACAGTAAAACAGATGGTGACATTTAAAGTTAGGGGGTATGTGCACGTGTGTGCAAACTGAAAGCATGCCAACCCTTATGCTATGCTGCCAGCACACACTGCTCTCTAGTACCCACTCCCCACCAGAATATGACATTGACAAGCCTACAAAGTAAAACGTGTTGACTTTTCTGCAGGGCATGCTGGCTGCCTGCTATCCTATTCAGACCCTCCAGCTTATAGCGATTTTGCGATCCCGCAAAATGCCACGAAAACAGCCGTTTTGCGCAAAATGCCGCAAAAATGGCCGTTTTGTGTAAAAACAGCATCTTTAAAAAAAATATATATATTTTTCTTTTACATTTTTTTTAAGTAATCTGCAAAAATTACCGTTTAAAAAAAATAATACCCAGGGTGCCAGGTTCTCAACTTTTTTTACACAAGAAATGAAATGCGCTAACACATATCACTTGCGCCCCAAAAAAGTGCAGCCCAATCCACAAGGGACACATGAATGGGCACAATTTATATGCGCGCCCATTCAGATGGCCTTTTTCACCTCCTTGATCAAATAAAGTGGCGTTTCTGTCAATTTAAAAGTGCATCCCTCATTTCCAAGCAAGATGCACTTTTAAATGTGCAGAAATTGTAGGCAACCCTACGCACATGGGATGTGGGGCTGCCACTGCATGACAGGAGCCCTCATTACAACACCGGCGCTAAACCATGGTGCTATTAGCACCATGGTTGCTGCCGGTATTGTAACGAGTCCACCAAGGTGAAATGGGGAAGTACCACCCCATTCCAAGGTTGGCGGGCGGTACTTTCCCATTTCACCATGGCCCTTCCCCATTCCCATTTTTGCCCCATAGGGCATAATGGGAATGGGGAAGGCGGTAATTACGGTACCGCAAATTGCGGTACCGTAATTAGCACCAAGGTCCCTTTCCGGGTCCATTCCTTAATGGCTGGTAAAACCAGCCAACAAGGTGGGAACCAGCAAAGGGAGCTCGTAATCAGGCGCTAAGGGATTACCGGTACCGGTACCCTTAACGGTACCGGTAATCCCTTAGCGCCAGGGTCGTAATGAGGCCCAGGGTCTTTCCTGATCCTGTCATGCATTTCTTTTAAGGTATGAACCGCTGCTGTCGCTTGCATTTCTGTTCCTCAAACAGGATGAAAATGCATTTTTTGGGTCGCATTTTACAGCGCAGGCACCTGGAGGGCCTGCCCCTGTGAAAGGCGCTGGGAGCTTGCAGAACACTGTCGGGAGAGCGATTCTATTCAAAGTACTGGCCATTTTGATGACAAAAATCTGTCGAATGTTACAATTTGACCTATTTCATCCAGTACATCCAGGGGTGTCACCTGCTCCCCATGTTCAGTATTTTTGGTCTAGGGTGGTTGCAGAAGTGTTTTCCCCTTTTTCCTCAAAATTGGAGGTGGGGACAGAAAAAAAGAAAATAACGAAAAAGGGACCCTGCAGAGTCAGATCCGACCCGCGTTGGAGGGACGGATCTGGCACCGCAGGGTTGCAGGGGAATCGGCAGCGACCAAGCAGTTAAGTAGGGGAGCGGGTGGGGTGGGTGTGAAAGGTACATTTTGGGTTGTTTGGCTAAAGTGCAAATCAATTTGCAGCGAAATTGACTACGGTCAATTCCGCCGCAAATAATTACACTTCGGTCAAACAACCCAGAACACCATTCAAGGCAGCTGGCCAGCGCACAATTTGCGCACCAGCTCAAGCCTGTGGAAATACGCCGGTCACCTTTGAGAATAAGGTGACCTGCTCATTTCCAAAAATGGGTTGTCTAAAAATAGCACATCCTCCGTTCTTTTTTTAAATGCCCCATTATTTGAGGAACTGGGTCAAAATCTACATTTAAAGAAAATAAAAAAAATGGTTACACTATGAGAGAGAGGGAGAGTGATGGGTGAGATGTGATGTGATGGGCAAGAAAGCAGAGGGAGAGCAGTGGGTCAGAGGAGGAAGCGCTGCACAAGAGTGCAGAGGAAGCAGTGATGCGGTGGGAGAGAAATCTGAAAGTGAGCAGAGGTACCGAAAGTAGAGGGAGCGTGTGGTCAGTGAGCCAGAAAGCAGAGAGGAAGCGGTTGGCCAGAAAGAGGCAGTGAGCTGCAGATTGGGAAAAAGGATGAGGGAAGAGTGAGATAGCATGGGAGAAAGGATGCAAGATGCAGAAGCAGCACAAAAGAATGAAGGACTGTACATTGCGGGAGGAATTGTAGTGTGTAAGGTGTGAGTTGGGAGTATGATTTGGAGTGTGGCAGGGGCTGGGCAGTGCAAATTGTGACTTGACAGTGTGACCTAGCACGTGAGTATTTGTATGACAGAGTGAGAGGTTAAGTATTGTAAGTTGTAATAGAGAGTTGGTGAGATGTGTGTTGGTGAGAGAGGTGTGTGGGTGTTTGGGGGATTGGAGAACATATAAGGGGAATGTTTTCAGCATTACAATTGATAATGATCAATTTAGTTAATACTATTAAATAGGCATGAACATTAAACCAGAAATGTAGCCAAATCAAACAATGTTCTGCCATGCCAGAGACATCTGGGACTCTTCCTATTAAATTAATACAAAAGATACATAATAATGATACCCTGGCTCTCTTGTAGCCTTGCACTCTGCCTATTTCCTGCAATGTGGCAATCTTACACCCTCCAGTTAATACAAAATGTCCCGCAAAAATGCCGCAATAAATAAAGGTTTGTGCCGCAAAATTTGCCATTTCATGCCGCAAAATTTGCCATTTCATGCCGCAAAATCCTGGAAGGTCTGCCTATTACAGCCCTGGGATGTACATGGACATGGCGCTCAAGTTCAACCAGAGTAAATCTGCACCACCTTTGCTATTCCAGTGCTGCGTGGCCTTCTTGGCTGTACAAGGAGACGCTACCTCCTAAACTCATGGTCAACATGCCCAAAGATCGCCCTTTTGTCCCCCTCCCCACCCCGCTCTATTTTTCGGGCTTGCCAGGCCATCAATAAACGCACCCCTTTCTCCGCTTCATCCCCAAAACAGAGGAGCAGGTCTCTATCCCCGGCGGTGACACCCCCCCAGTCATCACCCCCTGGAAGAAAGTGCAGCGAATCAATCTCCTGACACCCTCCCTTTCTTGTCAGGGTCTGCGATGGGCTGGTCGGGACGAGCAGCCCCCGAGTGTCGGGCACTGCAGATTAGGGCTCCCAGCTGCTTCCCCCGGCCTCTTCAGAACCTCTTCCAATGAATAGATCGGAGCAGGGACGGCGGTGAGGGCGAGGATAAAGGGGGATTCCATGAACACTGGGGGATAGATAATACGCCGCCGCCCAGCACCTAAATGGCTTTTTCATTGGCTATTAAAGTGCATTTTAAGTATTTCTGCGGCGCACGGTGGCAAACATTAAACCCTGCAGGGGGTGCTTTTTGATTTGAAGCACGGCACCCCGTTCCCTCTTCTTCCCCCATTGACTCTCGACCCCCCTCTCTGTTTGGGTACCCAGAGTGCCCCTTAGTTTCTAGTGGTCGATAGCCATGGTGAGATACCTGAGATATTTACGCCCCCCCATGAAGAAAAACCCTCCGCTCCGTGCCGTGACCGTGGGCACTTTTCTTTAATAAAAAAAAACACCTTTTATTTCTTTATATGAGGTCTGGTCGCCTTCCCCCACATTTTAATCGCTTTTCTGCCTTGTTTAAAACGTGTATGTGCTAATATGAACACACTTACACAGGGAACATACATAACGTCTGGCATAATTGCACACACGCATATCCTTCCAACAACACAGGGCAATTGAGTCTCCTCCCTCCCCCATCATATGGGAAAAGAAACAACTGTTTGAAAGTCACAGAATATAAGTGCCTCGGGTCCTTGCCACTGAGAGCTTCTTTTGAACTTTCCCTCTGGCCCATGGAAAGAGGGGGTTTGTCCCTCCCCCCACAACCCCCCCCCCCCCACATTCAAAGATCTGTCTGCGGAAATCCAGCCTCCGGGGCAGATTCGGCTAAACCAGTCATTAAAAAGATATTAGCGGAGCTGTGCAAAACTCCTCTAAGTGGGGGCCCTGCCCACAGCACACGGAGGGTCCCCCCCTTTCCTGCTGTCTGTTCAGACGGGGTCGTGTCCTGGAAGGCGACTGTCGCACACATAAGAATCTTTCTGTATTTATGCTAAATGCTGCCTTTACACCCCCAAGGCCCTACACCCTCCTTCGCCCGAGGCAGGAGCACTTTGCTCGCATAAAACATATGTATTAAAAACAGCCAGGGATGTAGTTATTCGTGACTGGTTACCTTTTCTTTCCTGCATCCCTCTGGGCTCAGAACGCACCCCTCGTGTGTCCTCGGCCCCTTTCCCTTACTCTGAAGTCTGGCTTTCATTTCATATTTAAGGAGCCTTCCTTTTAATGGCATTGAAATAAAAGACAGTGAAGGCAGATGCCTGTGTGTATGTGGGGGGGGGGGGGGGGGGCAGTTCAGGGCGGGGGCAACGAGGTGGGTAGATAACACTGCCTGGGGTTGTTGGATTTCAAAAAGAGCTTATTTATTTTAAAAAGAAATAAGCCGATTGCGAGTGGGGAATAAAGTGTATCACACCAGCCTGGCTCGGAATCCCCCCAAATGGGTCATTTATAGCATCAGTGAAGAGTAGCGGGTGGGGGGATTACCCTTTCCCCATTTGGTTCGGTTGCACAAAGAGGCAAGCTGCTGTTTTAGGGGCATTTATACGACGGGGGGAGAAAGCCCCAGAAAAAAAGCGATCCGCACATGTTTTCTAGAGGTTTAACTCAATGAAGAGTGCATTTTCCTGAGCAAAAAAGGAGGCTACAAAAAAGCCCCTGGTCTGAAAGCAGAGTGTCTGCGCTTGAAAGACTGGGACCGTTTATTAAGGAGGGGCGAAGGGCGCTTATTTGTTGGGATCAAATTTAATTAGCTTAGTACAACGCTCGAATAACAAAGGGCGTCCAATCTGTATCCAATCTGAAGCTCATTTCTAGAGCAGGGCCCCCGCGGGAGTCAAAAGAGGCGCCGGGGAGAGGGGCTTCAGGCAGAGAAGGGTCTCGTGAAGCGAAGTGCAGGTGACTGGCACGCGTGAGAACAACACAAGCGCCTGTGAAAGGAAAGGAGGCCGGGTACAAACAGAGTCTCAACACCTTACTACCAGGGATAAACAAGTGTTATATATCCGCCGTGTCCTGCACGCTCCTTTATCTCCCTGCCTGGTCCTGTCCTGTACACACAGGCAGACGATCCCGGCAGCCCGCCACCGGGAGAGTGCAGACAGAGACAGACTAGACAGCAAGACGGTAAGGGGACCTGTGTGACAGGCCCAGGGCCTACTGAGAGAGTGCAGTGAACCAGCTAGAGGGTAACGGGGACCAGAGATAGGGTTCATTGTATTGGAGACTGGACTACAGAGGAACAGGAGGAGAGAAGGGACCAGACGCAAGATGGGAGAGGGGGGGGAGAGGGGGTGGACAAGAGACGGTACAGTGGGCCCACTGGGAGAGTGCAAAGAAGGGACAGCAAGGAGGAAGGGCAAGAGAAGACAGACGCGGCCTAATGGGGGTCTGGGTCCAGGGGGACTCCGGACAGCAAGAGCCTCGCTCGGTAAAGGGGCCCAGAGGGATGATGGAGACTAGTGCTCCGTGACACCTGGACCAGCTGCCACACCCCATACACCCACCACAGTGAGTGTGATGATTCTTACCTGTTGGCCAATGTCCAGGCTTAGCTGAGAGTCTCTAGAACTTCGTCTTGGTCCGGCCGGACCGGACTTCGGGCCGGAGCCGCCTGCTGCACTGTCTGCGGTGTGGTGTGCGCGGTGGGGTCCCTGCTGGCTGCTGCTACAGACTGCAGTGCTGACTCTGTGGTGTGACGTCGTGCTGCTGTCTGCTGTGTGTCCAAAAATCATCATGCCCAGGATGGGTCAAAAGGCCCAACTATATCCTAGAGCACAGTCGCGTGGACCAGTCCATGGCAACACAGAGTCTGTGAGCGGCCCAGCCCCAGGCACAAGTTGCTTTCAACTTTGGAAAGTGCAACAAATGTGTTGTTGTTACTTCCTAAAGTTGAAAGCAACTTGTGAGAGAGTGAACTGCCGTGGGCCGTCAAGCCCGCCCCCAGCCCTGCAGGAGGCAGCCCAAGGCCAGCCCAGCCTGCTGCAGGTGTTATTATTGTATTATTCATAGCACACACGGAAGCACGCCCTTGCCACTTACCAAGCCCGGCAGGGCGGACCGGCGGGGCGGCCCGGCGGCGAGCACGGAGCACCAGGCACTGGGCGGGCAGTCACTACAAAGTGGCTGCAGTGCACGGCCGCCGCCACGGCGGCCCCATATGCATGCAAATAGTTATTGATGCATGCATGCTGCATGTAATGAAATCATCAAAGTAAGGTAACAACGTGTATGTGTTGTTACCTTGCTTTGATGAATAATTTAATGCTGCACAGACAGTAGCATGGCCCGCCCGCAACGCCGGAGGCATGCAGCGCGGCTTCCGTCAGCAGCTCTGTCCTCACAGCCTTGGCTGTCGGCAGCAGTCCGGCGACGGCGACGAACAAGTTACATTACAAAAAATTGCCCAGTTTGACCAGGCCCGGGCCGCGGCACTCACACTTACATTAAAAAGAAAAAATGGGCCAGCTTGGGCGGGTCTGCCTGCCGCAGCACTGACACTACTCACTGGCTCTGTGGCTCAGCTGCCTGCAGCAGAGCCACGCCAGCGCTGCAGCTATGATGTTATAAAAAACCAGCCCTTGGTGGCTTGAAGGAAAACCACCCCCTCCCCCCCAGGTCCTCAAAGTCCATCGGCCACGGGCCGATCGACTGATAGGGCCAGTCCGGCCCGGGCAGATGGTCCTAAGTAAGTGAATCCAAGGTTTCCAAAACTGTTAGGTTGACAAGACACAAGTTTCAATGGGTCCAAAAATACAGGCAGAAGCAGGTAAGAAAAGTACATGAAAAAAGAATTCCAGGCAAGGACTAAGGGGCTGGAGGGAAGGACCAAACAAAAGCACAGGAAATAACAGGAGATTCTAGGAAGTCAAGAAAACAATATTACCAGGAGCGCTGAGCTAGGGAACAATTCCTTAGCATTGAGGCGCACTGAGCCATGTTTGCCGGGAGCTGATAATAGCTCCAGGAACAGAACGGCATCCGACGCTGACAGCAGAGGGCCATGTTGGAATCGCAAAGCCTTTAAAATTAGGGGGAAATGGCAGCGCCATCTTGGAGTGGAGCTCCGCAATGGTGCGCTGATACGGAAGCTTCCACTTAGACCACAGGGACCAGTGCCTGCACTGGTGGTTCGTGACAATTGTTTGATAAGCGGCAGAAGTGAAATTAGAAGGTCTATTCTAATCTGGAATTAGATTTATTTATTTATTTAGGCATTTATTGAGCGCACCTAACCCAGAGGCCTCTGGGCGCTGGTTACATAGGATTGACGGTTACCTTAGTTACAAGTTTGATATAATTACAGACATAGAACTTTGCATAGGTTCATAGGCTGAGAACACAGAAAAGGGAACAGGGTGTCTGTGGTTTGAAAGGCAGATTGTGTTTAGAAATCACAACTTTATCATCATTTTAGATTTAGGGGTGCGGAGGAGATTTCCATGAGCCACGGCTGTTTTGATTTCTGCTTAACAAGTCTGGTTGCCTACTGTTCCAAAAGGTCAGATGAGGTAGATCCGTGAAGCTGGGTGCCCCGTAGAGGAAGAGGCCAATCAAACCCTGGCAAGTAATTGGGTAAGTGACACAGCTGCTGGGTTCAGCAAGCCAACAGCACTGTTTTGGAATGGTACCCACCTACCTTGGTGTTGGCAGCAGGGTGACCCAATTCATACTTCCTTTCCTTGTGGTAGGGCTTACTTTTGCCCTCAGTTTTGCCAAGCATGTGCCAATTGTCCCTTGGGATACCCATTCTCAGGCGCTGGCTAGAAAGAGCATATATATATATATATATATGTATATATATATATATATATACATATTACAGGGCCTGCGGCAGTGGCCCTGTAATTATGGTTAAGTTGTTGAACTCATAGGAAGAGCACATTTTGGGCAGCTTACAACTTTGCTCTCCCTGGACGAATTCCCACCAAACTTTGCAAAAAAAGAATATGGCCCGCTCTGAATTATTTTGGTAAGTTTGGTGTGGTTTCGTCAAGGGGGAGCAAAGTTATAGGGGGGCCCCACATTATTTAGAAAAATGTTGCTCACACCTACAGCCCAAACCGCTTGACGGATTTTCACCAAATTTGCAGCAGGAGTGGCAGCTTGGTCTCAAAAGAGTTCTTTTTTACATTTGGTGTAAATCAGTCCAGTAGTTTTGTTTAAAACAAGTGTAATGTGGGTAAATAAAATGTGTGATATCTGGCTTAGGTCCGCGGACTCACTTCCCTGTTCGCTCCACGGAAATGGACTCTGATTGGTCCAGAGGGCAGCGTGTTGTCTGCAGACATACGATGCACCCGCTGATTGGCTGCTGTAAAGCGTGAGGTATGTCATATTTTTCCGATACACCCGCCATGTTCTATGCGTGGATATCTGTGGCTGTCCTCAGACAGCATGGCGGGATACAGGGCTTGGAAACATGCTTTGTGTCATTTGGTGTTGCACAGAGGGGCTTGGAGGGGTGGGGGAGCAAAAGAAAGATGATTTGGCGCTATTTGTTTAGGTGGAATAAGAGCGTGTGGGGTGCGACAGACGGTGGACACCACGCTTATCCACAGACAAGGTCTTGGGCGGGCGGCTTATATGGTGAATGCAGACAGGCTTTATCAGGATAGAGGGGTGGAATGTAGATGATATGAGGATGTTTGCATAGGTTAAAAATAGGCCATGCACCCAAGAATCTAGGCACTGGCACAACTACCACAGTATAATATGGCTATGCAACCAAGAATCTGGCCACAGCCATTGTAGTCGTAAGTGTTTGGTGGGCAGTTGGAGAAACACTTTGGGGTTATTTGGTGACTACAAGAGGGCTTGTTAGAGTAGGTGAGTGGAATGTAGATGATATGGCGATATTGCCATTGGTGAAAAATAGAGTTGGCAGTCTATTTTTATGTCTGCAGATGGTGTTTGAATTGGGAAGTTAAGGGCAAGTTGTGGTGTGGTGGTTTTGGCCATTGGCCAAATGCTTGGGTGCATGGCAGTATTATGCTGTGGTGGTTGTGGCCAGTGCCTAGATTCCTGGGTGCATGGCCATAGGTCGTAGGCCATGCACCCATGAATCTAGGCACTGGCCACAACCACCACAGCATAATACAGCCATGCACCCAAGAATATGGGCACTGGCCACACGCATTGTAATAATATGTGTACAGAAATGGAATTCAGCCATTGGAAACAACCATTATAATACTATATGTATAGTAAGTATACATACTGCATAGGCAGTGTATCGTTTTTGGAACATCGTGACAAAATACCGTTGAAGTGGAAATGGTACATTTCATTGATGTTGCATTGGGGGTACAGGTTGACTTTATTGTACATGGTAATGCAGGAGAAATCTTTGCTTATTTCTCTGTGAAAAACATAGCATAATATGTTAGGTAAGGTTCTTCACAATGTCACATTGCATACAATCTCACATATTCATGTACTTTTTATACCCTCATAATTAGTACATTCCAAGTACTATGCTTCAAACAACATTACTGTGCGTTTTGCACAGTTGCTGTGTTTGGTTGCATAACCATTGAGTCTGTGGGAAAAAAAATCCATTTAGGATTTAAAAAATCCCTAGTACATTTATTTGATGTTACGTGTCACACTATGTTTGTTTGAAGTGTGGAGTAGGTTAGTGGATTTTAACTTTTTCACTATTGTAAACTAATATTGCAGTATTATGGGTGCTGTTAGATACCAGTTGGCATATTCTAACTGTTGATAGTTTTATAGTTTTAAAGGGTATGTTTTGAAGGTATAGAGTCATTGCATCGAATTAAATAGCATCGAATGCCTTACCATAGAAAAAAATAAAAAATGCATCGAAAAAAACATTGAAAACATTTTTTAAGGTAAAGGCTTTATTTTAATTGTTACAGGTTTTAAAGGTAAAAAAGGGAGGTTAGGGGGTACCACCCATTAAAAAAAATGCATTTAATGCTTTTCTTCAATGCTTTTTTTTCCTATGGTAAGGCATTCAATGCTATTTAATTCGATGCAATGACTATAAACCTTTTGAAGCACTTTCATTCCTGACGGTGGATTCTAACTATTTCACTATTGGGGAAAGTAACATTGCAGTATTATGGGTGCAGTTAGATAACAGTTAGCGTATTCTAACTGTTGATAGTTTTACAGGTTAGTGACTAAACTTTGTAGACCCTCATAATCAGTACATTTTAAGTACTATGGGTGAAAACACATTAGTGTGTGTTTTGCACAGTTATTTCTGTTTGCATAATCATTGGGTGATTGGGGAATAAATCTGTATAGCATTATCAAAAATGTACGAAATGTACATCTGTTAGCATATTGAAACTGTTTTCCATTTCACAAACAGCATTGTAGCACTATGGATGTAGTTAGGTGCCAATTGTTGTATTCTAAGTGTTTATAGTTTTACATTTCAGAAGGGTATTTTTTGAAGCACTTAGATACCTGTTGGTGTCTAAAGTGTACTAACTTACGATAGTCTTACAGGTCAGTGACTAAATTTAGGTTTAAGGAATATTAAGTAGGCATTTGTTAGATTTGCTGGTTATCTATCTTTTAGAGTAATGGAAGTGTCATTGCATTCAAACCAACCACATGTTTTTTTAATGTATGCAATATAGAGACCTGCAGTGATTGTGGCACCAGTGTGGTAGATTATGCCTACTGTTGTGAAGGTTTTCTTGCCAAGAGATACTTGCCCGTGTGTAAAGCTAGTAAGCTTGCAGTTGTTTTTGGTACCATCTATGTTGTACCTTAAAAGCATTACTATTACATATTGGCTATGTGAATTTATGTGTAAGGTTGAATGATTGTCTGAATTGCATGCCATGATTTGCATTTTGCACCAGCTGATGAAATTGAATGGATTCCCAATTAGGTATAAATACATACACAAATTGTTAATTAGGGACCTGCCCCTGTGCAACATGGTTGCAGAGAGAGCATGTATGCTACCACATGTATGAAATCTGGAAGATTTCATTTATAGGTATATTTCTGCTTTCTATTACTTGCAGTAAGTACATTAGAAATTCTTGTGGATCTTCCCGTTTGTTTATGGTGAATCTTACCATTCCTGCACAGTAGTCCAATTCTTGCCTTTTTCCTGAGACACTGTAAGTGTTGCCAGGATTATTTGTTTTATTTCTATGAAGGACAAGCATTTGCAAGCACAATTGGTCTGAGCTGTTCAATTAAATGTTTTGAACAATTGGTAGCATTGGGAACAGAAGATTGATTGCTACATTTGCATAGCCAGTTGTGTTGGAAAATGTAAATGGACCAGAGAGTTCAGTCTCCTTTTCATTTGCTGGACTTCCACTTGATTTTTTAGAATACATATTTCTCTTTGTTTGTGCTGTTGGATGTGTACTTGCGTTTGCACTAGATAGTTTTGTGGTTGTGCTACTTGATGGAGTAGCAGTTGTTTTTAGTTTCTGTTAGGAAAGATTTCATATTGTACGTAATTTTCCTTCCATGTGGCAACCCCCAAACGTTTTGCTGTTGTTTTACACCCTGATCTAGACTTTGCCAGAGAAGCGCAGCCTTCCGCTACACTGTCATGATCTCTGCTTCCAAAAGATCAGGACTTGCCCGACTCCCTTGGAAGCAGACCCATAACCCCGGTTCCGAGTGCCAGCCAGTCCCAATTGGGACCTTTTGGACCCTGTCTTGGCGCCAGTGGCACCAGGCTCATAAAGATGCCCAGTCCCAGCGCTGGAAGCGCCGGGCCCATAATGCTTGGGTGGACTTACCTGCAGCAGACCATGCTGCTTACTTACCTGCCAGTTGAACCCCTGATCCTCTTCTGTTTGGGACTACTTTTCCTGTTGGGTGGGGCAGGAGCCACTCCCTAGGTTCAGAACACTGGAACTCTTCTGGAAAGCAGGAACTCTTTTCTTACCTAGGCGTGGCTGTGGAAGGAGACACCTAAGCACTACAGGAGGCTATTTAAACCACACCCGATGGATGAATCTTGCTTTGCATTATTCTGCATTCTCTGCAGCAGAACGCTCATCGTGTCTTCTGCTTCTGATCCTGGGCCTAAGGGAACAAAGGCTTACCATCCTGGAATCCAGTCTTCAGCAGCACCTGTAAAGACAAAGAAAGAACAGGTTAGCACTACGGTCTTCAGTGGCAGCGCATCTCTTACCTGGTCCATCGGTTGTCACCAACGCCTCACGCTGCATTCCGGCATCTGAAAGACAAAGGCTTACCTACTCTTCGCATGCTCCGGAGGTCTTCGCACTGCATTCCGGCATCTGAAAGACAAAAGCTTACCAGCTCTTCGCACGCTCCGGAGGCCTTCGGCGCTGCATCCCGCATCTGAAAGACAAAAGAAGGTGCGTTTAAAGACATTGGGCAACTTTATTACTCACGTGCCATTACTCCTTCCCACGCCGAATCCAGTGGGTATTCCAGCACCCTTCAGCTTCTCTAAAGCTCCGAACTTGTACCTGCAAGATAAAAGAGACAGTTAGTGCGCATTGTGAAGCAGGCTACAAGCGCTTACTTACGTGCTTCCAGGCGCTTCTATTCCTCACGCGGGTTCGATCCTCAACTCTCATCAGCCCGCCATCCGCCATCGCCGGAACCCTGCAAAACAAGAGATATCATTACAAAAGACTTTTAAGACATTTGAAGTGCCCAGAACTTACCGTTCGTGCAGTTAAAGACGGACAGCAGTCCTCTGAGGTCAAGAGGCCTGCACCCTTATCCAGTGAAGAAACTGGTTACGGCACCCTGCCCCGAGGCAGGTGGAGAGCTCAGCGTTCACTTACCTAAGGTGAGGGCGTTAACCTTTGGGGTTCTACAGGAGAAGAGAAAGGGAAGAGAGAGGCACCCAATAACCCCAGTTCATTAATCCCATATTTTCTATCTGCAGACATCTTACTCTTCGAGTCAGACATACAGTGCACAGAGGTCCAGCCCAAAGAGCCAACCGTGTGTTACACATCTCCTTTGAAGATACGGCATTCACCCAGTCAAGACCGGCGCCTCTGCGGGAATCAGGTGAGCGTTACAGAATGCAAAGCCTACCGCAAAACTCCCACCCAGGCGCTATGGAAACCTCGGATACCGACCAGCTAGCCCAGTTACTTGGGGAACTAAGAGCAGAAGTGCATGCAGCCCGTCAGGAAACGAATGCTCTAAGAAGGGAACTGATTATTTCCAAGGAGCGAACAGACGATCTCGCTAGACAATTGCTACAGTCACAAGCCGGACAAACTCCATAACCCGCATCAGGGGCAAATCTTCCTTCAACATCCTCTACGAACCCAGTGCAGATCAACCTACCTAGGAATGTACCTCTGGCTCCGCCCGAAAGATTTTCTGGTGACCCAAAGAGGTTTGCAGTATTTATTAATCAGTGCCGGTTGCACTTCTTATGCCGGCCAGCAGCCTTTCCAACTGATCAAGCTAAGGTAGCTTTCGTGCTTTCGTACCTTTGTGGCAATGCGGCAGACTGGTCGATCCCTCTAGTTAATCAAGATGATCCGGTTCTCCGTGATTTTCAAGCTTTTCAGCTCAGTATGGAAAAACTGTTTGCAAGACATTCACAGGGGCAGGCCTTGGACAATGAGCTCCTTTCATTGCGACAGGGTAATCAAGACCTTTTGGCTTATATTGCGTCTTTCAACAGACTGATAGTGGAAACTCGATGGCCTGAGGACAAAAGGATTACGCTGTTTTATAGAGGTCTACGTGGAGAGCTCAAAGATGTGTTAGCCCAAGTAGTGAATCCCCCGGAAGACTGTTCGGACTATATTGACTTAGTCGTTCAAATTGACCACAGACTGCAGAACAGGAAGGCCGATCGTTCTAAGTTTGATGCTCGAGTATTTTCCAAACCACCAACTCCTACCAAAGGAGTAGACTCCGAGGAACCCATGCAAATAGGGGGCCTGAAAGGACCACTAACACAAAAGGAGCGGGAAAGGAGAAAACAGCTGCAATTATGCCTCTATTGCGGAAACTCGGGGCACTTTCTTCGAGACTGTCCGGTGAAACCAGCCAAGAAGGCAGTAGGAGCTGCAGTTACCAGGGTCACAAACTCTGAGCAGGGAAACGACCTCGTCCGACAAGAATAGAGGTCCTCTTGCCGAGCGTTAAAACCAGTTCCGTGACCTCGCATTTCGTGATACCTATGGTCCTCATTAGCCCTGAACATCTGGATGGATTACATGCGATTGAAGCTTACGTCGACAGCGGTGCCATCGGCAATTATGTGGATCATGAAATGGTTTTGAGGATGAATCTGACTCTTTGTCCAAAGGCTGTAAAGGACGTCATTACTACGGTGGATGGTACGGAGATAGCCTCCGGACCAGTAACGCATACCACCCAAGAAGTGACGCTAGTAAGTCAAGATGGACACCATGAGAAGATCGTGTTCGATGTGATCAAGGCCCCTCAGTTCCAGATTATTCTAGGAATTCCTTGGTTAGAGAAGCACAATCCTCAGATCGATTGGCGAGCAAGAACGGTTCAGTTTCCAGAATGTGTCTCTACTTGTCACCCTCGACCTGGTGTTGCACTGGCAGCAATTTCCTCGGAGGCTCCCCAGTTACCTCCTGAATACCTAAAATTCCAAGATGTTTTCCGGAAGGATCAGGCTAACTCTCTACCTCCTCATAGGTCTTATGACTGCCAGATAGACCTGATACCTGGATCTACTCCTCCTTGTAGTAGAATTTATGCCCTCACCGAGCCTGAGAAACTTCACCTCCGACAATACCTGGATCAATACCTAGCGAATGGGTTTATTCGTCCTTCCAAGTCCCCTGCTTCCTCAGCTTTGTTCTTTGTTCCAAAAAAAGAAGGGGACCTTAGAACTTGTATAGATTATCGCGCCCTGAACCAGATCACCGTTAAGAATAGATATCCGTTACCTTTGATCCCTGAACTCCTGGACCAAGTCAGAAAAGCATGCATATATACAAAGCTGGATCTTAGAGGAGCCTACCACTTGGTACGAGTAAAAGAGGGCGATGAATGGAAGACGGCCTTCCGCACCAAGTATGGGCTATTTGAAAATCAGGTCATGCCCTTCGGACTTTGCAATGCCCTGGCCGCCTTTCAATATTTTATGAACGATGTCCTCAGAGAGCTCATAGATGTGTGTGTTGTTGTTTACATTGACGACATCCTCGTTTATTCTTCATCGGAAACTGAACATCAGAAACACGTGAAAATGGTCCTCAAAAAAAAGAGATTGCGTCAACACAAACTTTTCGCTAAGTTGGAAAAATGTGTTTTCAACGTGACTGAAGTTGAATTCTTGGGATTCATATTATCACCTAGCGGAGTGCGTATGGATTCAAAGAAGGACGATGTAATTCTCAAATGGCCATCGCCATCCTCCGTAAAAGGTGTTCAAAGCATGTTAGGCTTCGCTAACTTTTACCGCAGGTTTATCCCCGAATTCTCTCGAATAGTCCAGCCCATCACCGCCTTGTTAAAGAAAAACAAACGTTTTGAATGGTCTACCGAGGCGGAACAGGCTTTCCAGAATTTGAAGACTAGATTTATCTCTGCACCGACCTTAAAACATCCTCGCCCAGAACTCCCCTACATCGTTGAAACTGATGCTTCGAGCCTTGCCATGGGGGCAGTTCTATCACAAAAGGACCCAGTAACCAATCAGTTGCATCCCGTGGCATTTTGGTCCCGCAAATTCTCGCCTCCTGAAATCAATTACACTATTACTGATAAGGAACTTCTAGCTATCAAGTCCGCCTTTAAGGCTTGGCGGCATTATCTTCTGGGGGCCCGACACACCGTTACTGTGATTACAGATCACCGAAACCTGCAATATTTGAAAACCGCAAAAGCTCAATCCTCTAGGCAACTCCGTTGGGCACTATTCTTTGCCGAGTTTGACTTCATAATTACCTATCGACCTGGTACAAAAAACGGTAAAGCTGATGCCCTTTCTCGGATGGGAGTGGAAGAACATTTGATCAATCCTAAACCTGTACCTATCATTCCCGAACAAAGAATTCTAGGTGTAATCGCCACACAATCCATAGAGGAAGTTAAGGATAAAGCCAGGCTACTGGTAACTCCAGAAGACATACAGAATTGGCATCTGCAGGGAAAGGACTTTACGGTGAAGGACAACCTATTATATTTCCAAGAACGGTTATACCTGCCCAGCACAGATTTACAGAAAAAGGTAATCTCTTGTTATCACGATTCTTTAATGGAAGGACATCCCGGTATGACCAAGACCTCGGAAAAGATCAAGCGCTACTTCTGGTGGCCGTCTTGGAAAAAAGATATCAGAGACTTTATAATGTCCTGTGGAGTATGCGCCCAAAACAAGAGTCAAAAGGAAAAACCAGCTGGCCTCTTACGCCCTATTGACATCCCGCCTCGCCCTTGGCATACGCTTTCTATGGACTTCATCACCGATCTACCTCCATGCTCCGGATACAATACGATCCTAGTAATCGTGGACCTATTCTCCAAGATGGCGCATTTCATTCCACTCAAAGGCTTACCAACAGCAGCAACTCTGGCCCGAGAATTTCTCGAAAACATCGTCCGACTGCACGGTTTTCCTTCAGTTCTAATTTCGGATCGAGGTAGTCAATTTATTTCTCATTTTTGGCGAAGTTGCTGTGGGTCGGCTCAAATTGATGTGAGACTTTCGACCAGCCACCACCCTCAAACCGACGGACAAACCGAGAGGACCAATCAAACTCTGGAACAGTATTTGCGCTGCATGCTACAACAAACTAAAAAAACTTGGAAAGATATCCTTTGGATAGCCGAATATGCCTACAATAACTCTGTCCACTCGGGAACTGGGAAGACCCCGTTTTTTCTTTTATACGGTAGTCACCCTCGAACCTCGGAGTTGGATCCACTCCAAGATCTTGGAACACCAGCAGTAGACCACCTGCATTCTACAATCACCCAAGCCTTTAAGGAAGCCGTTTCTCACCTTCAAAGGGCTAAAGAACAATACAAGAAAGGAGCAGACCAACATCGGAAGGAAGCCCCCCAATATCAAGTAGGAGATCAAGTCTGGTTATCCACCAAATATCTACCTCTAAAAGGACCACGCACATTCAATCCAAGATACCTTGGTCCCTATTCCATCACTACCTTAATAAATCCAGTAGCGGTCAAGTTGGACTTGCCCCCTCACATGAAGATACATCCGGTCTTCCACGTCTCTCTATTAAAACCCGTGCAACCTCAAACCCGACTAACTACATCTCCAAAACCTATTCTAGTTGATGGAGAACTTGAGTTTGAAGTCAAAAGCATCCTGGATTCCAAGATCTCCAAATCTAAACTATTTTACCTGATTGACTGGAAAGGCTACGGTCCCCAAGAAAGATCCTGGGAACCTGCAGAATATGTCCACGCGCCTCGTCTAATCAAAAGATTTCATCGAACATTTCCTAACAAGCCCAAACCCCGGGAGAAGCCCGGTTTGGGAGGGGCCTTGAGGGGGGGTGCTGTCATGATCTCTGCTTCCAAAAGATCAGGACTTGCCCGACTCCCTTGGAAGCAGACCCATAACCCCGGTTCCGAGTGCCAGCCAGTCCCAATTGGGACCTTTTGGACCCTGTCCTGGCGCCAGTGGCACCAGGCTCATAAAGATGCCCAGTCCCAGCGCTGGAAGCGCCGGGCTCATAATGCTTGGGTGGACTTACCTGCAGCAGACCATGCTGCTTACTTACCTGCCAGTTGAACCCCTGATCCTCTTCTGTTTGGGACTACTTTTCCTGTTGGGTGGGGCAGGAGCCACTCCCTAGGTTCAGAACACTGGAACTGTTCTGGAAAGCAGGAACTCTTTTCTTACCTAGGCGTGGCTGTGGAAGGAGACACCTAAGCACTACAGGAGGCTATTTAAACCACACCCGATGGATGAATCTTGCTTTGCGTTATTCTGCATTCTCTGCAGCAGAACGCTCATCGTGTCTTCTGCTTCTGATCCTGGGCCTAAGGGAACAAAGGCTTACCATCCTGGAATCCAGTCTTCAGCAGCACCTGTAAAGACAAAGAAAGAACAGGTTAGCACTACGGTCTTCAGTGGCAGCGCATCTCTTACCTGGTCCATCGGCTGTCACCAACGCCTCGCGCTGCATTCCGGCATCTGAAAGACAAAGGCTTACCTACTCTTCGCATGCTCCGGAGGTCTTCGCACTGCATTCCGGCATCTGAAAGACAAAAGCTTACCAGCTCTTCGCACGCTCCGGAGGCCTTCGGCGCTGCATCCCGCATCTGAAAGACAAAAGAAGGTGCGTTTAAAGACATTGGGCAACTTTATTACTCACGTGCCATTACTCCTTCCCACGACGAATCCAGTGGGTATTCCAGCACCCTTCAGCTTCTCTAAAGCTCCGAACTTGTACCTGCAAGATAAAAGAGACAGTTAGTGCGCATCGTGAAGCAGGCTACAAGCGCTTACTTACGTGCTTCCAGGCGCTTCTATTCCTCACGCGGGTTCGATCCTCAACTCTCATCAGCCCGCCATCCGCCATCGCCGGAACCCTGCAAAACAAGAGATATCATTACAAAAGACTTTTAAGACATTTGAAGTGCCCAGAACTTACCGTTCGTGCAGTTAACGATGGACAGCAGTCCTCTGAGGTCAAGAGGCTTGCACCCTTATCCAGTGAAGAAACTGGTTACGGCACCCTGCCCCGAGGCAGATGGAGAGCTCGGCGTTCACTTACCTAAGGTGAGGGCGTTAACCTTTGGGGTTCTACTGGAGAAGAGAAAGGGAAGAGGAGAGAGGCACCCAATAACCCCAGTTCATTAATCCCATATTTTCTATCTGCAGACATCTTACTCTTCGAGTCAGACATACAGTGCACAGAGGTCCAGCCCAAAGAGCCAACCGTGTGTTACACATCACCTTTGAAGATACGGCATTCACCCAGTCAAGACCGGCGCCTCTGCGGGAATCAGGTGAGCGTTACACACACTCCTCTGGGCTTTCTCTCCATTCTTACGGGGAAACTGACATGCCCTTAAGACAGTCAGTACCGGGAAACGTTGTTTTCCGTAGTCCTTTTCTCATGTCGCAGCTTTCGCGCAACATGGCACAAGAGGGCACTGTAAGCTAAGTTACTGCACTCTTGGGTCTCTAGTCATTCTACAGGCTCTAGAAACTCTCAATGGATTTATAACGAACTGTGCAAGTATGTCACGGACGGGACTGGTGGCAGCGATCGTTTCTTTGTGTTTTGATCTCCCTTTTGCCCTGTTAACCGCGCTTCTCACGGTTGGCCAAAATGGGTGGCCTGGCTTCCAAAATGGCCATGCCATGAGGTTCTTTGTCCTGTCCGCTGACCGTCTTGCTCCTTCACCTTCCCCAGGTCGAGCCGACCCAGGGCCATCCTTATTTGGGCATGTACTTTCCCGCGAAACACAGATGCTTTCGCAGGCTTCTACAGGCCTGTTGTGAGCCTCCAGGATGTGGGCTGGGATGTCTGGTCCCAATACACATCTTGGGTGCCAGAGAGTCTAGTGTGTCTTGAATGTCTGGGACCACCGTGGTCTGTGATAGGTCCACGTATGGTGTGAGTGTTTTGTGAGCAGATCTCCCATTGGGTCCTCTCCATTTCCCTGGAACCCTGGATAAGAGGAGGCTGGAAACACCACTACCATGTTGATCTCCTGAGTTCTCACGAACAAAGGATAAAGGAGCCAAGTATCCTGCAACTAAGAAGCTGAGTCGAGGAATCGCTGGTGACCCGCTGAAGGTTTGGCACCCTGCACTGCTGTCGTTCTGTGAGACCCCTATGCCTCTGATCGAACCTTTAGAATAGTTGGAATAACTATTCTCGGCATCTTCACCAACTCCTATACGTAAGCCTTCGGAAGCGTCCCTGGGCCATCCAGCGGACTGACCAGCCGACACAGGAACCTTGCTCTGTTACCGCTGTCTGGCTGCTGCTGAAAGCCGAGCCCTCGACACTCTCACATGCTTTGTACACTTGGCGTTCCCAGGTCTGAAGTGAGAAGTGTACATTGGACCTGGAATACAAGCGGCTGCCGAGTTGCCCTGCTGATGTAACCATCTGTGTGTGTTCGCTGCGTTTGGGACACCCTCAACCCTGACTTCTGCTGCTGCGGAATCTACATGGCGCTGAGACGTCCCTCTGATCGCATCTGAACCTGCCAGCGAAGAAACTAACTCGGAGAAGCCTGGATCTGCGTGCATCGGGGACCGGTGAGTAGTCAATACCCTGAATCGGTCTGCCTCCTGCAGAAGCCTGTGGCTTTCCCCCGGTGTTGAAAAGCAGCACCCCTTTCTCCGTACTCGCGCCCTGCTTCTGCCCACAAGTGGAGGCTGCACTTGAGTCACGGAGGTCTGTTCGCCATCATTTGTTCACCTCTCTGAACTGCCTGATTTCCCCGAAGAGACACTCCTTGGTCCGTTGGCACCCGCATATGCAGGTACTTTTGAGCACAAGGCTTCACTCTTCGTAGGGCTCGGACTTCCTCCTAGTTAGGTGGCCTCTGATGTCGAACTGGGTCTAACAATTACTTGCACTGCCTGTTTTCCTCCCCATCTAGGTGGTCTACATATTTCTTGCTTATAACTCTTTAGACCCCTTGGCATTGTATATATACTGTATTGATTGCGATGTGTTGGTTTACTTGAGTTTTATCGTCATTCTTTACTACGGTCTATGTTACAAAGGCCTTGTAATAAAGGTGTCTATATTTTTAATGTAACACCCGCTTGGAGTAATTTGTAAGCGTCCTTGCTTTGTGTGGTCATTGCGGGCTTTCAGTTACCCTCACCCCTCTTGAGACCTAGTCTTGGCCGCCGCCATCGCTACCCTGATTGGTCTGGCTTGTCCAGGGTTACCCTGTTCCAAGAAACTAGGCTGGCCTTCTGAACCTCTGCCCCTCCAGGACAGAGTTCAGAAATCCATCTTAACAGTTTCCTTGGTGGTACAGTTAGGAGATCTCTTAGAAGTTCTGTTACTTTTCTTTTAACAAGTTTACCTTGTTGAGGAACTGGGTAGACATCGAGATGGGTTGTGTAGAGTGCACGTAGTCTGTTGTACTTTCCGATGCAAGGGTTGTCAGCCTTGACTTTGTTTGCATCAACATTGACTAGAAATTATCGTTCGAGGGTACGTAGACTTGACAGTGCTACATTACTCATACCTTCTTTAAAGACCGTGCTGCCAATGTCAATCAATGCCTGATCTAGGGTTAAATCCTGCGATTTATAAATAGTGACTGCATATGAAAGAGACAGAGAGAATTGTTCTTTGCGTACATACATGTCTTTGAAAAGAAGGAATCATGCTGTTGGGCAACCTGTACTTTTAACTTCTGAAAGATTGTCAAAGTGGATGTTGACAAACTGAATGTTGTTGTCATGTGGATACATCTGGAAGCCAACAACTGTACCAATTGCTCCATTAACTAAACCTTGCACCATGTCAAGGTTACATTTCAGAATTACTCTACAGTTTAAACACAACGTTAACATTTTCTCCAAACCAGTTATGCTGGAGATACATTTTTCTTAGCTATTCAATCATGCTGTTGCTTGTTGACACATAGCGAGCGTCATGTCATGCACTTCCAGTTTGTCTGTGGAGCTAATATGCACTATTGGTTGCATTAATTTTTTTAACATTGTCTCATTGAATTGCGTACAGCTTGCTAGGGTTGGCGATAAGGACATACATTTTACATTTCTTTGGGCTAATTGTTCCATGACATCAGGAGCAGATGTGTCATGCCCATATAGCTCATAGATGAGTCTACTATATAAGATAGATTGTTGATCTTTAGAAAGAAGACCAGTCCTAATGCTTTTTAAAATGTTAGCATAGATGAGGTCTGCAGACTGACACATGTTTTGTGTTAGTTCACTGTATTGGAAATGTTGCCAGAGATTTACATTTCATGTGCTGCCAACTATGTTCTAGCATTGTTTGTGTCCTAAGGTTTTAAAAATAGGTTCACCTTCCACTTGTGTTAATTGTAGGAGATCTAAAAAAAAATGTGTTTTCCTCCAAAGAGTTCATCGTAGTCCATTTTAAAGACTTCTTGTAATCATAGGTGAATTAAAGTCAACATTAGGTTAGAGACAATGCTCACACTATCTATTAGGAGCATTTTCATTTGTTTCAGAATTCTGCGTAGTTCAGTAGCAGCTTCTGTCGATAGTTTGTAGTACTCTCATTTGTTTTTGTGTTCTACTGGAAGGCGCAGTAGTCGTGTAAAGTAACACGTCCTATGTTGTAGGTAGCTATACCTGTGGGGGCTGTTTGGAAGAATTTGCTGATAGTTTTTAATAAGAATGTTTTTCCTGAACCAGCTTGACCACTTACATAGAGGAGTACAGGTTGATAACTTTGACAGCTACAATTGTTACTTTCATTCCGCAAACCATGTTCAATTTCCAAGAAAATGTTAATTTGCTCATCATTGAGTTGTGATTTGAGCAGTGCCAAGTTTTCTTCTGATTGCTCATATTGATACAAGGTGTTTTTTACTTGAGTCATGGCTAATTCTGCTTCATTTACTATGAGTGGCTCTCCAAGTGGTTCTTGGCTTCCTGCAACACAAGGTTGACTGCCCTCAGGAGTGTCTTCATTTAGTTGTGCGTGAACTTCTTCCTCTTATTGGCCTTCATTGTCCAACATGTATATGTATTGCTTGAAATTGACATGTGTTATACTGCTTTCATTTGCATTGAAAGCAGCTTTAAATGAGTCATGGGTGCCAAACAAATCATCTTTTCTCCATGGTTTAAACAGTTGGAGTAGGGACATTTAGTAAAGTTCTCTATGTTGAGGAGTTTTAAATGATAACCTTATATGATTAATTAGGCTGGGTTTGGTAAGTTTAACGAGGCTGCCTTCCCGAGTTTTGTGTATGTATTTTAATTTTTTTTCATCTTGTTTAATATTATTCTTGTAGGAGAAATGTTGGGCTTTGTGGTATAGGCACATGTTTTCCAAAGCAGTACTTCTGTTTGGGTAGTATGTGTCTAATACATTGTTTTTCAAAATGTCCGGGCTGCTGGGATAATTTTTGGCTATTGTTTATATGTCTTGGTACAATTTCATCACTCTTTTTCTGGATGCAGCAGGACCAAGGCTTAGTCAGTCTATGTGTTCAGATTTTCAATATAAGACTGTGCATGTTAAATGGACTGCAGTTTCACAGCACCCATATTCTCTATGGGAGATCATTTTTATGCAGAAGCTCTACAATTTTTGTGACATTGTTTTGTCAGATGATATGTCAAACCAGAGGTATTTTAGCTCTGTTTTCTCAGCTTATGCTAGGTAGGCTGTGACATATCTTGCAACAGCAGTGGAATTGTCTGCAATGTATTGTATATCTATGTTTGCATTCCACAAGAGGGCAACGATTGCATTGTAATCATTGATGTACTTTGAGGCTTTGTTTCTTTTAATGCAGTATGTATTTTTAGTCGATGTGCGTTTCACACTGTGTCTAACAGAAGACATGAAGCTGTTTACTTGTCCTTTTGCTGAAACTGGAATCCAAAGCAGCATTTGGTATAGTATTTACCTTTGTTTTTATATCTGTGTCTGCAATATTTGTCACATTTATGTTTTTGGAAGCGTACAATTTGTGTATGTAGCTCACTATGTGTGTTTCTGAAGGGATGTCACAGGTTACATATTTGTGAATAAACTACAAAACAGTGGCATCACTGTCATGACAAAATGTAAGAGCATCTTTTATCCATAAAACATGTGGATGTGTGGGGCTCCTCTGGATTGATATCCTTTTCTCCAAAAGAAGAATTCCACTTTTCCGAGGGGACGAATTGTTTTATTACAGATGAAGTGCAGCATGGCAATAAAGCGGTGGTGAAAGTATCTTGATACATTTACAGGGTCAAGAGAGCAGAGTTCTCCTGGTGCTTTTATGCCTATCCCTTCTTAGTTTTAGTTTGCTATACGTAGGACGTCTTGCAAGTCCTCCCATGCATATTCTGCACATTTCAAAGTGACAGACCATGTGGGTGGACCAAGGTTCTGTAGCAAACACCATACATCAGCGTGAGGTCAGAACCAGTATTTCTTTATACCATGCATTTTAGCCAGGAGATTTGGGATACTTGACTGCAAAACTTCATCTTTGTCTTTTATCCTTGGAAGTAGTTGAGTAGCAGACATGTTTATAAAATTGGAACCTGTTTTCAAGGAGTGTGCAACACTGTAAAATAGAGTTGCTAGTTCACTTTCAAACTTGAGGCGGAATATGTATTCAACGTTTTGTCTGAATCTGGGGTCTTCAGAATATATTCGTAAAGAGCAGTATTCTGATGCTGTTATTTGTGTGAATTATTCATTATATCTTCCCCCTTTTCCTGAAGAAAGAGTAGAAGAAAGGCTTGTGGTTCTACACCTTTTTCCTATATGCTGATTGGAGATCCTTTGGCTTGACACATTTCATTTGTTTCTAGTGCATCATTTATGGTGTCTTTGGAGTTTAGTGGGTGAATTGTGTACTAGTCTAAAATATTGGATGCTGTAGTAGGATCTACAAGTTCAAATTGGCCAGTTGGTGAGGAATCCTGAATTATTTCAGTGGTTTCCCTTAGGTTTTGTTCAATGTCCATTTCTTTGTAGTACTCATTGTTCTCTTTAAGATATTCTAGGGCTTCTCTAACTTTGTGTAAGTCTACTAGTTGTCACCAAATTCTTTTGTCTTTCATTGTACACCATTCACTAGGATAATCAAAGATTGATCTATTGGCTGTTACACTCCTAGACTGTCTACATTTTCTTTAAGATCTAATGGCAAATAAACTACTTTGCCACGAATGCCTTTCAGTAATTCAGAAGTAGGCAATTTGGCTGTTTTGGGTTGAAGGCGTATTATAGCTGAAGGATTTGGTTATTATCAAGCTTTGTATTGCAGTATGTGCAAAGTATTAAGGGGTTGGTCATTTCATATTTGTTTTCTGCTATAAGATAGAGAGCTAATTGGAACCATTAGGATTCCTCATTGTCTTCTATTTTGTACATTATATCTTCAGTTTTGGTGCTCTTTTTTTATAAAAAGTTCTGCGACAACACACACATATTTGGTTTGGTACTTCAGAAGATGTGCTTTTAAACTTTGCTATTTCTTTTTAGTACGTGTTTATTAGAAGATTGGCATTTGTAAGGTTTTCGCTACTCTTCTCTAAAGTTACTGGATTTTCTAAGTGATCTTAACTTCCAAAATATTTACTTTGGATGTGGTCTATTTGTTGAAGGAGTTCTATGGCTGTGCCATTTAGGAGAATGTTATTAAAATGTTGCAGTTCTAAAGCAGGACTTTTTGCATAGTACAGTCTCTGGGCAAGATTCTTTTTTAGTAGAATTGTGTGTTACTAACATTTTAATGTGGTGGAAGGTGCTTTTGCAAGCATGTCCTGAAATGTATGCTAATGAATGTCCTTGTAGTGCAGTGTATTTGCGCACTGGACAGGAGTCCATGGTTTGCCAAGTTTGTAGTCTAATTTTCTCTTTTACTTTCACAGAATGATTGAGGAATTAGTGCAAAGATGTGAAGGATTGTTTCCGTACATTACACATTGAGGTGCAGGGACATTGGTAGAATAGACAGATTGGTTCGGTGGAATGAAGAGTTGGTCGTACGTTCTTTGAGGAAATATTTTCAATGAGGGTTTCATGTGCCATAGTGGGGTTTTCTACCATTTCATACCCTTCCCAAGTGCTGTGTATGGCAATTGGATTTTTCTGTTCTTGTTTATGTACCTCTTCATTGAAATATGGTTTTGTGCTGCTTGTGTGAGTCCATTCACCTGCACATACGTTTACAAAGGTATCTATGTTGACATTGTGCTTTGGTTTGGTGGAATGAAGAGTTGATTGTAAGTTTGTTGGGGACATTTTTTCAATGAGGGTTTAATGTGCCATAATGGGGTTTTGTACCATTTCATACCCTTCCCAAGTGCTGTGTATGGCAATTGGATTTTTCTGTTCTTGTTTATATACCTCTTGATTGAAATATGGTTGTGTGCTGCTTGTGTGAATCCATTCACCTGCACATAATTTTACAAAGGTATCTATGTTGACACTGTGCATGTTTAGAAGCACTTTTTGTAGTTTACAGATTAATTTTGTTAGTGGTTTCGTTCTGTTAAAATTGATATAAACAATTTTCATTTCAGGAGCATTGCACTGTCAATGAGAGCTTCCAGGATTAGTCTTCTGCAGTAATTTTCCAGGGTTGAGCATGACATTTCTGCTGTTATTATAATATTGTGAAGTATTCTACGGTGAATTAAATTTTCGGAATGCTTAACTGTGGCTAAGTTAACATTGGTAGATGTAGTGCTAGCACTATTAGTAGTTTCATTCTTCTTAATACATTTCTTTTTATTTTTACTTTTTGGAAGAGGGGCCATAGATTGTTTTACTGCTAGCTGGTTCAGTTTTGTTGACTGACTATATTAGCTGTTTTGTTTGAATAGTTGCTATACATTCTGCTAGAGGTGGATGAGTAATTTGCATGCTTTTAGTTTTATCTGCTCTATTTTCTTGTTGTTTTCTACCTATTTGCTTTTTAGTAGGCATTCTGTTCTGTCTTTTGGAGAAAAAAGGAAAGTGTTGGTTTGAAAGGTGTGCAAAGTATTTGCGGGCATTGTGAATGAGTATGTGAATATAAGGGCAGGCATAAATGAAGGGCTGTGTGATTTTGTGTTAGGAAAGATTTCGTAATTGTAGGTAATTTTCCTTCCATGTGGCAACCCCTAAACTTTTTGCTATTGTTTTTTACCTTGTTCTTGACTTTGCCAGAGAAGTGCAGCCTTCTGCCGCACTCCTCTGGGCTTTCGCTCCTTTTCTTATGGGGAAACTGACATGCCCTTAAGACAGTCAGTACCGGGGAACGCTGTTTCCCGTAGTTTCTTTTATCATGTTGCGGCTTTAGTGCAACATGACACAAGAGGGCACTGTAAGCTAAGTTACAGCTCTCTTGGGTCTCTAGCCTTCTACAGGCCCTAGATACTCGTTTAGGATTGTATTTGATCGGTGCAAGTCATTCAGGGACTGGAATGGTGGCAGCGATCGTTTTGTGTATTTTGAGCTCCTTTGGCGTTCTAAGCACGTTTTTCGCGCTGAACCCAAAATGGTGGCCTGGCTCCCAAAATGGCCAGACCATGAGGCTCCTTTGTCCTGTCCACTGACCGTCTTGCTCCCTTCACCTTCCCCAGGTCAAGCGACCCGGGGCCTTCCTTATTTGGGCATGTACTTTCCCGCGAAACACGGATGCTTTCGCGGGCTTCTACATGTCTCTTGTGTGCCTCCAGGGTGTGGGCTGGGATGTCTGGTCCCAATACACATCCTGGGTGCCAGAGAGTCTAGGGTGGTGTGAATGCCTGGGACCACCGTGGTCCGTGATTGGTCCACGTATGGTGTGAGTGTTGATGAGCGGATCTCCCATTGGGTCCCCTCCGTTTTGGCGCGAAGGGAACCGTAGATAAGAGGGGGCTGGAAACACCACTACCATGTCGATCTCCTGAGTTCTCACGAACAAAGGAATACAGGAGCCAAGTATCCTGCAACCAAGAGGCTGGACCGAGGAATCGCTGGTGACCCGCTGAAGGACTCCTCCTTTGCACTGCTGTCGTCCTGTGAAACCCTTTCCTCCTTTGATCGAACCAGAAGGCCTGTACTGGTGCTTCGACCTTTGGAATAGCAGGAACAGCTATTCTCGGCGACTTCATCATCTCCTGCCAGTAAGCCTTCGGAAGCGTCTCTGGGCCATCCAGTTGACTGACCAGCTTACACGGGAGTCCTGCTCTGTAACCGCCGCCAGGTTGTGTTGTATTTCGAGTCCTGGTCACTCTCACACGCTTCGTACACTTGGCGTTCCCAAGTCTGAAGTGAGTAGTGTACATTTGGCTCAGATACACACGGCCGCTCCGTTGCCCTGCTGTGGTGACAAAACTGTGCAGGTTTCTTCGATTGGGACGTCTTTTTTCTCTACACGACGACGAGGTATTCCCGGCTCTTCTGAACCTGCCAGCTGCTGAAACTAACGTGGAGAAGCCTGGGTCTGCTTGCATCGGGGACCGGTGAGTAGTATAGCTAGGATCTGGTCGCCCTCCTGAAGTAGCCCATTGCTTTTCCCCGCTGTGTAAAAAACAGCACCCTTTAGTCCGTACTCGCGCTCTGCTTCTGCTCACGGTGGAGGCTGCGCTTGAGTCGCGGAACCTGTGCTTCTTCTGTTGTGCACTAACCCGAACTGCCTGACTTCCTCCGAAGAGCTTCTCCTTTTGCCCGTTGGCACCAGCGCGTGCAGGTTCTTTGAGCACAAGGCTCCACTCTTCGCAGGGCTCGGACTTCCATCTAGTTAGGTGCCTCTGAAGGCGAACTGAGTCTAAAGCATTATCGCACTGCCTGTTTTCCTTCCCTTTCAGGTGGACTACACATTTCGTGCATATAACGCTTGCGACTGTCGTATTTGTATATATATTGTGTTGATATGTTATGTGTTGGCTTAATATTGTGATATTGTGATTTTCTCGCTACGGTCATTATTTTAAAGGCCTTAAAATAAATGTGTATATATTTTTGATATAACAACTGTTTGGAGTAGTTTGTAAGCGCTCTTGCTTTGTGTGCTCATTGCGGGCTTTCAGTCACCCTCACCCCTCTTGAGACCTAGTCTTGACCTCCGTGATCGCTACCTTGATTGGTCTGGCTCGTCCAGAGGTTACCCTGTTCCAAGTAATTAGGTTGGCCTTCTGAACTTCTGCGCCACCAGGACAGAGTTCAGAAATCCGTCTTAACATTGTGCAATGAGCTGTTACTTCTGGTTGGGAAGGTTGTAAGAGTAGCTGTGTGTGTAAATGTGTGAAGGGCATTGGTTTAGTGTGTAAGATAGTGTACTGGGCATGAATAAGTAAGGACATTACGATGTTTTCACGATACTAGTGGGTGTTTTACGATAATGGTGTTCAGATGAGAATACAAAGAGTGTACGTGCTGAGGTGGAATGTGTAAGAGTGAAGTAAATGCCGATGATTTGGAAATAGTTTGGTAGGCTACTACACGGCTACACTACACTGTATGAGTAACAGAAAGAATACCGCTACACTAGCGCACTTACTTTGTAGGATGCAAAGAGTAGTTTTCTTCTGGTAATTATCTTCTAGGAGAGAGTTGGTTGTCTTTCAGTAGGCTGTTCTTTACTGCAATTGGGAATAAAGAAAATGGGCCTCATTAGGACCCAGGCGGTAAGGGGTTTACGGCGGCGTAAACAGCGCCGACCCTTACCGTCTGATTCCGAGGTCACTTAGCGCCATGGAGGATTTAACACCTGCTTTTAGCAGGTGTTAAAATCCATGGCGCTAAGGGACCTTGTTGTTAATTACGCCACAGTAATTTACAGTGGCGTAATTAACGCCTTCCCCACTCCCATTATGCCCTATGGGGCAAAAATGGGAATGGGGAAGGGTAAATGGGGATTGGGGACTTACCGCCCCGCCAACCTCGGAATGGGGCGGTAAGTCCGCCAACCACCATGGCGTAAACATAGTTTACGCCATGGTGGTAAAGGTACGACCCAGGCGGTAACTTACCGCCTGGGTCGTAATGAGGCCCAATGTGTGGGTATGTGTGGTAATGGCAAAGTAAATGTAGTACAAGAAGACTTTATTTTGCACTGTAGGAGGAGTTGTTGGGAAGAAGAGTTAGTAACATTGCACGTGATTATGAGTATGGTTGTAACACTGCTGTTCCTGCAGACTAGTTGCCACCAGATTCCTAATAATTGTTTGGCAGCTAGCTTCCCAGTGTCACCAGGAAATTACATGTCATGTTGGCCTAGAAAGTCAGGTGGTGGAAAATGTTAATCTGTATTTGTGTGAAGTTGCATAGCACTGTATGGGAATAGGGACATGGGAGCACCGTCAGCGTTGGTAATGGGGCCGTGGTCCTGTGATAAGTATGCCCTACGGGGCTGGAGTTTTGAAAGTGAGAGAGTTGTTGTTGCACTACTTGTATTAGAAATGGTGCACTGCAAGTCCTAGTATGCAGAGAAAAATTGAGAAGCCAAGAACCATGTACAGTTTAGAAAGGAGAATGTTAGTATGTGCAATTTCATTAACTTTCCCACA